>NC_046240.1:10440639-10743939 GCF_009819885.2 Catharus ustulatus
CTCTTTCCATGCACAAATACTGGACATGAAACCCGCTCAAAGTGAAGGATTAACATGCAGCTCTTTATCAAAATGCTGCATGTGCCCCCCTCCCCAAAATAAAATAGCGTTGTTTGAAATTTCCAGGGAAGCTGAAGGCCTAAAGCATTGGGTGAGATGTAAATTTCTTAAAATATTTATCCATCCATAAGTGGCTACATATTTGACATTATTATAGGGTTTCTCAGTGTTCCATTTTATTAAAAAATATTTATTTGGTTTCTAAGATTACTGCTGCTCCGACCACAGAAAATTCAATTACCGAAAACTGCAGCTATCAAATTGGTTGAAAATAAATAGCCTTTTATCCAGAGCTGGCATGGGCTGGTTTACTTTTAATACGTAGCCATAAAAAAAGAAGCTCTTTCCACCGAGAGCCGGCCGGTTACAGAGCGAGAAGCCAAGGAATACTTTGCATCATCAGGTTTTATTTAAAATAAGGGAGGGAGGGGGGAGAAAAAAAAGTCGTTATGAGACTAATTAGCAGCTCGCTTTTTTTTTTTTTTTTTTTTTTTTGAATAAGCGACAAGAGATCTCTCAAGGCGTTTCTTTTGTTGCGATAAGTGAGTTTTGATTGAGGAGATAAGTGAGTTTTGATTCAGTAGATGAGTTTTGATTCAAGATAAGTGACTTTTGATTCAGGAAATAAGTGAACTTTGATTGGGGAGATAAGTGAGTTTTGATTCAGGAAATCAGTGAGTTTGATTCAGGAGATAAGTGAATTTTGATTGGGGAGATAAGTGAGTTTTAATTCAGGGGATAAGTGATTTTTAATTCAGGGGATAAGTGAGTTTTGATTCAGGAAATAAGTGAGTTTTATTCAGGAGATAAGTGAATTTTGATTGAGGAGATTAGTGAGTTTTGATTCAAGATAAGTGAATTTTGATTCAGGAGATCAGTGAGCTTTGGTTCAGGAGATAAGTGAGTTTTGGTTCAGGAGATAAGTGAGTTTTGGTTCAGGAGATAAGTGAGTTTTGATTGAGGAGGTAAGGGAGTTTTATTCAGAATAATGATTATTCAGGGAATGATCCCGAGTGTTTTCCGGGTGTCTCCTGCCTGCGAGGTTTAAAACACGGAGTTTACAAGTGGTAAATAATAGAAATTAGTGCTGGAAGAGCAGCTGCAGGGTCTGTTAATTGTTTTTCATTGTTTTTCACCTCCTCCAGCGCTGCCTGAAGGCTCGCACAGATTCCTGGACGAAGGAGGATGAGTGCGGATAAAGAATCTGCAGTGTCCGCTCAGCCCCTCCTGCCCCAACAAATAAACCAGAAATTAAAATAACATTAAAAACAACAAATAAACGAGCTGGGATACAAACCCCTCTGCTTAATTTGTGGAACAGCCAGCTCGCTTGTGCCAAATGCCATCGCTGCCGATGTCCCCGCATCTTTCAGCCGGGGCTGGAGCATCAAAGGTGGAATGCGAAGCATCCCTGGTGTGCCCGGCAGGAGCTGGGCGCTAACAGGAGCTGTTGGCGCTGTCCCCACATCAAGGATGCTGCTGAGAGATCGGGATGCTCCAAAGAGCATGGAGAGACAGCAGATCAAAGCTGGGGAGAAAAGGAGATAACTCCCAAAAAATGCCTGGGGAGCGGCCAGGGAACCTGCGAGGGGATGAGGAGGTTAAAAGAGGGACAGGGTTGAAAATCTCGGGGTTTGTGGGTTAGGGAAAGGTGGTTCAGCTCCTTCCCTGCAGGGTCTGTGGGGAAATGGGGCAGATGCTGAGATGGGTTCAAACATTCCCATGTAAAATAAAAGATATTCCCACTGGGCACATGGGGAGAATCGCACTACAACCATCCCTGGAAAACTGGAAATGTTCTGTGGTTCTATTCCCTGGAAAACTGGAAGTGTCTTGTAGTTCAATTTCCAAAAAAACTGGAAGTGTTTTGTTGCTCCATTCCCTAAAAAAGTGGAAATGGTTTTTAGTTCAATTCCCCAAAAAACTGGAAGTATTTTGTAGTTACATTCCCTGGAAAACTGAAAGTGTTTTGTAGCTCCATTCCCTAAAAAACTGGAAATGTTTTGTAGTTCCGTTCTAAAAAAAAGTGGAAGTGTTTTTTAATTCAATTCCCCAAAAAACTGGAAGTGTTTTGTAGCTCCATTCCCTAAAAAGAGCGGCCCCGCCATGGAGAGACAGCACATCAAAGCTGGGGAGAAAAGGAGATAACTTCCAAAAAATGCCTGGGGAGCGGCCTGGGAACTTGCGAGGGGATGAGGAGGTTAAAGAGGGACAGGGTTGAAAATACTGGGTTTGTGGGTTTGGGAAAGATGGCTCAGCTCCCTGCCTGCAGGGTCTGTGGGGAAATGGGACAGATGCTGAGATGGGTCCAAACATTCCCATGTAAAATAAAAGATATTCCCACTGGGCACATGGGGAGAATTGCACTACAACTATTCCCTGGGAAACTGGAAGTGTTTTGTGGTTCCATTCTCAAAAAAAATGGAACTGGAAGTGTTTTGTAGTTCCAATCCCCCAAAAAATGGAAGTGCTATGTACAGTAATTTCACGAATACAAGCCGCACTGAGCATAAACCGCTCTGTCGTTCGCAGCGAGGACCCGCGTGCAACAAAGTTGCCAATTAGTAACAGAACCGCGACATGGCGTGGTTTACTGGCTCGGCCCGCTCGGGGCTGCCGACGGGGCCAGGCGGCCCAGCCCGGTGCTGCCGTTCAGCGGGGTCGCCCGCCGCCTCCGGGCTCGCTCGCCCTGGCCCAGTGCTGCCCCATGGTAGCAGACAGGGACAGAGCCCCCCCCGCTCCCGCGGCAGCAGGTGGGGACGGAGCCCCCTGCCTCCTCCCCGAGCCGCGGCCATGGCAGCACAGCGCCCCCGCCGCCTCCCCGAGCCGCAGCGATAGCAGCATGCGGTCCCCCTGTCTCTCCCTGGGCTGCGGCAGAGGAGGGAAGGAGAGAGCTCTCCTGCCTCTCTCCCCACTCCCGTGCTGCCTGCAGGGAGCCAGGCTCCACCCGCGGACCAACAGAGTAACAATTTGCAACAATCGCGAAATGCCGGCTTTTACTGGCAGGTGCTCGGCTCGGCACCCGGGCTGGCACTCCTGAGGTTGTAAATGTCAGAAAATTAGTCACATATTAGCCGCTCCTGAGCATTAGCTGCATTTTCGGTGTGGGAGCCAAATTTTAGTCAAAATAGTGCAGCTTGTATTCGTGAAATTACTGTACTTTAATTATTTTTAAAATATAATACATTATGGAATTGGGCCCGCCGCAATGCATTATGGGTAGGCGGGGCCGCAATGCATTATGGGTAGGTGGGGCCCGCAATGCATTATGGGTAGGGGCCCGCCGCAATGCATTATGGGTAGGCGGGGCCGCAATGCATTATGGGTAGGGGCCCGCCGCAATGCATTATGGGTAGGCGGGGCCGCAATGCATTATGGGTAGGGGCCCGCCGCAATGCATTATGGGTAGGCGGGGGCCGCAATGCATTATGGGTAGGCGGGGGCCGCAATGCATTATGGGTAGGCGGGGGCCGCAATGCATTATGGGTAGGCGGGGGCCGCAATGCATTATGGGTAGGCGGGGCCGCAATGCATTATGGGTAGAGGCCCGCCGCAATGCATTATGGGTAGGCGGGGCCGCAATGCATTATGGGTAGGCGGGGGCCGCAATGCATTATGGGTAGGCGGGGCCGCAATGCATTATGGGTAGGCGGGGCCGCAATGCATTATGGGTAGGGGCCCGCCGCAATGCATTATGGGTAGGCGGGGCCGCAATGCATTATGGGTAGGGGCCCGCCGCAATGCATTATGGGTAGGCGGGGCCGCAATGCATTATGGGATTGGGATCACGGGTTTGGGGGTGCTTAAATTTTCGGGGGAGTTCTGGGGGCGTCTCTACGCAAATTTTGTGCAGTTTTGTGCCGGAGGGACCTTTCCGAGGGCCCATCGCACGCCAGTAATTATCGCTAATGAGCCCACGTTAATCAGCGGCGCTGCCCCGCCCCCCAGTCCTTCCCCCACGGCGCCG
Organism: Catharus ustulatus; assembly: GCF_009819885.2. NCBI lineage: Eukaryota > Metazoa > Chordata > Aves > Passeriformes > Turdidae > Catharus > Catharus ustulatus. The sequence goes on from NC_046240.1 coordinate 10,444,667, forward strand.
ACGTCAAAAAGGCTCCTCCTCTTCTTTTTCTTCTTTTCTCCCCCCTCCCCCCACCCGCTCGTCCTCCTTGTCCGGTCCCAGGGAGACCCTCCTAGGGCAGCCCCAAAACTGCCGCGTTTTACCCCAAAACTGCCCGCCCGGCCGAGGGGGGGGCTCCGTGTGGGCGGAGGTCCCGTTTTTGGGGAGAAGTCCCCATTTTTGGGGAGGGGTCCCGGCCTTGTCTGAGCCCCTCGGGCACTTCACGCACGCCCTGATGCGGGCGCTGCCCCCCCGAGGGGACCAGGAGGGGGCTTGGGGGGTGGGATCAGCGGGGGGCGGCACTGCTGACATTGCCGGGACCCCCCCGGGGCGAGGAGGTACCGGGTGAAATGGGGAGGGGGCTTGTGGGGGGCGTTTGGGCGGTGGTATTATGGGGGATGGGGGGGGGGGGGGTGGAAATCACCAGGGGAGCGAGGGGAGGGGGTTTGGGGGGAAACTCCGGGTGGGGTTGGAATATTGGGGGGGGGGGGGGGGGGTCCTGGAGCTGCTTTGGGACCCCGAGGATGGGGAGGGGGTTGGAATTTGATGGGCGTTATTTTGGAGGTCCCGTGTGCTGCGGGGGGGCGTTCTGACATCCCTGAACACCACCCCCCCCTTTTTGGATCCCACATTTCAGGGGTGGTTGGGGTGCACTGGGGGGCTCTGGGGGGGTCTCTGTGGATCCGGGGGGGGGGGCTCTGTGGGTTTGGGGGGGCTCTAACCCGGTGTCCTCCCTCCGTGACCTCCCCATTTCCCCCCAGCTCGGGGGGCTCTGGAGGATCTCTGTGTGTTCAGGGGGATCGTGCCCGCTGTCCCCCCTCCATGACTCCCCCCCGACCCCCCCTGTCACCCCCTGCCCCCCTGAGCTCGGGGGGCTCCAGGAGGTGCTGGAGCAGCTCCAGCTCCGGGCGCTGTCGGTGACGGACGAGGTGGCGGCGCTGGACCAGCGGATGTTCTGTTCACCGCTGAGTCTGGGACCCCTGGAACCCCCCCTGACCCTCCAGGGGGTCCCAACCCCCCCCTGCCCTCCCCAGGCCGGGAATTTTTTGTGGGAATCTCGCCCTGGACCAACCTGCGAGGGGCTGACGCCTTCAGGGTGAGACCCCCGGGGGGTTTAGGGGGGCTCAGATCCCCTGGGGGGGTTTGGGTGGAGTTTGGAGGGAATTTCGGAGGGAATTTGGGGGTTCAGACCTGCAGAGGGTTTGGGGAGATCTTGGGGGAAATTCAGGGGGCTTTGGAGAATTTTGGGGGCAATTTGGGGGGGCTCTGGGTGGTTCAGACCCCTAATTTTGGGGTTCAAAGCTCTGGGGGGTTTGGGGGAAATTTGGGGGGATCTTGGGGGAATTTTGAGGGGCTTTGTGGGGAAATTTTGGGGAATTTAAGAGGGTTTTAGGGGGCTTTGAGGGAGCTCTGGGTGGTTCAGACCCCCAAGAAATTTTGGGGTTCAGAGCCTTGGGGGGTTTGGGGGAATTTGGGGGGGCTTTGGGGGAAAAATTTGGGGCACTTTGGGAGGAATTTGGGGGCACTTTGGGAGGGCGTTGGGGGAAAAATTTGGGGCACTTTGTGGGGAAATTTGGGGGGGCTTTGGGGAAAATTTTGGGAGGGGTTTGTAAGGGAGTCTTTTTTTGGGTTTTTTTGGGGTTTTTTGGGGGGGGTTTCCTCGGTGATTGCAGCAGTTCCAGGGGGTTTCTGGGGGTCCTGACCCCCCCACACGCCCCCTCCCCAGGACTTCACGGTGTCCACAGTGCCCGTGGGGGGCGGGGGGCACCTCAAGGGCTCCCTGAGCATGGCTGACCCCCAGACCAGGCCCCAAAAAACTCAATGAGACCCCTGAAGGGGCCCCAAAAATCAGTGAGGCCCCAAAAAACCCAGCGAGACCCCAAAAATCCGGGTGAGAATCCCCCCCAAAAATCTGCTGATACCCCTAAAAATCTGCTGGGATACCCACAAACACACTGAGACCCCCCGAGCAGCCCCCAAAAACTCAATGAGACCCACAAAACCCGCTGGGATCCCCAAAATCCTGGTGGGACCCCTGAACAGCCCCCAAAAAACCCAGTGAGACCCCTAAAAAACCAGGTGGGACCCCCAAAAACACACTGAGACCCCCGAATTCCCCCCAAAATCCCACTGAGACACCCCAAGGGCCCCCAGAATTCGGTAAGGCCCTCCAAAAACCCCCCTGAGACCTCCAAAATCCCACTGAGACCCCCAATGGGTCCCCAAAAACTCAATGAGACCCCTGAATTCCCCCCAAAATCCCACTGAGACCCCCGAATTCCCCCCAAAATCCCACTGAGACCCCCCCAAAAAACCCCTAAGACCCCCGAACAGCCCCCAAAAACTCACTGAAACCCTCTGAGTCCCCCAAAACCCCCTGAGCCCCCCACCCCACTCCATGTGTGGATATTCTCGGGGTCCATGACGCTGATGTCCATCAGTTTGATGTTCAGGTACTGGGGAGAGAGCAAGGGGGGGGGTCAGAGGGGTCTGAAAACCCCCATTGACCCCCCCGGGACCCCCCACTCACCTGATCCACCGAGTGCAGGTCCCACAGGTGCTGGGGAGAGACAATGGGGAATTTGAGGAGGGGTCTCAGAGGGGACTCACAGAGACCCCACCTGCCCAGCAATCCCCACACAGAGATCCCAACCAATCCCAAAATCCCCCCTGACAATTCCAGACCCAGAGACTCATTCCCATCCCCACTGTGGGTTGAACCCCTGCACTTATCTGTCAGAGATCAAGGGATTAGAATCCACATCAGGTGAGAAGAATCAGGTGTGTGAAGAACCAGGTGTATTAGAATCAGGTGAGAAGAGCTGTTCCACTATCTGGGAAACTCCTGCCATCGCTGGGTTGTTGTCTCTTAGCCAGAAAAGAAAACCAGGCATCAGTGCATTCTCTCAGTAGCATCCAACCCAAACCCTGATAATGTCACTGCTCACCATCTCCCAAGAATGCCCGGAGCCTCAGGGCACATCAGCTGCACTCAGAGGGTGACACTGTCCTAGCTAGGTAGGCCTGGCTTAACAAGAGACAAGGTGATGTGGCACGGCTGAAACTTGGCTGGATCTACACTTGTTCTCCCAAACTCCCGGACACCTCCTTTGTCCCTGGACCATTATCCTTGTCCCTGGACCATTATCCTTGTATATGGACCATTATCCTTGTCCCTGGACCATTATCCTTGTATATGGACCATTATCCTTGTCCCTGGACCATTATCTTTGTCCCTGGACCATTGTCCTTGTCCCTGGACCATTATCCTTGTCCATGGCCCATTCCAAGCTGGGTGCGGCCCGAGGAGCTTTCTTTACCATGATAATGGGAAGAAATGCTACAGCGATTAAGAGTAGGGGGGAACAAAGCCCCCAACCCCCAAAAGCAGGGCAGCACAGAAAACAACGTGGGAAAGGCGAAATGAGCGTGTTTTCTGCCAGAAAATGAGTGATAATGTTAATCAGAACTTCTAGAGAAATTTAGGAACATCACTTTCATGTGATAAATACAGGCCATGCCCGTCCTTCCAGCCCAGGTGAAAACAGGAAGGAAAACTGCAGGAAAAGCAGAGTCCCTTTATTTGGATGTATTTCCTAAAGGCTCTGTACTGTTCCCTGCCCAGCTCAGGAGCTGGAACTGCTCTCGCAGGACGCAGTGTCTGAAGGAACGCTGCAGCTGTGATATTAAAGCCACCAAAAACAATGACTAAATAGAAACAGATCTTACCTGGTTCGATGCCCCCCATCTCTGGCTCCTCCTCACGGGGGTTCCCTGCTCCAGCACACAGCCCTGGGCTAATACCTTGCCCTACCAAGCAGAAGACAAGGGGTTAACAAAGCTTTGGACACATTCTGTGTTTAGAGTAGTTTTACAAAACATCCATCACTGTGGATCTTTAATAAGGACAGCTTGCACCTAGGCTTGCAATGGACTTATAGGCAGAGTAGTTATAAAAGCATCCCCAGATTCATCAACTGAAAATCAGATTTTCTGACAATTAAAATCAGCTTTAAGCAAAAGAATTGAGTTATATCCATAACTATAAACGAGCAAAGATGCAACGTCTTTTATCCTACAGGCACTGTACAGCTGAGAGTTTCTAACACAGTATGACAAATACCTTGTAGCTTCAAGAGAACTGAAACAAGCCTTTAATAACCATGTGGTACAGCTTCCTAAAGCAGCCTGTAGAACATTAAAATATGGCCGTGGCATTTATTGCTTTTTGCAGCCTTTTTAAAGTTTTCAGATTCACTGAGCCTGATCAGCAATTGCAGAAATAAGTCTGTGGAATATGAGCAGGAGCTTCTGTTCAAGGTTTGTTATAAAATCAATTATTCAGGTAACATAGGAACCTCTTCACAGCCCAGACACAAACGTGTATTTCCCATTATGGTAAAAATCAATGTACTGTGCTGGCAGTGCTGTGTTCTGCAGCTGTGTTCTCACACACACTCGGAAACACCTCGGCACACACGGACACAGCCGGACACTGCACCCTCAGAAACGCTCAGACACACTCATGCACACTCGGACACTCAGAAACAGACACACGTGGACAGAATAAATATAAAAAGTGATGTACGGCTCACCCTGTATATAATAGGTGATATAAAACATGCCCCCCTATGTAATAAGTGAAATATCACATGTCCCCCATGGAAAAAGTCATAAATCACATACTCCTCATATAATAAATGAAATAATTAACATCATTAAAAGAATCTAAAGTACTAGAAAATAAAATAAAAAACACTACCATGGGGGGAAAAAAAAGACCAGAAAACGAACCCAAACCCTACTTTAAAAATCCACCCTATAAGTATCCATGTTCCCTAAAATAAAACTAATAAAAGATACCAAAACAGCCAATCAATCATTCAAACTACAAAACTAAAAATAGCCCAAATAAACCTAACTTAACAACACAAAATTAAAATTACTCCTAACTCAATGAACTCGTTATGCCTCAAACCATCAAAACAAAAATACCACTGATAAATAAACACAAAATCAAAAGACAAATTTAACCATAAAGAGTATCTCCCAAATTATCCATAACTATAATACATGTATTACAATCAAACAAACCAAATAAATAAAACCCCTATGATAGAATAATAAACCAACATAAACATACAATAACACCCCATATATAATGTTCCAATTATATTATTAAAAAAGCCTAATGAATTAGCTATGACATGACCTCAAACCCACCAAAACAACCGCTACATACTCACAATAATAAAAGTCGTCACAAAATAATTAAAAACCCATCCTCCGCCTTATGCTACAGCCCATAACACCATCGTAAACCTTATAAACATATCCTTTAAAAACAACACCCCACAAAAAAAACCCAACAGTAAAACACAATTCAAAGAAAACCTTTTCAACACCAAAACTGAGACCTTATCATACACCATGTATAAACAAAACAAAACTGTACATTATATTATGGAAAACCATCTTAAAAGCACTACATTAAAAAAAAAAAACTTTCAGATATTAAAAACTGCATCTAACAAAAGCCGTCTAATAAATTCACAACCAAACTCCACCAGCAGAGCCGGTCCTACCCAAAATCCCCATCATGCATATCAAAAGTCTATTTTAAAAACCTACTTCAATTAATCCTACCTCAAATACAAAGCCATCCATAAAGTGTCCTTCATTGAAACCCAAAATTGCACATAGTCAATAACACCAAAAAAATAAAACAACACACTATATACCACCAAAAAATAAAACACTGAATTAAAACCAAATACAAATACCACTATTTATTAAAGAGAACAGTCACCGTCTATACTTTACTGGAACTAAAACTAAATGTATATATACAATTAAAATGCATTACTTTCGGCATATACCTGATTATATAAAATAATAAAGTGTACTAGAAGGATATTATAATATAATATCCTCTATCATCCTCCAATAAACTCTCTCTCAACTATATAGGCTAACACACACACACACAAAAAGAAAACCTTAAAAAAAATCTAGTTTTTACTTCTCTTTCATTAGCTGTTATAGATAATAACCAAATCAAGCCGAATTAAATAAATTAAATAAATTAAATAAATTTCCTTTACTGCCCGCCCCCCCGCTCTGGAAGCGGACACAGGGGACCCGCAGCTGTCCCCCACTATTCTCCAAATCTCTATGCAATAATGGATTAATTTTTCTTTAAACTTATTTCTCTAATCGGGACTCCCCTCCCCGTGTTCTATCATTTAACCCAGCGGGCTGTCTCTTGGTATTTCGGGCAACTTACCTTTTTTTTTTATCTTTTTCGGTTTCTCCGGGGTTTTCCTGGAGTTTGTTCGTTTTCTGACCTCTCTGGCATCAGCTCAGCCTGTGTTCTCACTGCCATCCCGGGAAACCCACTTTTTATACAAATTTTCCTGGCCTGAGGCGAGAGTTCCCTTTGTTTCTGCTGAGGATTCTCATATTCAAATAAAAATTTCTTGGTGGTACCCGGGACAAAAGTCCTTCCAGCCGTCGATGAGGGCTGTGTCTGCTCCCCATTCATGTGTAATTTCCTTGGGAGTGCTGTTTTATCACTTATGGGACCGGTGATGGGCTCTGATATTGGTACTTCACAGTTCTTTATCGATGATTTTTCCCGTCTGGTTGTCTCAGGATCGTTGAGCTCGGTTTGTTGAGATGCTAATCAAGGCCTTTGTCCATGGCTTCGGGTGTGGGTGGCAGTGGCTGAAAAGTTATCTTACTTTATTTTCACAATCCCTCCCCTTCTATATAACCAAATTAATTTGTGTCCCCTTTTAAATTTTCTTCAGATTTATCACTGCTATTCCATCCCTTCATTGACTCTTCTCGATAATTTATGTAAGGGAGATTATTTTTTCCTATTTGTTCTTAAAATTTTGTAAGTGCCTTTACTGCACTGGTATTTACCTTTCCTTCTCCCGATTTCAGTAATTTGGATGCTTTACTATTCACTCTTCCAGGTGTAAATTCTGGGTCCATGGGCATAGTAGCTATTTGCATGCCCTGCACCACCGAGTGTATTAATTTGATTAAACAAGGTATCAAGCATGGTAGGAAGATGACTTCAGCTACTGAGCACAGGATAAAGAATACAATTTTTTTCCACTGTGCTCCCGATAATAACTGTTCTCACCAAGATGCCTGGAGAATGGAATTTCACTTTTGAATTGGGACATGTGCCACCCTTTTTGTTCCTGTAGCAAGATCCCTTATAGTTTTTCTATAATGAATTTCAACACAACATTCTGTTCTAAGGCTATTTGTTCTATTTCGCTTTCGGGATCCATGCCTTCCTTGTTTCTGGAGAAACAAAAAGTGTTATTGAATTGGGCACAAACCCGTTCGTCATTTTCTTCAAGTAGGTCGATGATGATTGGTTTACCGTCCGAGATTAATCCATTCTCAAACTTAAGATTTTTGCCCACTCAACATATTTTTCCTTCTCTGACACACATATTTAATCGGGTATTGTCATAACATAACTCATTCACCTGAAAATAAGCTATATACACAGACTTTTGTTTCCCCCCTACCCACACCGAGCGATTGCATTGTCCACAAGTGGGAAGAGTTGTTCGATTGGCATTTTTCTTCTGGATATTGTAAACAAATGTCTCTGACTGCCCTTTCTCGTGTGTTGCCTTGAGATTATGGCACATCATTTTCTTTCCCCATTTACACCTCACATACTGAGTGCCGTTAAATGTTCAGCACTCCTCCTTTTCTTTTTGGGTGCAGTTGGCCAGGACAGAGCGAGTTGGGATGCTGATTAATGGACATCCCCCACACTCATTGTTAGGGCTTTGTGCCGCAGGACTTACAGAATTCCTTGGGTGTGCGTTAATCGGTGGGACATGGCCAGGCTCAGGCAGCAGAGGTGTTCTTTAGGGGACCAACGCAAAGTCCGAGCTGCATATCGCCTCTTAAAGACATCCCACCCCGATAATTTTATCCTGTCCGTCCAACAAGGTACTTTATTTGTTCTCTGGCACTCTACTCTTAAAATTTCAGCCCTGCAATTTAGTTTCCCGCTAACCCCGTGTTGATATAAGAGAACCCACTCTACAGAATCCAATTCAGCAATATTCAATTCCGTCAGTCAAAGACAGCTCTTTTCAAAACACTCAGTACAGAGCCCTTTAGGTCAGATCTCCCTACACAATGTGTAACCCAAACTTCACAACAGATTTGGCACTTGAAACGAACAAAAGGAAAACATCTGCACCCAGAGCCATTCACCTTATCTGATCTGGGTTTATCATCGGCTTGTTGGGGCAATTTTATTTTGAGGTCTCAGGGGGAGGAAGCCACTTTGCACTTGGGTGTTTCTGGTTTTCACTCTGGAGGCGAGTGTCCAGCCTTTTTCTGCTGTGTCTAAAGATCTGAAAGTGTTTTGTAGTTCCATTCCCTAAAAAAGTGGAAGTGGTTTTAGTTCAATTCCCAAAAAAAAAACTGGAAGTGTTTTGTAGTTCCATTCCCTAAGAAACTGGAAACTGTTTTTTAGTTTAATTCCCAAAAAAACTGGAAGTGTTTTTAGTTCAATTTCCCAAAAAAAACCTGGAAGTGTTTTGTAGTTCCATTCCCTAAAAATATGGAAGCGTTTTGTAGTTCAATTTCCTAAAAAATGGAAATGTTTCGTAGTTCTATTCTCTTATTTTGTAGCTCCATTCCCTAAAAAACTGGAAGCATTTTGTTGCTCCTGTTTTCCGGGAATGTTTTCAGACTTTGGGGATGCAGAGGAGGAGGATCACAGGATCCCCTGCAGGTCTTGGCCAGAGCCCATGGCTCAGGGCAGCCAGCAGGACTTTTTCCCAGTTTACCCAATTTTTTTCCCAATTTACCCATTTTTTCCCCAATTTACCCATTTTTTTTCCCAATTTACCCAATTTTTTTCCCAATTTACCCATTTTTTCTCCCAATTTACCCATTTTTTTCCCAGTTTACCCAATTTTTTTCCCAATTTACCCATTTTTTTCCCAATTTACCCAATTTTTTCCCAATTTACCCAATTTTCCCCCAATTTACCCATTTTTTTTCCCAATTTACCCAATTATTTTTCCCAATTTACCCAATTTTTTCCCCAATTTACCCAATTTTTTTCCAATTTACCCCATTTTTTTTCCGAATTTACCCATTTTTTTTCCCAATTTACCCATTTTTTTCCCAATTTACCCAATTTTTTTCCCAATTTACCCATTTTTTTCCGAATTTACCCTTTTTTTTCCCCAATTTACCCCATTTTTTCCCAATTTACCCAATTTTTTTCCCAATTTTTTCCCAATTCAACCCCCCTGGCCTCATCCCATCCTGCTTCCATCACCAAGGGCTGTGCTGCCAGGTTCACTGCAGGGAAATAACTCAGGGAGGGCTTTAAGGAGATTTGGAGAGGAAAGGACTCACTTGGGGTGAAGAATAGCTGGCTGCTGCTGGTGGATGTGGTTTTGCAGGTCTGTACACACATCCCATTGTACACAAAAGCCATTTATTTGTTTAAGGCCGTGGCTGAGTGCATTGTGTGACATCCAGAGAGGCTGCTCCAGCCAGAACTGCAGGCACAGCAGGGCCTGGACCTGCACTTTAATCCCCTTTTCTGCCCTGATTTCCCAATTTCATCGCTGGGAGAATCTCCCTGAGCTCAGGGTGTGATAAGATAAAAAAAAATAAAAAACACCCCTGGTTTTTCCAGGAGCTGCCCTGGAGGAGAAGCAAAGCCCTGCTCCCTGCAGGGCTGGGGAGCTGCAATGCTGCTGAAATCTGAAATGTTCTTTGGGGATAAAATGCAGTTGAGGGCTCTGTAATGGATCCTGCACTCAAAGCCAATAGAGCATGAGCTCAGCAATCAGCTGGCAGCCCATAAAATCTCCGTTACCTTTCTTTTCTTTTCTTTCCTTTTTTGTTTTTTGCTTTGGTTCTTTAAGTGGTGCTGTGAGGGAAGCTGAAAGACTGGGAATTACAGGAGCAGCTCCAGATTTCTGCAGCAAATGGAAATCCAAGTTGGCATTTTCTGTGGGGCTGGGGAGTGCAGTGATGTCCTGCTCAGGCTAAGCCCAGCCTAAATAAACCCCACTCTTAGCTTGGGCCTCCTGACCAGCAGTAAAACAACATCACTTGCAGCAATCCCTGGAAGTGTGCTGGCCCAAAACCCTCCTGTATTTTTATATTTTTGGAATGTCTGCTTCCAGATAACGTTGCTTTCCTCGTTTTAAAAAACCCAGCCTGGAATAAAGAGCTTTTTAAAATGGGAGTTGGTGCTGAATGCTGCCTGGGTAGCAGAGACCCTTCATGTTCCAGGGCTCCTACAAATAACACATTGACTGTGGCCCCACTTTATATTCTCACTAAATCAAGGTAGAGTTTTTTAAAGCCCAATTCATATTAAGAAATTTTCCTGCGGGTGTGAAGTGATTTTGACAGAGGCACAGAACCCTCCAGACTTGTGGCTTCAGAGCGAAGAAGGGAAAAAATATAGCTTGGGGTGGGGACAGGAGGTGGAAATAGCTGAGAGGACCCTTTGGTCTTTAATTCGTGTCAGAAGAGCCCCAGCTGTCACCCAGCACTTGTCCCAGATTTATGGATCATCTGTTTTGTTAATGCTTGTGGATCTCTTGCTGAACATAACCCTTCTGGAGGGGTTTGCTGCTGATCAAAGGCTGCTGGGGTTATAAACGCCCCCGTGATAGCTTGAGGTTTTGCTGAGAAGAAGCTGCATTGATGGAAGGGTTTGGGGCTCTGACAAAGCCATATTTCTTCCCTGTGGATCTGCACTTTCATTTTCCGTGCACTGAACAATCTGTGCTTGAACAGAACCAGCTGAGGCTGGATGTGAGCACGTGGAGCAAAGCTGTTTATCCATCCTCAGTACTCCTGAAACACCGAGCAGCCACTCTTAAATATTTACATTTTGTCTTCAATTCACTCAAAGTCGAGTTTCAGAGAGTTTATACCTGGGTGCCTGCAGGTGGAGAACACTGAGGGGTAGATGGAAATAAAGCAGAGCAGGATTTGTGTCGCTCACGATGGGACAAGGAGCTCTTCACCCTTCTGTCCCAACTGTTTTCCAGTCTGAGGTTATTATATAAAAATAAAAATAAAAAAATAAAAATAAAACATAAAAATTAAAATTAAAAGTAAAATTAAAAGTAAAAAATAAAACATAAAAATTAAAATTAAAAGTAAAATTAAAAATATAAATAAATAAAAATAATAATAAATAAAAATAAAAAGAACAAATAAAAATAAAAATAAAAATAAAAAGGAAAATAAAAATAGAAATAAAATAAAAATAAAAATAATAATAATAATAAATAAAAATAAAAATAAAACATAAAACATAAAACATAAAAATAAAAATAGAAAAATAAAATAATTTCATTTTTATTATTGGCTGCCCATGGATCAGCAGCTGCCAGGCTGTGTGCCCTCTCCCTCCCTGCATCACTGTGGGAACTCAGATGAGTTTCTTCCCCTGCACCATTCCAGCAGCAGCTCCTCAGCAGGGTCTGATTCTGGGGATTGCAGAAAACAGGGAATTTGGGATTAACTCTCCTCTCTTCTGCAAGCATGGCTTGTAAGAGGAAGGAGTTTCGTTATTCCCGTGAAAAAATTCCATGGGATTTCTGCACTCCTAGGCTGGACAAAGCCTGGAGGTGTCTGCAGCTGAATGTTTGCATCAAAATTACAAATACATCTAAATTAAAAATGCATCAAAATTACAAATACATCTAAATTAAAAATGTATCAAAATTACAACTGCATCTAAATTACAAATGCATCAAAATTACAAATAAAATGTCTCATGTGCACCCAGGCTGAGGAAGGATCATCCACCAGGGAATGGCAGGGACTGAATTTCCAAATCATGGGGTGGTTTGGGTTGGAAGGGACCTTGAAGATCATTTAGGATGGGGCAGGCACAGCTCCTCTGTGGCACCTGGCATTTCAGGGCACATCTGAGCTGTTTTCCCTTTTAGCTGCACCCCTGACACAAAGACCCAAAAATTTTATTGTTCCTCCTTTGTGGGGAGCTTGGCCAAGGATGGGAGCTTGGGTCCCTCTGGGAACATTCCCACCAGGAATTTCCCTGCTCCTGGAGCCTGGGGGGATTGCTACAGCATGGAGAGATTAAAAAAAATGAGAGAAAGTGGAATTTGGACGTGGTTTCAGAGGGGTTATGCCATGGTTTGGCTGGGCAGCAGCACAGGGGAGGGCTGGGACTGTGCTGGGAATGTCCCTGAAGGAGCCCCCAAAACAAGAGGAAAAAACCCAAAACAAGAGGAAAAAACCCAAAACCTCATTCCAGGCTCATCCTGGTGCAGCTTTTGGGTTTTGTCCTTTCAGAAGCCAAGGCCAGGGCAGCTCCCAGGGCTGGAAAAGGCCCCAGCACTCCGGGATTTCAGGGCTAGGTGTTAATTTTCATCCATTCCTAGCCAGGCACGATTATTGCTGGCCTGACCATGGCGTTTGAAATGCTTTAATTGCTGCAGAACAAAGTGCTTGACACAATTCCCACAGCAGCTGAGCAAAACTTGGGGAGCCAAATTCTCTGCCAGGGGCTGGGATTGTTTTGTGTGAGAGCAGGAGAGGGGCACAGGGAGCTCCTGAAAAGCTGAAATCACAGCCTGGTGTCCATTCCATCACTTCCCAGGAATTCCAGCACCATTTCATCAGAGATCTGTGCTCGGGGTACAAATTTGGAGGGTTTATTACAGCTTTAAAGGGCATGCAGATTATTTTCCTTTAATTCCAAGTCACATTACACCCAGCCAAGCCTGGTGTCGTTTTACAGACATGAAAACATAGAAATTCTCTTCTCAAATCCCCTGTTGTTTATTGGTGAGGATTCTCTTTTCTTTTACAGCAGCAATGGGGAGGAATTCATTGCCTGAGCTGGTTTTATTTATATTATTTATGTTCCCCCTTCAGTGTTTGTGAATCTGAAATCAGATAGCAAACTCTGTCCCATCTGATTTAAGACTAGGGATAGATGAGAAAAGAGAAAAAAGCTGCAACATCTGAACTAATAATTCATAATTAATAAGCTTTGCATATTTCTGAGGGTGGCAACATTCTCAGGGCAGGGGTTTTATCCTTTTACATTCATTCCAAATAATGGGATTTTTTTTTTTTTTCAATTTTCCATTGAATTGCATAAGAATAATTATGTTAAGATGAGCTTGTAGTTTTGTCTGACAAGAAGAATCCTTGGGAGTGTGTGTGGGGATGGATAAAACTGGGATTACATTTGATCTTCTGCATTTCTTACCATGTTGTCTGGAAAGCCACAAGCAAACATCTGAATCTTTTGTGGAGAATCAAGAAAAAACTGGGATTGGGGCTTGCTCAGGGCACAGATGGAGCTTCCAGCCCACAGCAAAAAGGTTTGGAGTGTTAAAGGATGCTGTGCTGTACAGAGAAATGTGAAAAAATGCCCAGGGTGAAGTAGAAATTAAACCCATGTATTAATTTCTGGTATTAATGCAACATTTCTCCAGGATTGTTGCTAGAATTCCTTTAAAAAGAGAATGGAATGGCCTCAAAGTGTTAATTTAAGGTGGAGTTTTGCTCTCCTTTGCAAAAAGAAACATGAAAAAATAAAAAGGAAACTGAGGAAATGTAGGAATTTTGAAACAAATATCAAAAATAAAGATTGCAGAGTCCTAAGTTTGTTTCTCCTGCACTGAAAACCACCCTGCTTTTCTGGCCGGGTCCGGAGTAGCTCACCACCAAATTTCCAGGATTTTTCATGGAAATGTTCCAGCCTGGAAGCACAGAGGGAGCATGTACAGACAGCAGAGGATGGAAGAGGGGTGGTAAATTCCCCAATAAATCTGTCAGTGGCACAGACCCTGGAAAGAGCCGGGCTTGGAGCTGTCTGCAGCTCCCACATCCCAGCCTTCAACAGAGAGAGCGGGGCTTAAAACTCCATTTCTCCTCTGCAAATGTTCAGTTTGCTGGCATGAGATGGCAGCTTCTGACACAGGGATCTGGGGCCATTCCATGAGATTTACAGCCTCCAAGTCCATATTCCCTTGAAGATTAAACCTTCATTAAGTTCCCCCTTTTTTTTCCCCTTGATTTCCTGCCTTTTGCTCACATCACACTCCGACTTTCATAAGCACTCCTGCTTTAGTGCTTGAATAAAAACAGCTTTGGTGGAGGTTTAAAGGACTTTTTTTGGGGGAACTCCCCCCTAAATCAGCAACCCAGCCTCACTTCCCCATCCCCTCATCTCCCACCCTCCATCTCCATTAAATTTTTTATTTAACCCTGTCAATAAGATGCACCCAGAAGAAGGAATTCCAACAACCACACCAAGCCTCGATTTTCTCTTTTTCTCTCTTTTTTTGGGATTTGTTTCCCCCCATTGTTGTGACTAGACAGAGGATCCTACTGATCCCTAAAATCTTCTGAAAACCCTAAATCAGCAACCCAAGCTCCCTTCCCTATCCCCTCATTACCTCTCCATTAAATTTTTTATTTAACTTTCTTATTAAGATCCACCCAGAAGACGGCAGAATGAATTCCAACAACCACTCAACCTTGATTTTATCCTTTTTTTCTCTTTTTCTCTCTTTTTTGGGGATTTTCCCCCCATTGTTATGACTAGACAGAGGATCCCCAAAACCTTTTGGAAATCCTAACTCAGCAATCCAACCTCCCTTCCCTATCCCCTCATGACATCTCCATTAAATTTTTTATTTCATCTTGTCAATAAGATGCACTCAGAAGAAGGAATTCCAACAATCGCACCAAACCTCAATTTTCTCTTTTTCTCTCTTTTTTTTGAGATTTTTTCCCCCCCATTGTTATGACTAGGCAGAGGATCCCCAATACCTTTAGGAAACTCTAAATCAACAATCCAACGTCCCTTCCTTATTCCCTCATTTCCCACCACACATCGATAAGATGCACCCAGAAGAAGGCAGAAGGAATTCCAACAACCACACCAAGCCTCGATTTTATCCTTTTTTTCTCCTTTTCTCTCTTTTTTTGGGATTTTCCCCCCATTGTTATGACTAGGCAGAGGATCCCCAATACCTTTAGGAAACTCTAAATCAGCAATCCAACGTCCCTTCCCCATGCCCTCATCTCTCATCATACATCAATAAGATGCACCCAGAAGAAGGAATTTCCACAATCTCACCAAGCCTCGATTTTCTCTTTTTCTCTCTTTTTTTGGGAATTTTTCCCCATTGTTATGACTAGACAGAGGATGCCCAAAACTTTTAGAAACCTTAACTCAGCAACCCAACCTCCCTTCCCTATTCCCTCATTACATCTCCATTAAATTTTTTATTTCATCTTGTCAATGAGATGCACCCAGAAGAAGGAATTCCAACAACCACCAAACCTCGATTTTATCCCTTTTTTTCTCCTTTTCTCTCATTTTTTGGGGATTTTCCCCCCATTGTTATGACTAGACAGAGGATCCCCAAAACCTTTTGGAAACCCTAAATCATCAACCCAACCTCCCTTCCCTATTCCCTTATTACATCTCCATTAATTTTTTTATTCCATCTTGTCAATAAGATGCACCCAGAATAAGGCAGAAGGAATTCCAACAACCACACCAAACCTCGATTTTCTCTTTTTCTCTCTTTTTTTGGGGATGTTTTTCCCCATTTTTGTGACTAGACAGAGAATGCCCCAAACTTTTGGAAACCCTAAATCAACAATCCAACCTCCTCTCCACATCCCCTCATTACGTCTCCATTAATTTCTTTATTTCATCTTGTCAATAAGATACACCCAGAAGAAGGCAGAAGGAATTCCAACAGCCACACCGAGCCTCGATTTTATCCTTTTTTTCTCTTTTCCTCTCTTTTTTGGGGATTTTCCCCCCATTGTTATGACTAGACAGAGGATCCCCAAAACCTTTTGGAAATCCTAACTCAGCAATCCAACCTCCCTTCCCTATCCCCTCATGACATCTCCATTAAATTTTTTATTTCATCTTGTCAATAAGATGCACTCAGAAGAAGGTAGAAGGAATTCCAACAATCACACCAAACCTCAATTTTCTCTTTTTCTCTCTTTTTTTTGAGATTTTTTCCCCCCCATTGTTATGACTAGGCAGAGGATCCCCAAAACCTTTTGGAAACCCTAAATCAACAAACCAACGTCCCTTCACTATTCCCTTATTACATCTCCATTAAATATTTTATTTAACCTTATCAATAAGATGCACCCAGAAGAAGGCAGAAGGAATTCCAACAACCACCAAACCTCGATTTTATCCCTTTTTTTCTCCTTTTCTCTCTTTTTTTGGGATTTTCCCCCCATTGTTATGACTAGGCAGAGGATCCCCAATACCTTTAGGAAACTCTAAATCAGCAATCCAACGTCCCTTCCCCATGCCCTCATCTCTCATCATACATCAATAAGATGCACCCAGAAGAAGGAATTTCCACAATCTCACCAAGCCTCGATTTTCTCTTTTTCTCTCTTTTTTTGGGAATTTTTCCCCATTGTTATGACTAGACAGAGGATGCCCAAAACTTTTAGAAACCCTAACTCAGCAACCCAATCGCCCTTCCCTATTCCCTCATTACATCTCCATTAAATTTTTTATTTCATCTTGTCAATAAGATGCACCCAGAAGAAGGAATTCCAACAACCACCAAACCTCGATTTTATCCCTTTTTTTCTCCTTTTCTCTCTTTTTTTTGAGATTTTCCCCCCATTGTTATGACTAGACAGAGGATCCTACTGATCCCCAAAACCTTTTGGAAACTCTAAATCAACAATCCAACGTCCCTTCCTTATTCCCTCATTTCCCACCACACATCAATAAGACGCACCCAGAAGAAGGAATTTCCACAATCTCACCAAGCCTCGATTTTCTCTTTTTCTCTCTTTTTTTGGGAATTTTTCCCCATTGTTATGACTAGACAGAGGATGCCCAAAACTTTTAGAAACCCTAACTCAGCAACCCAACCTCCCTTCCCTATTCCCTCATTACATCTCCATTAATTTTTTTATTCCATCTTGTCAATAAGGTGCACCCAGAAGCAGCCAGAAGGAATTCCAACAACCACACCAAACCTTGATTTTCTCTTTTTCTCTCTTTTTTTTAGAGATTTTTTCCACCATTGTTATGACTAGCCAGAGGATCCCCAAAACCTTTTGGAAACCCTAAATCAGCAATCCAACGTCCCTTCCTTATTCCCTCATTTCCCACCACACATCGATAAGATGCACCCAGAAGAAGACAGAAAGAATTCCAACAACCACCAAACCTCGATTTTATCCTTTTTTCCTCTTTTTCTCTCTTTTTTTGGGATTTTCCCCCCATTGTTATGACTAGACAGAGGATCCTACTGAGCCCATTAGCCAGGCTCTGCCTCAGGACTCCCACTGCTCGGAATGCCATTGCTCCTGCGAGCACAGGGCTGACCCTCCTCTCCTGCAGCCCTGAACCCCTCTCCTGGCCATATTTCTGCCCCAGGAATACTTTGCTGGCAGCTCCAGCCAGGCAGCGTTGGAGAGCTGCGGTAGTTTGTTGTCAAAATGAAAAATGGTTCAGTGCAAAAGGTCCCGGCGCTGGGATGCGAACAATCAAGGAACACTAAGTCAAGCGTTTGACAAGGAACTTTGGTCTTGCTGTTAAATACCACTTAATATTGTCCTGCCCCATCATCCCTGCTGTTTAACAGCCCTGGAATCAGGCTCGGGGATGGCATCCTGCCTCTGCTGGGGGGGAAAAGCCTCAGATGTGCAGCAGAGGGAGAGGTGAGCGTGTTGGTGGGGAAATTGAGATGTTGGGAGAGGAGACAGCTGAGTTTGGGGTTTGTGTGCAGGGCAGGCTCGGGGTGGTTAGGGAAATAAAGGAATTTCCAGCCCTCGGAGCATCCCAGCATTTATTTGGGAAATGTTGTTATCACCTCCATCTGCACACTTCACCCTGCCCCTGCACAGATTGGCTTTTCAGGGAGGGTTTGCTGCCTTCAGGCTGTGACCTCTCCCTGCTTTGGGGATGGGGAAAGGAGGTTTAATTGTTGATTCAGGGTTTTCAAAAGGTTTTGGGGATCCTCTGTAGTCATAACAATAGGGGGAAAAATCCCCAAAAAAAAAAGAGAGAAAAAGAGAAAAAAAGGATAAAATCGAGGTTTGGTGGTTGTTGGAATTCCTTCTGCTTTCTTCTGGGTGCATCTTATTGATAAGGTTAAATAAAAAAATTAATGGAGAGGTAATAAGGGAATAGGGAAGGGAGGTTGGTTTGTTGATTCAGGGTTTTCAAAAGGTTTTGGGGATCCTCTGTAGTCATAACAATAGGGGGAAAAATCCCCCCCAAAAAAAAGAGAGAAAAAGAGAAAAAAAGGATAAAATCGAGGTTTGGTGTGGTTGTTGGAATTCCTTCTGCCTCCTTCTGGGTGGATCTTAATGACAAAGTTAAATAAAAAATTTAATGGAGGTGGATGGTGGGAGATGAGGGGATGGGGAAGGGAGGCTGGGTTGATGATTTAGGGTTTCCAAAAGGTTTTGGGGATCCTCTGTCCAGTCATAACAATGGGGGGAAAAAATAAAAAAAAAAGAGAGAAAAAGAGAAAATCGAGGTTTGATGTGATTGTTGGAATTGCAGAAATTCAGCAATAATTATCCCCAAATTCATGGAGTCATGGAATGGTTTGGAGGGAGGGACACCCCCCCTCCTCAGGGACATTTTCCTCCTTGCTTTTCAACCCCTGATCCCCAGCTCCTTTCTCTCTCTTTTGTTGGTTGAGCTCCTTCTGCAGCTGATTTGTATTTTTCTATTTTTTATTTCAATATTTTTAATTTAATCTTTGTCAATGAGAACCTTTCCTTTGTGAGTTTGGTCCCATCCTGAACCTAAAATTCTGCATCATGAACTGGGAGCAGTGTGAAGAGATTCCTCACAAAGAAGATGAGCAGATTATTGACCTGGAAATCCAGAGGACATTCCCATTCCTTCATTTCAGCTTGTCCACAAATCCAAGCTGGAGCCAGGAATAATCATAATCACAGTGGGGAGGAAAGAAAAAAAAGGAGAAAAATTGTCTGGCTATAGGGAAGTTAAATGGGCAAATCCAATTTTAATTATCTTTAATTTCCAGCCATGAATTCCAGGGTCACAAACAGGTTAAAGGGGACAATTTTTGGCCAGAGAGGTTGAGGGCTCCCCATCCCTGGAAGTGCCCGAGGCCAGGTTGGACACTGGGGCAGGGAGAGGTGTCCCTCCCCCCAAACCATTCCGTGACTCCATGAATTTGGGGATAATTATTGCTGGATTTCTGGAAGGAGAAGCCTGAGGAATTCAGGGAGAGCTTCAGAGCTCTTGGAGCAAAGTCAAGACCTGAAACAGCTCAGTCTCTGCTTGGGGACACTTTTGGGACATTTGACCCAAAACAGCTCAAGCTCCTTGGTGACACTTTTGGGACATTTCCTGTGGCACCCCCAGGGCCAGGCTCCAACCTGAGGGGTTCAGAGCCAAACACAGGGCTGGGCAGGAGCTGGGAAAAGCTGGAAAAGCAGCCAGGGGGTCCTGGAAGGGTGGGAGGAGGCAGGAGCTGAGCTAAGAGCTCAATTATTGGGGTTTTGGGTGGGATGGGTGTCCCTGTGACACTCACAGGTATTCCTGAGTGAGATTTTGGGGTGGGATGGGAGTCCCTGTGACACTCACAGGTATTCCTGAGAGAGATTTTGGGGTGGGATGGATGTCCCTGTGACACTCACAGGTATTCCTGAGTGAGATTTTGGGTGGGATGGGTGTCCCTGTGACACTCAGTGAGGTTTGGAGTGGAATGGGTGTCCCTGTGACACTCAGGTGTTCCTGAGTGGGATTTTGGGGTGGGATGGGTGTCCCTGTGACACTCAGTGAGATTTTGGGGTGGGATGGGTGTCCCTGACACTCACAGGTTTTTCTGGTAACTCAGCCTGTCCTGCAGATCTGGATTCTCCAGCTTTCCCATCACACAGGGCAGGACAAGCAACCCCAGTGGCATTTTTAGGACTTTTTAGCTGATAATTCCCTAAATAGCCACTTTCAACAGCCAGGGGAGCTAAAAAAAAACCTCCTTAAACTGCTGAAGGTAAAGCTCCAAAATCACCTGGGGTGGAAATGCCAGTCCCAGGAGAGCCTGGGAGGGCCCAGGGTGTTCCAGGCAGGCACAAATATCCACAAAACCCATCCCAAAGTTCCCAGGACTTCCCAGGCATGGATGTCCCATCAGGAGCTCCAGGGTTATTGGTGGGGCAGGGTGGAAATGTCTCACTCTGGATGAAAAAAATGAGGTTTGCAGGATGAAAAAATGAGGTTTGCAGGATCACTCTGGGTCTCAGCCCAAAGCTTTGCCTTTTGGGTTGTCCAGTAAAGATCCTGAGGAGCTGCTGTGGTTGTTTCCCTCTCGTTTCCATCGTTAGCAGTGGAAATTCAGGATGTTGAGGCATGGGCAGCCAGGCTGCAGTGGAACTTTGTCCTCAATTCTGCTCCATCAGCCTCTGATCTGACAGAGCTTGCTCTTGAGGAATGCTGTGCAAAATTCTTGTGGTCTGAGAGTAGAAAACAGTAAATCAGAGTTCTGGGCTCCTGCACTCAATTCTTTCATCTCCAGCTATTCTATCTTCTAATATTTCTCAAAAAATATATAGATAATTACCTCATTATATAATTTCTCAATTAAAAAAAAATCAAAATTTATTTCTGGACCCTTCCAAATTCTTCTTCATTGTCTGGGAAGTTCCCTGCTCTTCTTTTCCATCTGGCCAAGTGGCTTCAGGAAAAGCACTCAGCTCATTTTTAGTTGTCAGTTTTTCAGCTGCAAGGAAGGAGATTGGATCCTTCTCAAGAATGATAGGAAAACCCCAAAGTTTGCTGGAATCAAACCCTCTCTGATCTCCTTTTGAAAGTCACGCTGGTCACCCTGAACCCTGCTCCCTGAATATCCATTTCCAAGCAGATACTTGAGATGAGATCTGATTGGGAGCAGATTGAGTCACCCACATCACTCTGCACCTTGGGCTTTTCCTCTGCCCCACCAACAAATCTAAACCTTCTTATCCTGAGCTGCTTCCTGAGCTGGCTCCTGGCCAGGGCTTTTCCTTGCCAGAATCTCCGGCTGTCTGTGGGGACGCTCTGCATCTGCACTTCCTGAGCTGCTCTTAATGGGACCCACCTGCTCTGTCTGCACATGAGTCAGCACCAGAGCCCAGCAATTTTTAGGAAGCCCCCTTGGAAGCTGATTCCATCCCAGGGAAGGCAGGAAGGCGGGGTTGACGTCACACAGGCTGGAAATGGTGTTTGGCTTCGCTTGGAGAGGCAGATTGCTGGTGGGGAGCCCAAAGGAATCCCTGAGTGTGGCTGCAGGATCTCCCCAGGAGCATCCCAGAGTGTTTCAGGAGGGTTTGAGGTGGAGAAATCATTGCTTGCATTGAGACTCCTCGGTCTCACAGCAGCTCAGCCTTGCAAAATCCCCTCTGTTCCAACCTCCAAGAGCTCCAAGGGAAGGAAAAGGGACAGGCAGGTTTGGAGAATTCCCAACAAAGCCTTGTGCTGGTGGATATTGTGGATAAACATCAAGCAAGAGCAGCTTGCTGAGGTTTTTTTGGGAATTGTAGCTCCTTTGTCTCTTCCCAGAGACTCAGCTCAGCCCTTCCCAGCCCAGGCACTGTGAGCAGGAGCAATCTCCCATTCCTGCTCTTCCTTGCTTCTCCTGCTCATTGAAATGCTCAGTTTCATCTCCTCCTCCAAAGTGTGTTTGTGGTTTGCAGAGAATTCCCTCCACCAGTGCTCCATGTTTTGGAGGGAGAACAAAAAATAAGTGAGGGGAAGAGATTTCCTTGGAGGCAGCAGGAATTTCACCCTCAGCTTCCCTGGGAGGGGGAGTTAAAAACTGGAGAAGGTGATTGAGAGGAAATTGCCAGCTCTGCTCTAAAGGAGTTCCCAAAACCAGAGAGATCCTCAGGGAAGCACAGGGGGATGGGATGGGATGGGATGGGATGGGATGGGATGGGATGGGATGGGATGGGATGGGATGGGATGGGATACAGGGATGGGATGGGATACAGGGATGGGATGGGATACAGGGATGGGATGGGATGGGATGGGATGGGATGGGATCCATGGGATGGGATGGGATGGGATGGGATGGGATACAGGGATGGGATGGGATGGGATGGGATGGGATCCATGGGATGGGATGGGATGGGATCCATGGGATCTTGGGAAGGAATTCTTGGCTGGGATGGAATTCCCAGAGCAGCTGTGGCTGCCCCTGGATCCCTGGAATGGACAGGGACAGTGGAAGGTGTCCCTGCCATGGACATGGGAACATCTTTAAGGTCCCTTCCCACCCAAACCATTCCTTGACTCTGTGATTCCATGAACAGTTCTGGGATCATTCCTGTGCCTGGATAAAACCATCCTGGAGTGGGGATGGAGAGGAGCTGTGTCACCCCTGACTCAGGCAGAAGGGTTCTGAAGATCCCATCAACTTTAAATAACTAATTAAGCTGTCTAATTATAGACTAACGAAGGCAGAGAGGCTGAGTGATGCACTTAGACCCTGAAGTCAGAAGCAGGAGGAGGTGAAAACTCTTGGCTGTACAGCCAGCCTGCAGCACTGCCTGCATTGTTTTTCCTCTCAATCTGTCAAATTAGCAAAGAAATCCTGTTCAGTTTGCAGCAGGGATTGTGCACTTGTGTCCACAATTTATCCATGAATAAACTGGAGTTCATAAATGGGTGTGCACTGAGGCTGATTTTCACTTTTCCCTTACCTAGAGATTCAGATTTTCAGGTGTTTGGTTTGTGTTTTTTTTTAAGTTTTGTGCTGAAATGAAAGCCACTTTTGTGCCCTTAATTTCAAGCCAGCACCATTTCCACGCTCACCTGGGAACAGAACAAAACTCCAGCCAGCACCACGTACGGATTTCCAGACAAATCCTCGCTTCTAATTAAAATAAACAATGGATTCCTCAGAGCTACGAGATCTTCAATAAAAAAAAAAATTAAAAAAAGAGAGTGAGGGAAGATAATAGTTTAATTAATAGAACCTGGCAGCTTCCCAAAGTACACTGTGGCAGTTGGAGGGTGGGATGTGGCAGAGCCAAATCTCTCAGGATGGGTCTTGCAGGGAAATGCCAGCGATGCCTCAGCGAGCAGCACCAGGGGCAGAGCAGGATGAGCTGGGTGAGCTCCCCTTCCCCTGCACGGATCCATCAGCACAGAGCCAAAGCCCTTGGGCAGGAGGGCTCAGGGAGCTGCCACGGGCTGGGACACGCCGAGCTCAGGAAGGAGCTGCCCCTGCCAAGGGCACGAGGTGTCACAGCCACTTCCACCCTGCTCAGATCGGCTGCTGCCTTCCAAGGAAAACATCTTCCTTCTCTCTGGATCTGCAGGGGAGGCGTGCCTGGTGCCAGCAGAGCTGCAGGGAGCCCAGGGTGGCCTTGGAGCAGGGAGTGGGGTCCATGGCAGAGCACCCCAAAAGCTCCTGTCCCCCCTTCCTGTGCCTTCCTCTCCCCTCTGCTCCACCTGGGTCTGCCTGGGGGTTTTCCCCCCACCTTGCTCTAATTCTTGGTGGTCAAGAGCCTGAGATTGCTGGAAAACATTTCTTCTTCTTCCTCCTTCTTCTTCCTTCTTCTTCCTCCTCCTTATCCCTTCTTCTTCCTTCTTCCTCCTTCTTCTTATTCCTTCTTCCTCCTTCTTATCCTTCCTTCTTCTTCCTCCTTATCCCTCCTTCTTCTTCCTCCTTCTCCTTCCTTCTTCTTCCTTCTTCCTCCTTCTTCCCCTTCCTTCTTCCTCCTTCTTCTTCCTTTTTCCTCCTCCTCATCCCTCCTTCTTCTTCCTCCTTCTCCTTCCTTCTTCTTCCTCCTCCTTCTCCTTCCTTCTTCCTTCTTCCTCCTTATCCCTCCTTCTTCTTCCTCCTTCTCCTTCCTTCTTCTTCCTCCTCATCCCTCCTTCTTCCTCCTCCTTATTCCTCTTTCTTCCTCCTCCTCATCCCTTCTTTGCATGAAGAGTTACAAGTCACAAAAAATAAGTAGAGTATGTGTTAGTTTATCACAAGGTAAAAAAAGTAAATTTTTAAGATTTTTTTATAATAAGGGTCTGGGGTCAGGATGGAGGAACCTGGGCGTGTTCTGTCCTTCTTTCTCCTCCTTCCTGCATCCATCTTTTGGGTGATGTTGGCACTTTTAGATTGGTTTGGAGCAGAACCAGACTGTACAATATCAGTGATGGGTATTGGAAGATAACTGTAAATAATGTTTATGCAGTTTATAGTATAAAAAGATAATCCCAGCCCAGGGTGGGCAGTGTGCCTGGGGCTGAGCTGCTGAACGGACCTGGGCTGGGCAGGGAAAGAACTTTGAGATGAGATAAAATAAACACCTCTGGAAACAACAGAAGAGTCTCCTGACTCTTTTTTTTGGTTCTTGGGCTGGGAAACAGAGACTTTAAACTCCCCAGGTGCTCGTCTGGAGCTCCTGAGACACCCCTGACATCACTTGTGAGCTGCTGTGCTGCTGCAGGACTCGTGCTCAGCTCAGCACTCCCCCAGAGCTGTTTTTGGGGATGTCTGCCTGGTGCAGGGCAGGAATTGGAGTCCAGTGGTGATTCCTGCAGCAGGGTGGGAGGGAGTTAATGATTCCTCAAGGGCACAGCAGAGCCAGGTGTGTCTGCTTTCCCCAGGGCCTGATTATCTCCTGATAACCACATCCTCCCAAGCTCCATTTCTGCTCTGTTTTCCCAGCTTTTTGTATAAAGGAATGATTTAGATGAACCAAATTGACCAGAAAATTTACCAAGAGAATCCCAACGCTCCCCCTTTTTAGGAACATGGAGAAGCCACGCTCAGAGGGGGCTGCAAACTGAAATAACCCCACTCATATTCTGAATTTTCACCACGGGCGTCATCGCCACTGCAGCTTTATGGGCATGGAACGAGATCAGCCTTGGGCTGGTTGACATCCAGCAGGGGGTTAAGGAGGTGGGGAGGGGCAAAAATGTCAAAATGAACAAAAAATACAGTTTGTGCATTCCTGGAGCTGCTGCCACCTGCCCCTCTGAGGTGCTTGAAGGTGGCTCAGCATTCCTGGAGCGCTGCTGAGCCCTGCCAGGGTCAGCACTGGGTGCCCTGGGCCTGATTCTAGGCTGGGTTTTGTCCCTGTGCCCAATCCTGGGCTGGGTTTTGTCCCTGGGCCTGGTCCTGAGTTGAGTTTTGTGCCTGTGCCCAGTCCTGGGCTGGGTTTTGTCCCCCCTGGGCTGGGTTTTGGTCCTGGGCCTGGTTCTAGGCTGGGTTTTGGTCCTGGGCCTGGTTCTAGGCTGGGTTTTGTGCCTGTGCCCAGTCCTGGGCTGGGTTTTGTCCCCCCATGAGTTGGGTTTTATCCCTAGACCTGGTCCTGGGCTGGGTTTTGTCCACCTTGGGCTGGGTTTTGTCCCTGTGCCCACTCCTGGGCTGGGTTTTGTCCCTAGGCCTGGTCTTGGGCTGGGTTTTGTCCCCCCATGAGCTGGGTTTTATCCCTAGGTCTGGTCCTGGGCTGGGTTTTGTCCCTGTCCCATTTTATCCCTGTGCTCGCTCACCCCCTTCACACACAAGGGACACTCATCTGTAAAACCAGGCTTTTCCTCACTTCAGGGTTTAAATCTGGAGCAAGTGTTGGTGTGAACTATCAGCTGAAGGAGAAAAGAGAATTAATCAGATTCACAAAGCCCTGGTGTTTATATTCCCAGTGTGGCATCCTGAAAATCAATGTTTCACTTCCCACGAATGCTCAGGATGCTTGAACTCATGGAATCGTGGAATCCCAGACTGGTTTGGGTTGGAAAGAACCTTAAAATCCATCCCATCCCACCCCTGCATGGGCAGGTGATGCCTTCAGTTTTATCTTTTACATTTCCCCCATTCTGCACTGGGATATAACTCTGAGCTCACACAAAGTGCTCCAGGCTCTCTCCCAGCTCAGGCACACACAACAATCCTTCCCCAGCCCCAGAACCAAGGACACGCTGCAGCTCCAGCCCCAAAAAGTGCAACCAGGGAATGGAGGAGAGAATCTGGGAGGGTGGGACTGCAGAGCCTGGGGCTGGGATTGGACAATGAACCCCAAGGTGGGGATGGAACAGAACTGATCAAAGTGTGAAACTCCTGACTCTGAGCCCATCCTTGCACTGCCCAAGGTGAATCCTGTGATTTAATAAATAAATAAATCCATACTTTACTAAGGAATTTATTAAATTTATTAAATTTAAATAAATTTTAATAATTTTTTTTCAATAAATCCCTGCTTTATTCCTTTAACTCTGTTCCATCTCAGCCTCTCTGAGCATCACAGGGACACTTTCCACAGCCCCAGGCTGCTCCAAGCCTTGTCCAACCCAGCCTTGGACATTCAGGGATCCAGGGCAGCCAGAGCTGCTCTGGGAATTCCATCCCAGCCCCTCAATCCCACTCACCCTCCCCTTGTCCTGTCACCACCTGCCCTGCCAAAAATTCCCCCTCCCTCCCTTTTTCAACCCTGCAGGGTCACACTTCAGCTCCTCGTGCTCCACATTTTTGCTGCTGCCCAAACTTTTTCCTCGGTGTGTTTGGCACCTTGGCACAGCACCCACACCAGCCCAGGGCTCCCCTGTCCCTGTGCCATCATTTTGGGGGCCCAGGGCAGTGTCACACACTCTGAGGGTCACTGCTGTCCTTCAGCACCCACACCTGGCTGGTGGGAGCCAGGATCCACCCTGTCCCAAAGGGATTTTCTGTTTTTATGTATTATTTATATAACACAAGCCAGCTAAACATTTAGGAATTATTCCTAATGCATGAATTAATTAATTCCTCCTGAATCCAGCCTCAAAAACCTCCCAAGCTGCATTCCCAGCTCTGCAGGGGATGGGGCTGGACCCTTTGGGTTTTTGGGGTGTTGTTTTTGAGGCAGGGTGATGAGTTAATCCCTGGTGGATCGAGAGGAGCCCAGCCCTGCTCAGATCCCTGCCTGGGCTCCCACCGAGCCTCTGGGACAGCTCACATCCTATTATTAGCACTGACACCACTCTGGGATTCTCAGCTCGTCAAACCTCCTTCTTAATTATTGGTTTGACTTCAAAGAGAGGAAAAAAAGGGAAAAAAAAAGGAAAAAAATCCCACCCTGCTGCCGGTGAGGAGAGCCCAAGCTCGGGTCCCTGGTGGGGAAGGTGACATTTCAGCTGATGGCTCTAAAAATAAAAGGGAGCAGGGGAGAAAGTGCCTGTTACCTGCAGCCACACCTCTGCATTCCTGGCCTGATGAGATCTCTCTGTGCCAAAATGCTTTCCAAAAGCCAAAGTGTCCCAAAAATGGGAATTTCAGCCCCCAGCCCTTGCTCAGCACCACGAATGCTTCATCTGCTGACAGGGGAGCTGAAGCCTTTCCCTTGGGAAGAATTTATCCAGACAATATTGGCTTGTGGGGTTTGCATTCAGCTGGATTTTGGGGCAGGGTCTGGGTATTGCTGCTGCTCCTTGTGGGTCTCTCAGGCCAGCCTGGATGTGCCCCAAACTGAGAAATTTGGGTTATTTAGGTGAGATCTTAACTCCAGTTCTGCCCCCATGGAGCAGCTCAGCCTGTGGGACCTCGCTGGGTTTTGGGAAAGAGCTGGGGCTCCCAAACCTCCCCAAAAGCACCAGAGCTCCTGACATCCCATTCCTTAAATCCTATCCCATTCCTTAAATCCCATTGAATTCCCTAAATCCCATTGAATTCCTCAAATCTCATCCCATTCCTTAAATTCTATTCCATTCCTCAAATCCCATCCCATTCCTTAAATCCCATCCCATTCCTCAAATCCAATCCCATTCTTTAAATTCATTGAATTCCTTAAATCCCATTGAATTCCTTCAATCCCATCCCATTCCTTAAATCCCATTCTATTCCTTCCCCATTCCTCAAATCCCATCACAATATCAAAAACTAGTTGAGAAATTCTGGAGGACAATTTTTCATCATGATTCACTAAAACCACAACTTTTTTTTTTTTTTTTCTTTTTTTTTTCCTTTTTTTTTCCTTCTTTATTTTTTTTCTTTTTTTTTTTCTTCCCTGCAGGAATGAATCCATTTGGAGCAAAGCTCCCCAGCTCCAGGGCAGCTCCTGGCTTTGGACAGGAGGAGAATCTCCAGCAGACGGGGGGAATATTTGGGTTGGAATAGCTGAGATCCCAAATCAGAGCTTTCACCACGGGGTTATTGCATCTTCTTGGGTGGATCTTATTTTTTCCCTACCAAATTTATTCCTACTGCACAGAAAAATTGTTTTGGAACTCTCAAATTTTTGTGGGATGGGAAAATTGTCAGGCAACTTCGGGGTTTGTCCAGAATTCTTTTTTTTTTTTGAATTTTTTCTTCAGGAATATTTTTTTAGAGGCATCACTCTTCTTGTTTTAGACATATTTTTAGCTCAAACCAAAAGCAGATGGAGGAGATGAGGTTCTGTAGTTTTCTGAGGGAAATGGTGAAATCATCACATTTTGCTTAGAATGGAATTTAGGGAAGTGGCTGCAAGAATTGATAAGAATAATTTTTTTAAACTTTGCAACCAACTGATGTTTTCAGTTTTATAGGACGAAATGTCTGCACCATCAATATTTTGTTTCAAAATTTGCTTAAACCTCTCAGCTTTTTCATGACTAAAACTTTTTTTTTCACTGAAAAACAATTTCAAGGCATTTTTCTTTTATCACTTTCACTGAAACAAAATCTCATTACTTGGAGCAATTTGTCTGACCTGAAGTGTCAGAAAAACAAAGGAATAAAAAGTACTCTGAGTTTTGAAACTCTTATTTTTAAAATCTAAATTTAAAAAATTAGTATGAATCTTTGCTATTTGGACCGTTTTGCCATGCAATTCTTTTTACTATTTTCAGAACTTCCAGCCAGGAGTGAGACACCTCCAACCTCTTCTGGGCCTTTGATCAAACCAAAATTTCTGCTCCTGAGAGTGACACATCCTGAGGCTGAAACATTTACCTTTCTTTTTGATTAAAACCCAATTTCACTTTGTCTGGCCTGGAAGATGATGCTGTTTCTTCATCCACCCTTGATCTCTCCAATTCAAACAAGAACTTTGGGTTGAAAGTTGATTTTCTGCTACAAGGTGATGCTGGAGGAGCTGGGCAGGGTTTGGAGATGTGGATCCAAGGGAGGGTGAACGAGAGTGTGGAGCCTCAGATGTCAAATGGAAGAGGCTGAGGATGGGTGAAGGCTTGGAATAAACGTGGAGGAGATGGCAGAACCAAGGGGACTCATCCAGATCAAGATTTTGTGGAATCCCAGACTGGTTTGGGTTGGAAAGGATCTTAAAATCCATCCCATCCCACCCCTGCATGGGCAGGTGATGCCTTCAGTTTTATCTTTTACATTTCCCCCATTCTGCATTGGGATATAACTCTGAACTCACACAAAGTGCTCCAGGCTCTCTCCCAGCTCAGGCACACACAACAATCCTTCCCCAGCCCCAGAACCAAGGACAGGCTGCAGCTCCAGCCCCAAAAAGTGCAACCAGGGAATGGAGGAGAGAATCTGGGAGGGTGGGACTGCAGAGCTGGGGCTGGGATGGGACAACGAACCCCAAGGTGGGGATGGAACAGAACTGATCAAAGTGTGAAACTCCTGACTCTGAGCCCATCCTTGCACTGCCCAAGGTGAATCCTGTGATTTAATAAATAAATCCATACTTTACTAACGAATTTAACAAATTTATTAAATTTTAAAAATTTTAATAATTTTTTTCAATAAATCCCTGCTTTATTCCTTTACTCTGTCCAACCTCTGTTCCATCTCAGCCTCTCTGAGCATCACATTTCCACTGCCCCAGGCTGCTCCAAGCCCTGTCCAGCCTGGCCTGGGACACTGCAGGGCTTGTCCCAGAATTTCTGCCACAGCTCAGGAGCATTCAGATGTTTTTTCCCAAGCAATGAGCAAAACTTCAACTGGAGTCTCACACCTTGCTCCTCCCATCTTCAGCTTCCAGCTGCACATCCTCCAGAGCAGGATTTGATGGTGTTTTAAGGCAATAAAGAGAGATTTGGGCTGGCAGCCAAGGGCTGGAGTTTGTGGATGTGGCACAGGGTTGGTGCTGCTGATGTTTGGGGGGTCCCAAAGATCCCCCTCGTATCCCAGGGTGTCCCAGCTCCTCAGAGACTGGAAATCCCCCTGGGTGTGGGAAAGCAGCTTCAAAATGTAGGATTTTCTGGTAATTTCAATTCTAAAATGGCAATAAGTAAAACCCACTCTGTGACTGTAAATATATTTTATTGGTAGGTGGGCAAATGTCAGATTAATGTCCTTTGTTGATGTGAAATCAATGAGAATTCTGTTAATGAAGAAGAACTGTTTATTCAAACACCACAAAGGCTAAATATCTTTCCTCAGTTAATCATCAGAGGCCTTGTGATGCTGAAGAGAAATAAAATTATTTAGGTGAGCTTGGCAGTGCAGGCTCTGA
This sequence comes from Catharus ustulatus, assembly GCF_009819885.2. Taxonomy (NCBI): domain Eukaryota; kingdom Metazoa; phylum Chordata; class Aves; order Passeriformes; family Turdidae; genus Catharus; species Catharus ustulatus. The sequence goes on from NC_046240.1 coordinate 10,475,132, forward strand.
GCTCAGGGCAGTCTGGCACCGAGGGGCTCCTCTCTCTCCAGCTGGAAGGAGCAGCACGAGTTTTATTGGTTTTGCTGAGCTGCTACTCCTCTGGAGCCCTGGCAATCCCGAATTCTCCTCCTTTTATTCCCTTCTGCCTTCCAGAAAACAATTCTGGGAAAGCTCCTTCTGTAAGTTCTGCTCTCCCAAATCTCCCCTCGGTGTTCCAGCAGGTCACAGCGACCTGGTTCTGTGTTCATCATTAATGATACTGATAAATATCGTAAATAATATCATAAATATCATAAATAATGATATTCTCCCTGAGGGGTTGTTTTCTGGATAGACAACTTCCCAAGGGCAGACCCTGGAAATCCAGATTGAGGATTTGGCCAAACTTGTGTGGTGACATACCATGGGTGGGAAGGAGTGGAGGGAGATCAAAACCTGGAATCCTCAAGCAAAAATGAAAAAAAATTGCGGAAAAAAAGAGTGTTGTCTTTTGAAATGATTCCTTTTTAGGGCATCCTGCTGTCCCATCTCTCCTCTCCCTGTCCACAAGCAAATCACAGTGGGATCCTGCTCAGGATGCCAACAGATGGCAATATTTTATAATATTTTATCATCCTTCCCTCCGTGCATCTCAGGATTTGCATCTTCCTCACTGTGCCATCAGGAGCTCGTGCTTGGCCTCTCCTTTCTGCTGTGATATTTGTATTTTGAGCAGGTATTTTTAATCCAGCACAACTGGGTGTTCTGATATTCTCAGGCTGGAGAATTCTCTGGAGTCGCCACGCGCTTTGTGCCACAGCAGAAATGTCCCCAAGCCCTGGTGGCACAGACATGGCAGGGGACAGCAGGGCCACTCCTCCAGCAGGGTTTGTGGCTGAACATTGTCAGGAATGAGCCTCCCCAAAGTGCTGCTCACTTTTCCCTTGCTGTTGTGAGCAAACCTTTGGCAGGGGAGGAAGGCAGGCAGGTGTCTCAGCAGATTGTTCTGTCCTTGCTCTGCTTTCCCTGTGGCCAGGAATCCCTGTCCTTACAAACACACTCATTGATCTGTATGCAAATGAAAGGGGTGCAAAGGACTCTGGGACACCGTTTGGAGTTAAACACCCCTTAAAACAACGAGCCCAAATGGCATCTGGAACTGAGAATGGTGTTCTCATGTTGGGAGAACAGGGCAGAACGTGAATTTATCATCCTGAGCTGCTTTGTTCTGTCACCATGACCTTAACAGCACCCAACCAACATGACACCCCTGGACTATAACTTCTCTCACTTCCCCACCCAAACTGATTTTCAGTGGAGGCCTCACAAAGTTGCTGCTCTCTGCCCCAACTGATTTTAGTGTCTGTGCTGCCATTCCCGGCGTTGGGCACTGCTCATTCCAGCTGGAACAGACAGGGACGGCAGCAGGCAGGAGAGACATGAACTCATGGAACAGTTTAGGAATTGTGTCTGAGGTGACAGTGCCCTGGCAGGAATTGTGCCACCCCAAACTGCCCTGTGGGAGCTGGAGCAGGCAGTGCCATCCCCAGCAGTGCCAGCCCTGAGCCTGCAGACACAAACAAATGAGCTTTTGTGTTTGCTCACCTCTGGGTTTTTCCGTGCTGGCTCGGAGGTGACTTTGCAGCTGCCATCTCTGCCCAGGGGTTGCTCCAGCAGGCTCTGGAGATCTGCACCACCCTGCAGAACAACAAACCCACGGGGATGTGGCAGCCCCACAGCCCTGACCGTGACATCCTTTACATTTTGGCTTTTCTGTTTCTCAGATCTGTGCATTAGTGCAGAGCTCTGAGTGTTAGAGTGTCAGTTCTTCACATCTTGGGCAGGCAAAAAATCCTTCCAGGCCTGAGAACCAAGGACACCTCACAGCCTCCAAAAAGTATAAATAAAGTGAATTTGGGGGGAGCAAACAGGGGGAATGTGACTTCATTACCTGGAGCTGTAATTGGAGAATTAACCCCTGATATGCAAATAAACCAAACTTTAATTGTGTGAGAAATTCATGACCATTGCCCATCATGGGTGCAGCTTTTGCACTGCCCAAGATGCATCTATTGAAAGCCTTTAATAAATAATTGCTTTAGAATAGAATGGAATAGAATGGAATAGAATAGAATAGAATAGAATAGAATAGAATAGAATAGAATAGAATAGAATAGAATAGAATAGAATAGAATAGATGGTATGATATTATATGATATTATATGATATTATATGTTCTTATTGTATATAATATAATATAAATCTAATTAATTATATTATTGAACTAATAATATAAATAAATATAAATATAAATATAAATATAAATATAAATATAAATATAAATATAAATATAAATATAAATATAAATATAGATGCACAGAACTTTTCAAACTGTAAATAACTGATGGGTCGAACTCCTCTCAATGAAATTATTTCAGAGCATCAGAGCAGAGATTTGGAGGCCTCAAAGGAGGAGCACGCCCAGCTCCTGTTCCTTTGGGAAAGAAGGGATGCCTGTGGCACAAAGATGAATTTCCCACTCCTTTCTGGGGGAGCTGGGCTGGTTCTCAGTGATCCTGAGGGTTTGTGGCTCTCAGAAATGGGGACCCCTCCTGTCCCCACCCCTGGCGGCTCTGATTTGTGTCCAAGGGGCAGCAGCTTTGTCTGAGAGCAAACAAACCCCCCATGAGCACAGAGTGGGGATTTTGAACTGTGCCCATCCATCTGCACCTGGATTTGCCTTTTTTTCTGTCATTTCATCTGCAAGCAAAGGGTCCTGCACTCCAAACCCCAGCTCCCTGCATTGTGTGATGTGATGGAATTAACACCTTCATATATACATGAAAAACAGCCCCAATTAGATTTTTTTTTTCTTTTACTGTGTTTCCTGCTCCTTATGACTAAGTGTGGGTAATTATCTTGGCTCACTTTTTCCACTCCACCCATGCTTAGAGAAAACCTGTTGCAAGTTTTCTGGAGATTTTTTCCTTTTTTCCACCCTCACTTCTTTTTTTATTTTGTCCTGGTAGCTTTGCTAATTAAAAGCTTTGCAAATTGTCATGTGTGATAATTTTTTTTATTCTGGTTTAGCAACCTAAAAGTAGAGATGTGAAATGTTTTCAAGAAGAAATCAAGATGTCCAAACATGATATTTTTTTTCTTTTGCTTCAAAATTACTTTCCCAAAAAGCGTATAAAGAATATGCTCCTATAAAAAAAAGATCAGAGCAAATAACAAAGAAAACTCTGAATTTTTTTGCCTCTTATTTGATCCCAATTCTCTGGGAGTCAGGACCTTGTAAGGTTTGTTATGATACAAATATAAGACCCCATCTACAAATCTCCATCATTTTCCCATTGTAGAGGGAAGAAAACTCTCCCAGCAGAGATTTCCCATGTCCCTGTTGTAGGATGGACCCAAATTCCCATCTCTGACAGAACTATCCCCAAAACCTGGAAAATTATGAGTTTTCCTAAATCCCCCCACCTGTCCTTGAGGATGGAAAGAGCAGGAATATTTTCTCCAACACTTTAGATCCTTTCCCTGAAAAAAATCCCAAATCTTCCAGGCTTGGCCCCCCATTCATCCAGGACTGGAAATCAGGGATCCTGTAGGGTTTGGAGACAGATCCCTGCTTCCCTGAGATTATTTAATGATCCATAATGAACATTAATTAAAGCAGAGGAAAACATAAAATCCTTCATTTCTGCAGAATTGCTTCTGTTCTTCCTTGCACACATTTGCCATTCCTGCTTCCCAAAAATTGCCAGCAATGATTCCCAGAGGGAAATCAGAGCTTGCAGGTTATAAACACAGAGCTGCTATCACAGGCATCACTTGCAGCAATTTTTGGCCATCACAGAGAGTTGTGAAACAGGGAAAGTGTCCTCCCCTCAGAATTCCTCAGGCAGAAATCCCTGTCTCTGAGTTCCCTCCTTTTTTGCTGCCTCCCTTCTTTTTCCCTTTGTTTTTACCCACAAAACCCATCCATAACTCCCAGGAGGAATCCTGAGCACAAAGCAAAAAAAAAAAAAACCTCTTTGAATTGATTCCAATCCCATTTTCTTGCCTGGAGACCCAGACCTTTGGAACATCCATTTTCCCACCTTTTGGAGAAAATCAGCAGTAAATTGTCAGATAATGCCCTTCATTCAGAGAACATTTCACACATAAATAGCAAAAAATATAAACAGTGACCTCCATGGATCAGCTGCAATGGGTCTCCCAGGCATTTTCTCCTGACCTCTGAAACATCCAGAACTTTTTTTTCTTTTCTCTAATAAATGCATTTGCACTTCTTAAAGGATTTACTGTGTGGGTCTGCAGAGAGGTTTATTCTCTTCTGCTCCATAATTAAACAGCTCTAATTTTGGCTCCTACAAGATTTAGGGATTTTAAATCTTTTTTTTTCCAAGGGTCACAGGGGGTGGTTAAAGGGAATCAATTATTCTGTGGGTGTTGTATGGAGGTGACAAACCCAAATTATTTCAGTTCTCTCTAAAAAGATGGATTCCAGAAGCATCAGGGAGGTGGGGAGTGGGAAAGGACTGGGAAGTTTCTCAAAATGCTCCAGAAAGAAGAGCTGGAGCTCATCAGCTGATGAATCAATTTGCTGGGGGACCTGAGAACAGCAGAGGAAACAGGGAAAAGCTGGGAAACTCCTGGAATGACCCAAATTTGGGAATGGAAATCCAGGATAAGGCCAGCAGAGAGATTCTGGATGGAGAAGGGATCCTTGGGAGTGCTCAGGGCAGGTTGGATGGGGTTTGGGGTGGAATTTCTGGGGACCCTTCCAACCCAAACCATTCCAGGACTCCACGGTTCCAGGGCAGCTGTGGGCTCAGGACAGCAGCCAGATGTTCCCTGCTGCCCAGATGTTCCCTGCAGGGATTGCAGGAGCTCCCAGGGCACTCAGGATCTCATCAGGAACGTGAAGAATTCCAAATTTCTCAGTTAATTACCACTCTGCTAATGAAGAGCCGTGCAGAGCTTTCCCAAGCTCAGGGATCCTGGGTTCTGCTCTGACAGGCAGAGCACAGCTCTGAGCGGTAATTAATTGAGAAATTTGGAATCCTTCATGTTCCTCATGAGATCCTGAGTGCCCTGTTCCTGCAGGGAACATCTGGGCAGCAGGGAACATCTGGCTGCTGTCCTGAGCCCACAGCTGCCCTGGAACCGTGGAGTCCTGGAATGGTTTGGGTTGGAAGGGCCCCCAGAAATTCCACCCCAAACCCCATCCAACCTGCCCTGAGCACTCCCAAGGATCCCTTCTCCATCCAGAACCTCTCTGCTCGCCTTATTCTGGATTTCCATTCCCAAATTTGGGCCATTCCAGGAGTTTCTCAGCTATTCCCTACCTCTGCTGTTCTCAGGTCCCCAGCCCAGAGCTCTGAGTGCCACCTCCAGCCCTTCCCTGGACCCCTCCAGGGATGGGGACCCCAAAAATCCCTGGGCAGCTCCTTCCAAATAACCCAAATCACCAAAACCAGCCCATTTTGGTTCTGGACACCACGACTGGAGAAGCATCTTTACCCAAAGATTTCTCATTTCCCTGCTTCCAGATGTTTCTGGGAGTTCCCTGTCACAGACATCTCTGTTTTCCCAAATATCTGTGGCCCCTCCTGTCCCCTGCACTTGTCCCTGGGGCACAAGGAGCCAGCTCAGGGCCAGGAGGAGCTGCAGCCCCTCAGTTCTGCAGTGAGTAATTAACATTTCTGACAAGTGCAAAGGCCAGAATTTCTTTTTCTGCAATAAATTAGCAACTCAAGTTAGGACAAAAAGGAGGAAAAGTGTCCCAAATAACGTGGGGCTTCTGAGGAGGGTTTGGAACTTTTTAATATGCACATAATGGATGAGTGAGGGGGAAATTTGGTGTTTCTCTGATTTTTTGTTGGAACTGGGAATGTTCCCCCAGGGCATTTTCCTCTGAGCATCTTCCTTTTGTCACCTGGGAATGCTGAGAGTTCAGAATGCTGAGAGTTCAGAATGCTGAGGGTTCAGAATGCTGAGGGTTCAGAATGCTCAGGGTTCAGAATGCTGAGAATTCAGAATGCTGAGACCTGGAAATGCTGAGACATCTCTGATTCAAAAATGAGAACAGTGCAAATATGCCCTAGGGAAAAATAAAAAAATTTAAAAATTAAAAAGTAAAAAATAAATTAAAAATTAAAAAATTAAAAATGAAAAAATTTAAAAAATAAAAAAATTTTAAAATTAAAAAATAAAATAAAAAAAATAAAAATTAAAAATTAAAAATTTAAAAATAAAAAATTTAAAAATTTAAAAATTTAAAAATTAAAAATTAAAAAATTAAAAAAAATTTAAAAAATTTAAAAAATAAAAAAATAAAAATTTAAAAAATAATCAGGAGATAACTGAGTGGGATTTGGGATTTAGGATTTGGGATTTGGGATTTGGGATTTTTCTGCTCCTCCTGGGAGCAGGGGTGAGCCCTGTCTCTCCTGAGTTCCCTGAGCTGTCAGAGCCTTCCTGCTGCTCTCAGCAGGGACCTGTTGGGTCTCGCCTTCCAGCAGAACAATTCCCACAGGCTGAGGCAGCAGGCAGGTTCAGGAGCAGGTTACAGACTGCCAGTGACCCGGAAAACCCAGCAGGGACGGGCTGGAAGCTCCTGCAGGGGGTGGCAGGGATGGGGACAGGATGGGGACACGATGGGGACACGATGGGGACACGATGGGGACCCCTCACATCCCTTTTTTTGCCCTTTCCCAGCAGGATCTGATGGATCCAAGGGGGATCCCAACACCCCAAAAATTCAGACTGCCTGTGCCAGTCTGCCCCTGCTCAGGGAGGGAAAACAAAGGATTGGGGATGAGCAAGAAGCAATAAAAGGAGAAATGCTCATTGCTGTGATCACAGGTGGACCCTCTGGTATTTTTCTCCCCTTTTAGTGCTTGCTGCCATTTCCTGACAGCAAAATGTTCCTCGTGGCCTTGCCTGGAGAAAAGAAATAATGGGGAAAACCCAAGCTGAGGGTGGGATTTGATTCCCTAAAAGAGCCATGGTGGCATTTGCTGCACAAAGCTGAATTCCTTCACCCAAAGCCTGAAGCAGGGAATCACCACCATCACTCATGGTCATGCTTGGCAATGAAAAGTGGATTTTCCTGGTGTAGAAATGTCACCTTTGGGGTCTAATCCTGCCTGTTGTGGAGTGCCCCAACCCTGGAAAAACCAGTGTGACACTGCAGGTCCTGCTTGGCCCAGCTTGGCTGCTTTCCTTCCCAAGGAAAAATCCAGATGTAGAGAGAATCCAGGGCTGGATCTCATTTCCCTGGTACCATTTATCCCTCCCTGCAGAAATTCTGGGCAGCAGCTCCAGCAGGAGCAGCTCAGAGTTAGGCCAGCCCTGCTTGCTCAGGCTTTAGGGCTTTGTTGAGCCAGGATGTGAGTTGAGCTGAGGGAGGGTAAAGCCTGGCTTGGGAACTGAGCTGGGCTCAGTGAGGCTCAGCCCTGGAGAGCAAACACAAATCTGCCTGAGAATGGAATTGGCTTGCTCTAATTCTGATTTTTTTTCCTGAAGGTGTCAAAATGATGAGGAGGAATATAACAAATAATGGCTAATCTGTGATGTTGTGTGTTTTCTGATATGGAATTGAGTTTACAGATCTCAGTATATTGAAATCCTTAATTTTAGGTTCACCAGTGTCATGTGCCAGCTGTAAAATATCTCCTCTTTTCCACAGCTGGGTTTCCTGAAGAGCCACAAAATCCCAGACTGAAGGGACCTGAATTTCACCTCATCCCCCCCTGCCATGGCCAGGGACCCTCCCGGTGCCCCAGGGACCCTCCTGGTGCCCCAGGGACCCTCCCAGTGCTCCAGGGACCCTCCCAGAGCCCCAGGGACCCTCCCGGTGCCCCAGGGACCCTCCCAGTGTCCAGCCTGGCCTTGGACACTGCCAGGGGCACCCACAGCTGCTCTGGGCAGAAAATTCCTCAGCCCTTTGGAGTCTTACCCAGATTTGCCCTGGGCTAAAGGTGCTGAGCAGGAGCTGCAGAATCATTGATTTACAGACCCCAGATCTCACCCACTCTGCTACAACCCAGAAATTATCATTTTCCTCCTTTTCTCTGCCTCTTCTCCCCCACTTTCCAGACTGTGAGGTGATTATAAACACCCCGTGCATTTGGAGGTATATTTTTCCTGTTCTCAATTCAGGACACACCCTTTTCTCACCACCTCCCACTCGGTTTATTCCTATTTATCCTGGATTTCCACTCCAGCTCAGGAGGGAAGACGAGCATCAGTGCTGATAAATCAGCACAAAGAGCAGCAGGGAATGCGTGGCCACCACTTCCACATCTCCACCCTGCTCCTCAGCCTTTATCTCCCTGCCTGATCAGGGGAAAACGCTGCAAGGCACCAAACCAGGCTCTGCTTCCCTCCCTCTCCTGCTCAGACCTGCTGCTTTTTGCCCTGGGATTTGTGATGGGTGTCAGGAGGAAAATATTCTCCAGGGAACCGAGTGCTAAACTCCAGGAATTGCTGTGGACAGGGATTCACCTCCAAACATTCCCTGCTCTGGAGGTGCAGATTTCTGTCAGGATGAGGGAAAAGCTGAAAATGAGGAGCCAAAAGCTGATTTTTATTTTTTTCCCCTTTGGAAGTGCTGACTGGTCACTGTGGGGTGACAACAACAATCCCAAAAAGAGGGGACGTGTCCTGAGAGGTCTGAACCCCTCTCAGCCTTCCACAGGGAATGTTTTATATCCCAGGATGTTTCCACCTCCAAAATCAATCCCAAACTCCAGAAGAGTCCCTGTAGTTTTTTCTCTGTGATTTCCAGGGTTTGGAGCATTTGGAAGGTGCCCATGGCCCTGCTGAGTGACTGGGATCACAAATCAGCATTATTGATTTTAGGACAAATCACTCCCAATCAGTTTTGCCTCACCCTGACCAGGGTGCCTGGAAGTTCATGGAAATGTCTCCCCTGAGCCAAGAAAATGCTAAAATTAGACAGGAGGGAGCTGACAGCTCACCAGAGAGAGAAATGTGGAATTCTCTTTCCCTGGCAGGGGTTGAACTCCGGGGTGTTCTGTGCCCTGAGCTCCAAGGGGGTCAGCAGGAGAATTATCCAATTTTGGGAGGGCACTTGCAGCTAATAAACAAGAAGGGATAAATAAATAATGCCTCCCTAGGCAATTCAGGATAAATAAATAACGCTCCCCTCCCCTTCCACCTAACCTGGACCCACAGCTGACAGCAAATTCTGTTTTTGTGATGGAAATCCCAGAGCAGCTGGTTTGTTTATCCCTGAAAGGACTCAGCACCGTTGCTTTTTTCAACCTCCCGTTTTTCCATATTTGATATTTTTGTGGTCGAGACTCAAAGAAGCAGGGAGGGAAAAACCCACTCTCCAAACAAAGCCGGGGATGAGCAAAAATAAACAAGTGCAAAGTCTGCACTTTGAGACCCCTCAGCCCAAAAAGCAGAAGGAAAAAGGGAAACGTCCAGAGTGATGTTGGGAATTGCTTGATAATGCTAATTTTGGGTTTGCAGGACGGCACTGTGGGATCCGGGGGTGCCAAAGGTGGTGCTCATCTCCAAGCTGTGCTTGCTGTGACTCGTCCCTGCATTGCAGCAAATCCCCGGCGGGGATTTACAGTCATTAAGCTAATTGTGGCAGGGCAGGGAGGGAGGAGAGGCTGGGGAGATGAGCAGATCCCAGATATTGTCCTTGGGAAGCACCAACATCTGGAAGGGTCATCACAGAGTTTTTGCAGTGCTTGGGGAGGGAATTCAGAGCTCTGCAGCTTGATGGAGTTACTGAAAGGATTTTAATGTCCTTAACTGAAAAGGAAAAAAAAATATAGATTGAATCAAAAAATAGACACCAGGATGGGCAGCCCCTGTGCCCAGCCAGGATGGGCATGGAGGAGATGGAAAAGCAGGAATTTTAACTCCTGGGAAAAAAACAAGAAATTTTAACTCAGTTCTAAAACTGAGACAAGGCACAGAGGTGAAGCTTTACAGCCCCTTGCACTGCCTGGGGATGCTTCTCTGGGTGATCCCATGGGAATCAACTTGTTCTTTTTTCCAGTGCAAAGTCAGAGGGAAAATGGGAAAACTTCAGCACCTGAAGGTGGTGGGTGCCTTGAAACATTTCTGTTTGGTCATTTTTGTGTTTAGTCAGGTTTGTGTCAATGACAGGACGAGTGTCAGGCTTGGCTGCTGCTGTACATTGATTTTACAGGTGGGAAAGAGCTCCCAAAAATGTGAATTGTGATGTCTGGAGTTCAGGCAGGGCCGGAGAGTTTCTCCCTGGCCTGGATGGATTTTTAGGACAGGATAAAGCTTGAAAGGCTCACACTGATCCTGAGGGAGCCAGGGATCAGAGCCATGGATGTCCCCAAGGCACTTTGTCACCTCCAGGGTCACTCATTGGGAGGGAGCCAGGGATTGCTTGGTCTGCCTGGAAAAAACAACTCCAGGACTGGACATGCAGAGGGTGGAGAGATTCTGAGAGGGTGCAAATCAGGAATTACAGATTTGGAGTTGGTGTGAATCAGGAATAACAAATGTTGAGATTTTGTGAAGGTGGAAATGAGGAATTACAGATTTTGAGATTTTGTGAGGGTGCAGACCATGAGTAACAGATTTTGAGATTTTGAGGAATAAGAGATTTTGAGATTTTGTGAGGGTGGAAATCAGGAATAACAGATTTTGAGATTTTGTGAGGTTGGAAATTAAGAATAACAGATTTTGAGTTTTTGTGAAGGTGGAAATCAGGAATAAGAGATTTTGAGTTTTTGTGAGTATGTGAATCAGGAATAACAAATGTTGAGTTTTTGTCAAAGTGTAAATCAGGAATTACAGATTTTGAGTTTCTGTGAGGGTGGAAATCAGGAATAACAGATTTTGAGTTTCTGTGAGGATTCAAACCATGAATAACAGATTTTGAGATTTTGTGAAGGTGTAAATCAGGAATAAAAGATTTTGAGTTTCTGTGAGGATTCAAACCATGAATAATAGATTTTGAGTTTTTGTGGGGGTGCAAACCATAAATAACAGATTTTTTGTGGGGGTGCAAATCAGGAATTACAGATTTTGAGTTTCTGTGAGGGTGCAAACCATGAATAACAGATTTGAAGTTGGTGTGAATCACGAATAACAAATGTTGAGTTTTGGTCAAAGTGTAAATCAGGAATAAAAGATTTTGAGTTTCTGTGAGGATTCAAACCATGAACAACAGATTTTGAGTTTTTGTGAGGGTGCAAATCAAGAATTACAGATTTTGAGTTGGTGTGAATCAGGAATAACAAATGTTGAGTTTTTGTGAAGGTGAAAATCAGGAATAACAGATTTTAAGTTTCTGTGAGGGTGGAAATCAGGAATAAAAGATTTTGAGTTTTTGTGAGTATGTGAATCAGGAATAACAAATTTTGAGTTTCTGTGAGGGTGCAGACCATGAATAACAGATTTTGAAGTTTTGGGGGGGTGCAGACCATGAATTACAGATTTTGAGTTTTTGTGAAGGTGGAAATCAGGAATAAGAGATTTTGAGTTTTTGTGAGTATCTGAATCAGGAATAACAGATTTTGAGCTTCTGTGAGGGTACAGACCATGAATTACAGATTTTGAGTTTTTATAAGGATGTGAATCAGGAATAACAGATTTTTGAGGTGCCTTTCAAGGACCCAGTTGGATTTCAGATTTTCCTCCCAGTGGCAGCTGAGGGAGGGTGATTTTTAAAGTCCTTTCCAGCCCAAACCATTCCATGATTCCCTGGTTCTGCTGTGCTCTGGAGCTCTCAAAACCCCTGAAAAATTGAGATTCTGCTGGATTGTTCTGGGGAGCAGAGCAAGCCCAGGGTGACAAGAATCCCAGTCAGAGCTGTTGACAAAGCTCCAGTGCCACCCCAGACAGGCTGGGGAAGCTGGGGGTGTTTATCAGAGCCTCATCTCTCCCAGTTTCATCATCACCTCCTTTCAGGAAGAGAAATCATCAGCAGAATGATTTCTGCTCCAAATCTTTTCCTTGCTGCATCCCAAGGTGCCTTCCTGCAGCCTGGGCTCCCCAAAAATGGGATTGTGGGAAGCAAAAAATAACCAAAAAATTAAAATAAATAAATAAAAACAACCCACAGCAAAATATTGGGCTGGAAATCCGTCCTGGAGGCCCCAGCAATAATAATCCCTGTTATTTGTTAGGTGTTAATTATCACCTAATTATCTTCTGTAGGTTAAATCACCACGAGGTTTCTTGTGGGGTTGGAATTGAAGCTGTGATCTCTCCTGGGCTTGGGGTTTGTCCTGGCTGTGCTTTGGGATCTTGCTCTCAGATTTTGGCAGATCCAGGGGGTGCCTGTGCCCCCAGGGAAATTCCCAATGGGACCTGGGGTGTCTGTGCCTCTCACAGGGCAGGAAAATCCCAATTCTCACCCTTCAAAGGCTGCCTGGAGGAACCAGGGAGGATTCCCAAGGACTGAAGCTGCTCTAGCAGCACAGATAAATCTTACCAAGGAGTCTGGAATAGAATTGTGAGAGTTCTATGAAAAGAATTAAAGAAAAATGCATGAAAGAATCATTAATTTCCCTGTTCTCTCCCCATCCCCATCATCTTGTTCCTCACAATTCTCCTTTCCCAGCCTGAGGATGGGGTGTAGCTGTGATTTATCCAGGCTGGGAATTCCCAGTGCTCATCCTCAGCTCCTTGGCACTGTTGATCCATCAAATCCTGAGCCAGGCAGTGGCAGATTCAGAGGGACCTGGCTGCTCCTTGATGAGCTTCCCACTGCTTTTCCTGGAGATTATTTGGCTGCAGATCTGTGTTGGGAGATGGAAGAGGATACCCAGGATTCAAAGCTGAGGAAATCAGAGCTCAGGGAAACCGGGAGAGCACATTGTCCATTTTTAACTCCTCTTCAGAAGCTCCTGGCCAGCTCCAGGAGCCTGTCTGGGTGCCCCAGGTTTGTTTTTTTTTTTGGTTATTCTCTCGTGTCAGGCCAAAGCAGCAGCACAGAAATCATCCTCTCATCTCAGCCACTGCACTCTCATCCCATATTTTGTCTGCTCCCATCTTTTCCTGACTTTTACTGCACAACTGATGGAGAGTCTGGGATTGCTGCCTGCAGACAGAGGACAGCTTTAAAAGCTGAGCAGGACTTTTTCCCCATTGCCCCATGAATGTAACATAAACCTGAAGCTGCAGGATCTGCCTTGTTATCACTGCATTTATTTTTTTCTCTACGCACAAGTCTGGACATGATTTTCCACTCAGAGCTTCCACATTTGTCTGTTGATTTAATTTCTCCCAGGATATTAAAAAAAAAATAAAAAACCAAAACAATCCCAATGCTTTTCAAGTGTTCCCAAACACCATCCTGCTGCCAGCCAGGAAAACAAGAGCTGGACTGGAGAGTTCCAGGATTTTCTCTGAGGAAGGGAAATGTGTGAGGAGGGTGATTGAAGCTGTCCTCAGGATTGTTTGTGATTTATTTGCATTTTTTTGGAGGAATGGAGGTCAGGACTTGCTGCTGAGTTTACCTGTGCAGGTGTGTGCCCTGGGATGAGGGCACAGCCCCAGAGGGGCAGATTCCTCCTGCCTTCCCTTATCAGCTTTAGGGACACTCTGGCAAATGTTTCCTCTCCACCTTGGCCTGAGAGGGAGCAGGATCTGGGTGCAAAATTGAAATTGCACAAAGAAGTTTCAGTGATTCCAGCAGAGATGAATTCTCTCAGTTTTAGGAAGGCTCTGCCTGAGCAGATTCCTTTTAAGTGACAGCTTTGAGGAGCTAAAATTCAAACTGCAGCACCTCCATCCTTTCTTCCTTCACACCCCTCTCCTGTATTTTAAAAAGCAATTTAATTCACCCACCTGTCCCTTATCACCCATCCTGTTTGCACTCACCACTTTCATATCTGGACTCAATCTGTGTGTCTACTTCAATAATCATGAATCCAATTCCTTTAATTCCAGCTCAGAAAGGAGCAGTTCCCGTGTTTCCCCTGCACCTGGAGCTGTCTGGGGGGGTTTTGGGCTGGGTTTTTTGGGGGGTTTTGCTTTGTCTGCTCTGTGGTTTTGCCCCCAGGGCAGTGGCAGTGTCTCATTCAAACCTTCCCCTGCTGAAGGACAGGGAAAAGCTCGGCAAGAAGGAACAAGAGAGGAGATTTGAGTGCTCGTGGCAGGCTGGGAGCAGACCACCACAGGAGAACAAAAGGGATCAGAGCAGCTCTGATTTCACAGCCCCAGCTCATCCCAGTTCCAACCCGGGCACCAGAGGGGTTTTAACTCCCCAGGATGATTGGGGTTGAATTCAGCACTGCCCTGGGGATGCTCTGCACATCCTGCTGCTCTCTGCCCCAGGAGGGGCCAGGGTGGGACTGGGAGTCCTGGTCCTGTCCCCTGGCAGTGTCCAAACTCCAGGAACAGAAATGGGATTTGGGACAGGGACCAGGAGGAATTCCTGCTCCTGTCCCATGGGCAGTGCCCAGACTCCAGGAACAGAGGGATGGGATTTGGGACATGGAGCCAGAAGGAATTCCTGCTCTCATCCCCTGGCAGTGCCCCAATATCATGAACACAGAGATGGGATTTGGGACATGGGGCCAGGACAAATTCCTGCTCCTGTCCCTGGCAGTGTCCAAACACCTGGAACAGAAATGGGATTTGGGACAGGACCAGGAGGAATTTCTGCTGCTGTCCCCTGGGCAGTGCCCAGACTCCAGGAACAGAGATGGGATTTGGGACAAGACCAGAAGGAATTCCTGCTCTCATCCCCTGGCAGTGCCCCAATATCATGAACACAGGGATGGGATTTGGGACAGGACCAGGAGGAATTCCTGCTCCTGTCCCCTGGCAGTGTCCCAGTGTCATGAACAGGGGGCTGGGATTTAGGATAGGGATCAGGTGGAATTCCTGCTGCTGTTCCCTGGCAGTGTCCTAATGCCAGGAACAGAGGGATGGGATTTGGGACAGGACCAGGAGGAATTTCTGCTGGGCAGTGTCCTAATGCCAGGAAGAGAACAGAGGGATGACATTTAGGACAGGGACCAGGTGGAATTCCTGCTCCTGTCCCATGGCAGTGTCCCAATGTCAGGAACAGGGGGCTGGGATTTGGGACAGTGACTCTGTCAGAGCCCTCCTTGCTTAGACAAAGAGCAGGAATGGGTAATTCCAGCACAGTTCTTTGTCTCTCTCATTTTCCTTTCACTTAAAAGCAAAATCCTGCCCCCAGCCCGGTTTAGCAGAGGCAGAACCCTTTAACCCATCACAGAATTCCCAGAGAGGGGCTGTCCCATCCCTGGCAGGGTCCCAGGATGGGGTTTGGAGCACCTGGGACAGGGAAGGTGTCCCTGCCATGGCACTGGATTGGCTTTAAAATCCCTCCCACCCAAACCATTCCATCATTCCATGATTAATGTTCCTTGTGCTTCTCAGCTGGAAGAACCAGCCAGTCCTACCATGAGCTGCTGTTGCTCCTGCTGGAATTCCATCCAAGTAATTTTCCATGAAAGGAGGAGCTGTTATTAATTAGGATAAATATTCCAGGTTGTTTGTTTGTATTTCTGTTCCACTGATCAATAGGAAATGCCCAGAGCATCCTCACACTTCTGGAGTCGTGTGTTTTATGTGATTTATAATCTAAATCCATTTTGTCTCTTTTTTATTCCAAAGCCTGACTTAAAAATTCTACCCCCAGGGATGAGCCCATGAAGGTGGACAAAAAAAATCATTCCAAGGAAATCCTACAAACATGATCAATGTAAATGATATTTACTGGGACATCTAGTGGAAGAACAACACAGTGCAAATCCCAGCCCTTATCTCTGCTGGGGCTGGCTGGAAAATCTGCAAGTCCATCCAGTCTGGGCTGGAAAAATCCTCACTTCCCACAGAATCCCACGAGGAGCAACAGCAGCAAAGTTGGTGTGGATCACCTTCATTTAATTTGAAATGTCATTCTACAAAATCTCTGCTGGGTTTGAACTGGTAAAGATTTAAAAAAAAAAAAACCCAAAGTAAAAGTTTTGAGAAACCCACCATAATTATTTTTCCAAAATTGGAAGAAACTAATGAAAAACCATAAGGTGGAGAATGTTCTCTCTATTTTTGTTGGCCTCAACTGAAACCTCGTTTGCAGATTGAAGTGATAATGAAGTAAATAAGGGAAATGACGGAATTGTTTTGGAAACAAGAGGCTCCTTTTGGCTCCCCTGTGGGTAGCACTGCTGCCAGGAGGTGCCAGGCACCACCAGGGCTCCTTTCAGCAGGGGAAGGGATCACTGCTGCTGCTGCTGCTGTGCCCAAGTGCTCCCAGCAGCTCCCAGAGGAACCAGATTTGTGCCAAAACGCTTCTCTTGTTCTGTGCCATGAAAGCAAAGGGAAGGGGAATGTTTCTGTGAAAGCAAAGGAGGAGTGCAGGGGCAGGGTTCTGACAAATTCAGACAAATTCTTTGCCATTTTTTCAAGAAATTCCTGCACATTTCACGTGTTCCATGTTTTCTTCCCACCTCTGGGGTGGCCATCCCTGAGTGTCTCTCTTGGGCCGTCTCTGCAAGGTCACAGAACCTTCAAGGAAAAGGAAATACACTGAGAGCTGAAAGGAAAAGAAATACACCAAGAACTGAGAGGGTTTTTGCTCTTTTTGTGTTCACTGCTTTGGTTAACCTCACTGGGTGCTTGTCCCAGGTTATCCAGCACCTCTCAGCCCCTGGGATGTACCTGGGACCTCCTGGGATGTTTTCTCTCCCCATTCCCTCTGTTCACACCCAGGTGGAGTGGGGCAATCCCTGCCAAATTCCTCAGGGGGAGAAATGCCAGGGACTCCAAACCTTCAGAGCTCCTTGGAGGCGTTTTCAGGGATGAGATGGAGGCAGAGCAGGAATTCCTGATGGAATTGGAGTAGCCAGAGCAGGAATTCCTGATGGAATTGGAGTGGGCAGAGCAGGAATTCCTGATGGAATTGGAGTAACCAGAGCAGGAATTCCTGATGGAATTGGAGTGGGCAGAGCAGGAATTCCTGATGGAATTGGAGTGGGCAGAGCAGGAATTCCTGATGGAATTGGAGTAACCAGAGCAGGAATTCCTGATGGAATTGGAGTGAGCAGAGCAGGAATTCCTGATGGAATTGCAGCAGGCAGAGCTGCTCTGGAAGCACAGGGAGACCCCTGAAGCAAAGCAGAGTTTAGCAAAGTTCAGAGGGACTCAACAATTCCTTGTCAGGGTTTTCAGGGATGAGATGAAACCAGAACAGAATTCCTGATGGAATTGGAGTAGGCACAGCAGGAATTGCTGATGGAATTGGAGCAGGCAGAGCAGGAATTCCTGATGGAATTGGAGTAACCAGAGCAGGAATTCCTGATGGAATTGCAGCAGGCAGAACTTCTCTGGAAGCACAGGGATACCCCTGCAGCAAAGCAGGGTTTAGCAAAGGTCAGAGGGACTCAACAATTCCTTGTCAGGGTTTTCAGGGATGAGATGGAGGCAGAGCAGGAATTCCTGATGGAATTGGAGCAGGCAGAGCTGCTCTGGAAGCACAGGGAGACCCAAGGACCCATTAACCAGAGTTTAGAAAAGGTCAGAGGGACTCAACAATTCCTTGCAGGGCTTTTCAGGGATGAGATGAAACCAGAGCAGGAATTCCTGATGGAATTGGAGCAGCCAGAGCAGAAATTCCTGATGGAATTACAGCAGGCAGAGCAGGAATTCCTGATGGAATTGGAGTGGGCAGAGCAGGAATTCCTGATGGAATTGGAGTGGGCAGAGCAGGAATTCCTGATGGAATTGCAGCCACCAGAGCTGCTCTGGAAGCACAGGGACACCCAAGGACCCATTAACCAGAGTTTAGCAAAGGTCAGAGGGACTCAACAATTCCTTGCAGGGGTTTCCAGGGATGAGATGGAGGCAGAGCAGGAATTCCTGATGGAATTGGAGCAGCCAGAGCAGGAATTTCTGATGGAATTGCAGCAGGCAGAACTTCTCTGGAAGCACAGGGATAGCCCTGCAGCAAAGCAGGGTTTAGCAAAGGTCAGAGGGACTCAACAATTCCTTGCAGGGGTTTTCAGGGATAAGATGAAACCAGAACAGAATTCCTGATGGAATTGCAGCAGGCAGAGCTGCTCTGGGAGCACAGGGACACCCCTGAAGCAAAGCAGGGTTTAGCAAAGGTCAGAGGGACTCAACAATTCCTTGCAGGGGTTTTCAGGGATGAGATGAAACCAGAACAGAATTCCTGATGGAATTGCAGCAGGCAGAACTTCTCTGGGAGCACAGGGACACCCCTGCAGCAAAGCAGAGTTTAGCAAAGGTCAGAGATCTCAGCTCCTGGATGCAGCAATTCCCACATTGGCTCGGAGGCAGGAGGAGCTGATCTGAGAATTCTTGTTTTCCAGCTGGAGCTTGGCTCCCTCCAGCTCTGGGGATAAACCCTGTGAATGTTCTGTACCAGGATCCTTCCTGACACCCTCTCAGGCTGCTCAGTTTGCCATCAGCTGCTCCCAGCCCCCAAATCCCCGCTGCCAGCACACCAGCAAAGGCTTGGAAGGAGTGGGGCTGGAAAAGAGGTGGGATCAGGCTCGCCCACAGACTTCCCTTTAGTGCCAGGGCTCACAGACGTTTCCAGTTAAAGCAAGAAACAGCCAGGAAAAATGTGCAGATGCTTAATTCTCTGCAGGATTTATAATATTACACGGTGAGCGTTTGCACCCTATACAATAAAACCACGTTGGCTTTACTACATATAAAAGAAAACAAAACAAAACAAAAAAAAATCACAACTTTGACAGCAATTAGGGTGAATAGACATTTATTTTATCCTTTTACTAGCAGGACCAATTGTGATTTTATGCTCTGAAAAAGCTCATTTTAAAGTTTTATGTCTGAAGTGGCCTTGCCAAATCGAGCTTAATATTGTTACATTAAATGGATGGTAAAATGTGTTCTTAAACCCCTCCATCCTGTAAAGGGCCTGCAAGCAGGGAGCTGCTGCTAATGAGAGGCAGGGCCTGAATCCCAGCCCTCCTGGAGGTGTTTGCCAGTCCCTCCCAGCATCATCCTCTCCCCCCAGACTGGATTTGCCATCCCAGCCCTGGCCACAGGCACAGCAGAGCCCAGGGTGCCTGGAGCTGTGCTGGCATCCTCAGGGAGATTCCCCCTCTTCAGAACAGGCTCTCTCCCTTCCCACAGCCCCAACACTTCTTTTTCCTCTCTCTTCTGGCTTTGGGAATGCTGAAAACCCTTGGTTAGAGCAGCTTCACAATGGTCATGTTTTCCTATTTCCTCCTGGTCACGTTTTCCTGTTTTCTTCACCCTCCCCAAAAATCTTTATCATTTGGTGAGGTGGCTCCAGGTGTGGAGGAGCTTTGTGCCCTCGGTGCTTAGACCCCTCCTGCCCACAGGGAATCCAGTGGAACCCCCTCTGCACCCCAGCTTTACCTGGGCCTCCAAATATTTGCTTTTGGAGTGGTGAGTCAGGCATGGAGCGTGGCCAGGGAAGGGAATGGGGATGGAGAATTCCTGAGGGAGCTGGGAAGGAGCTGGAGAATTCCTGAGGGAGCTGGGAAGGGGCTGGAGAATTCTTGAGGGAGCTGGGAAGGGGCTGGAGAATCCCTGAGGGAGCTGGGAAGGGGCTGGAGAATTCCTGAGGGAGCTGGGAAGGGGCTGGAGAATTCCTGAGGGAGCTGGGAAGGGAATGGAGAATTCCTGAGGGGAATGGGAATGGGCTGGAGAATTCCTGAGGGAGCTGGGAATGGGCTGGACAATTCCTGAGGGAGCTGGGAAGGGGATGGAGAATCCCTGAGGGAGCTGGGAAAGGGACTGGAGAATTCTTGAGGGAGTTGGGAAGGGGCTCAGCCTGGAGAAAAGGAGGCTCAGGGGGAAATTCTGGCTCTGCACAAGTCCCTGAGGGAGGGGGGAGTCAGGATCTGCTCCCAAGGAATGGGACAGGAGAGGGAATGGGACATGGGGAGGGTCAGGATTGGCATTGGCAGGGTGGTTTCACCACCCCTGGAGGTGTCCCAGGAATTCCTGGGGGTGGCTCTGAGTGCTCTGGCTGGGGACAGGGTGTGGATTGGGACTCCATGGCCTTGGAGGGCTTTTCCAAGCTCAGTGCTTCTGGGATTCTGCGAGTGCCATCCCCAGGAATTGCTGCTGGTGCCCCCAGCCCAGAGAGGAGCCAAGAGCTGGGACAAGGAGATGTCCCCAACAGCTGGAGCTGCCCAAGGGCTGCACCAGAGCTCCTCAAACTCTTCAGCAGTGCCCCAGCTCCGCTGCAAAGTGCCAAAATTCCCAAGTCCCTGCAAAGTTCAGCACTCCCAGAGGATGTGGGGAGTTCCCCCAACCCTGTCCTCCCTGGATGAGAGCAGGAAACAACACTCAGAGGCTGAGAGGGGACAGGGATGGGGTAAAGCTGAGGGTGAGGGAGCTCCTGGAGGGGCTGCAGGTCCTGGAAGATGCCCCAGCAGAGCAGGAGCTCCCTGGAGAGCTGGGCTGGGCTCTGGGGATTGTTTTCCAAGGCCACTTGAGCTCCTCCAAGTCTCTTGCTCAATAAAAAGCTGACGTTTGAAATGTCAGGGCTGTGCAAGGAGGACAAAGCCAAGGGAAAGTTCTGTAAAACTGGGCTGGAAATGCTGTCCCAGAGCCTGCTGGGGAGGGATGCTTCACCAGCTCACACTGGTGTGGGCACTTCACTGGGCCAGGAATTCATGCCAGATGGTGTTCTCTGTCATTTGCTTTTATTAATTATGAAGATGAGGCTCCATGCTGGAAAAAAAACCCCAAACCAGAACCAACCAACCCAACAGAACCCCCCCAGTGTCAGTGAAATCCTCTGGATTTCCCACCCAGGGGTTTTTACCAATATCTCAGCCCCTGCTCTTCATTTCCATGAAGTTCATGATCAAGTTGAAATGGAGCAAGAGGAGATGGATGAATTTTCCTCCCCCTCATCCCTCCTCCTGCCTGTCCTTGCTAGAGCTGGATTAGGCCAAACTTTGCTGGACTTGCCTTGGAAAAATGCCGATCCTAAAAGTGAGCACATCCTCCCAGAGATCCCTGCACTGACAGCTTTGGCACCAGTTTATCCCTGCTCCCTAAAATCCCTCTGCCATTCCCTCATTGTTCAGCCCCACAGAAGGTTGAATATCTCAAAATTCCTTTAATTGCAGCACAAACAGGCACTTCCGAGCAGTATTGACCAGGCTTTTCTCCCTCCAGGTTCTTGCTGAAAGCTTTCCTACTTTCCTGGGGAGGTGATTTCCAGCCTCTTTGTTCCATGGCACTTATTAAACAATTCTTTCTGACAGCCTTAAATGCAAACAGCGAGACTGCAGCAACTGGGAAATTAAAAATATATCGTTAATACAACGCCAAAGGCACTTTTTTCCTCCCCCATGAATGGCTTGACAGCATTTGCTTTTTAGAATGGAACTGTTCTTTAAACAAATCATGTTTAGTTACTGACTTGTGTCATAAAACTCTGGTCAATCATTTCGGGAAAGGTCTTAAATGCGGATTTAAATTCAATATTTATAACATTTGTTGTTAACAAATATATTTAATATTCCTATTTTGTTTATTAGGTTTTCCAGCCTGGAGGAAAGAAGACTCTGGGGAGAGCTCAGAGCCCCTTGCAGGGACTAAAGGGGCTCCAGGAGAGCTGGAGAGGGGCTGGGGACAAGGGGACAGGACACAGAGAATGGATTCCACTGGCAGGGCTGGGTGGGATCTTGGGAATTGAGAATTCCTGGGTGGGGAGGGACTGGGATGGAATTCCCCTGGATCCCTGGAATGTCCAAGGCCAGGCTGGATGGGGCTGGGAGCACCTGGGACAGTGGGAGGTGTCCCTTTGAGGTCCCTTCCCACCCAAAGCATTCCATGATTCCATGAGTTAAATAATGCAGATTAATGGAATTAAAGCATCCCATTGAATTTGGGACTTGGCTGCGGGGTGTGGCTGCTCAGGAGGCAGAGAGCTGATCCAGAGCTCCGGGCAGATCAATTCCTTGTTTCCCAGAGTTTGGGGTCAGTTCTGTCCCCCTCTCAGCTTAATTTAGGCTGAGCTTGTGCCCAGCAGGCAGGGGACAGTTGGTGACAAATCTGCTGCCCATGGCATCACCTGGAGATGCTGCAAATCCCTCGGGAGCAGACACAGCCACTGCTGAGACTGGAAACCAGAAATTTCCACGGAAACGAAGCGTGAGCGAAGGGCAGCGCTCTGCTTTCACCGCCCCACCATGATCAAATCCTAGATTTCCCCACCATTAATCATCCCTCTCCCTCGGCGAGCACGTTCAGCTGTCCCTTCCACCCCTGCCACGTGTCTTTGTTTTCAAACATCATTTTCTATTCCAGACAGAGCCGTCAGCTTTCCCAGGGGAACATCGGCGCGTTGGGCAAGAGGGACCAGCCCGGGATGGCTCTGCCAACAGAGGTGGCAACGGGGAAAGTGCTGCCTTGGGAGGGTTGTGCAAGGTTTGTGTTCCAGGGGAGGGTTGGAGCCAGGCCAGTTTTCCAGCCTGCCAACATCAGGAATAAAATCCGCGCGGGGCGGGAAGGGAGAAACTCACGGCAGGGATCCAGCGGCTAACGAGGGAATCCGCTGGCTGCGGGCACAATTAGCAGGAAAGAAAATAAGTCAGAACCAGTCTGGGCTGGAATGGCTCGCTTTGCCTCACACCTTGGTGACACTCCTTGCGCTGAACACCTGCAGGGAGGTTTGGAGCCGGTTGGGGAAGGTCTGTGCTGGCGCAGGGCTCCGAGGGCACGCTCGGGGATTGCAGCACGAGCTGGCACCCAGGCCAGATCTGATGGCTCCGTGCAGATGGGATCAGATGTGGTTTATAAATAGACCTTCACGTCCGTGTGAAACGGAGGTGGCACCCAGGAGGGATCAGCCGGAAAAATGCAGCCGTGGTTTGCAGCCCATCTTTTAAAATCAAGTGTGAAATCTCCGGGTTGATTGGGGTGGGGGTGATGATTTCAGTGGAATGATCTTTATTGCCCAATCCTCACTTTCTCAGCCCATGAACTCATAAACACACGCAGATAAACATGCTGGAGTGCCTCTAAGTGCAGAGATACCAGAACAGAAAATTCTAGCCCCAAAATTCAGCTGAAAGCCCCGAATTTGGAGCACGAATTTGGAGCACGGGGCTCAGCCTGAATGTGCTGCTAATTTTGGCCACCTCCAGCAGGCGCCTGGAGTGGAGTGGAAGGAACAAGTGCCAGATGTTGTTCTGTGCAGACTTGGTGTCACTGGGAGGAGAAGGTGCTTCAGGGAGAGAATTCATTTGGGAGGGGCCTAAAGTAATGAAATAATTAAATGTCACAGCGTTTTAGTTTATACAGGAGGAGAAACTCTGGCAGCGTGAGTCAGGCCCTCTTGTAAGAGTGACTAATATTATAAACAAATGGTAAGATAGAGGCACTAAACTCCCTTTTCTGACTGCACTCCTTAAAGGTCATAAAACCGATCGAGTTTTCCACTTTCAGCTTTTCCCATCGACTTTGCTGAGCGGTAATCAGGTCATTGGGCCACTTCCCTTGGACACTGACCAATGCATCCTCAGCTTTATCCTAAATATAGCAAGCCTTTTTTTAGCATTGTTGGTTTTCCCACTTTTTTTTTTTTCCTTTTTAATTTTTTTTTTCCCGCTTGACTCCCTCAAAGTGAGTTTAGTGCAGCAGGAAGGTGCCAGATCAGCATCACTGGAAAATGACGTTGCAGGGCTGCTGTTCCTGCCCAGAGAGCAGGCTGTGTTTATCCAGACTCTGGCACTCAGGCTGGCTCCTGCAGCTCTCCACCAGCCTGCCTTAAGCCTGACCTGTGGAAACCAGGCTGGGCTCAAACCGCCCCGTGCAGGCAGCCAACAAAACCAGCAAATCCCCTTGTCCTGGTGCCTCTGGAAGCCAGACAGTGCTCAGGCTGAGCTGCAGCTTCCATGGCACCAGGAACATCCTCCTGCACAGAAAAGCTGGGATTTGGCTTCTCCATCTCCTGCTGCTGAAGGATGAGGTGTCTGCTCTGAGCTGGACGCTTCTGGGAGCAGGAGGAGAAGCTGTGGCTGCCCCTGGATCCCTGAATGTCCCAGGCCAGGCTGGACAGGGCTGGGAGCAGCCTGGGACAGTGGGAGGTGTCCCTGCCATGGCTGGGGTGGAATTAAATGATCTTTAAGGTCCCTTCTAACCCCAACCATTCCATGATTCCCTAAAGATGGAAAAACCTGTGTAAGACCCCCATGAGAGGGAGGTGGCAGACTCCATTTCTAACTTCAGTCTGTGCTGCTGGCTTTGAAGTGGGCTTGAGGAGCAGCTTAAACCAGAGAGGTGTCCTGGAGCTGGGCAGAGCTCGGTGAGCTGAGTCCCACCCAAAGCGATGAGAGGCAGCCTAGGGCTGCTCCAACTGCTCTGTGTTTTCTCCCCTGGATTCCTGGAGACTGCTCCTGCTGTGCTGACCCCGTTCCTGGGGCAGAGCTGCCCTGCAGACCCTCTGGGGCACAGGGACACATCTGGGCAGCCCCTGGGACACATCTGGGCAGCCTCTGGGACACATCTGGGCAGCCCCTTGTTCACCTTCACCTGCACAGCTTCCCAAAACACCCAAGGCAGGGGCAAACGTGGTCCTGCAGCCCTGCCTAGGACTGAAACCTCTGAGTCTGAGCAAACAGAACCTGGATTAAATGGAAATCACTCTGCCCTGCTGTTTGCTGTGCCACTGAGAAGTTTTGTGCCCGCTCTAAGCACTGCAGTTTGCTCCCAGAATTGCAACTCCACGTTTTGCAGGATACTTCTTGCTTCTAATCCATGGAAACGATCCCAGATGGACCCTGACAGCTCCCAGCTTCCCCTCTTCTCCCCCTGTGTGCTTTCCTTTCTCTTGCTCACTCCTGGCATGCTGCTCTGGAAGCTTGCAGGGTGTTCTTGTTAAAAACCAGCAGAGCAAGATGTCCCCAAACATATTCCTGCTCATGGTGTCCTGCAAACGCTGTTCCAGCGTGTTCCATCCAGCCTGAGGAAATAAAACTGCTGGAATCTCTCCATCCCATCCCAGGGGACATCCAGGGACTGCTGGCATCCACTGGGAAGAGCTGCACATCTGCAGAGAGGAATTCAATCACCTAATTCTTCTTTATGCTGAGGCGTTGGGTGTTGACCTCCAGTTCTGCTGGAGAAATATCAGAGATTCCTTCCTTCAGCCCTTGGGCCTTGTCCTTCAGAAGCCTCAACCATCCTGAAATCCCACCAAACACCAAAAACCCAACAAGACACCAAAAACGTTTCCACTCAGCCCTGTAACCTGCAAGAAGAAGGAGAAGAGCCCGTTTTAAATCATGTTTTACAATCCACTGTCTCCAAACAAGCCCAGCCACTGGGTTTGTCCTTTGCATAGACAGATATTTGTCACTCTATTATTGTTTTACAGTGTCAGCTCCAGACACTTAAGTATTGTTGGAATGCAGTGGCGGGCAGGGGGGGAAAAAATCATGTTTTAAATCTCCGATGGGGTAATAAACTGCAGCCAGGAGCTAATTGTGCTGAAACTTGATCTTTTACAATCTGTTATTGCTGGAGTGGGACTCCCCAAGCCCAGAGCACTGGGGTTTGTTCCACCATTAGTTAGGTCGTGCATACACACTCCCCAAAACCCCCAGATCACAGCTCTGCTCCCAGCTGGGGACTTGAGCCCAATCCTCCAAGCCATGGATGCATTTTGGACATGAGACCGGCCAGGGAGGGGATTAATCCTCATCAGCTTTAACAGCTCGCTGTGGATTTGCTTCCTACAAACTTTCTTCCACCCAAGAAGTGCTGAGAAGGCTGTACCCCTCCTGTCAGGAGGAAAATGAATCATTGCCCAGAGCCTGGAAGGCCAGAGGTGAATTGGAAGCCGCGCTGTGGAACACTCACACTGCAGAATTATTATTTTCTTTTTACGCCAGCATTAAATAATATTTGAGCTCAGGGTGGCCAAGCCAACGGGTGGTTTCAGTGCTGAATGAGACCAAAGAAAGGGTCCATCCATCATGGGCTCAGCTCAGGTTTTGTTCAACAATCTTTTTTTTTTTTTTTTTTTTTGGTTTGTCCCAAACTTTGTATCGACCAGATCTTAAAATGCCAAGTCCAACTTCTAAATGTTAAGCCCCAGTTTGGATGAAATTTTTGGCTGGAAAATGTTTTGAAGGTCCAATAAAAGGGATGTTCTTTCCCAGTGTTTTTCTCATCTGGGTGAGGCCGATGAATAGATGTGCCTGGTTAGAACTGGAGAATTATTCCAAGGATCTTTTAGCCAAGCACAATGAGATTTATTGAGGCTGGTGCAATTTTGGGGTCACATTTCAACGGGAATTCGCTGAATTTTTATTTTCAAAATTTTCAGCTGTAAAACGCAGCGTGAAGATTTGTTCTCTTCAGGTTTTCACCCGGTCCTGGGCTCACAGAATCTCCTGAGCTGGAAGGGACTCATGAAGGGCTGTGGAGAAGATCCTGGGGTTTCCTGAGCCTGTGGGCAGAGCTCACTGCAGATCCAAGGGGTGCAGATCAGTTCAGGTTCACCACAAGTGCCCAAGGAAGTGTCCCAAGCCAGGCTGGACGGGCTTGGAGCAGCCTGGGGTAGGGGAAGCTGTCCCTGCCCATGGCAGGAGGTGGAACAGGAGCTTTAAGGTCTCTTCCACCCCAAACCGAGATTCCAACACAATCTTGGATTCTGTTCCAAGATTCTGCACCTGGAATGGAGCTGCGGGTACTGATGGGGGGGAAAAATCGGTTTTCTCCCTACAGCTGAGCAATCCCTGATTGTTGTGCGTGTCTGGGGTGAGTGAGCAGCCCATTAACACCACCCAGGTGGGGAACAAAGCCAGGGGCCTCTTGCACAGCGAGCATCTGACAAGGAGACAAAATAATTGTGGAGCGTGTGATACTTAATCCAAAAGTGAAGAGCTTGGCACTGGGAGGGCCCAGGCACGCAGGGAGCACATGGGAAGGGAGGAAGTGTTTTACACAACCATTTGTCAGGCCAGAAGTGCTCATTAAACATGGTCAGCCTCTCTTCCCGAGGAAACGCGCTCCCTCCTGCCTGAGGAGGGATGAGATGTCCGTGGATATCCACCCTCAACTCCATGGTTTGGACACAGCAATTAGAAACTAATTACAGCAAAATCCCAATGCAGGGAGGGGGAAGAGAAACTGCTGAAATTGGGAGTTGTTAATCCATCACTGCAAGGGAACAAGTGCCAAAGGGAAGGAGCAGAGCTGGGGCCAAAGCAGCTCGAGGAGCTTTGGCTGTTTACTCTTTCTTTAAGTGCATGTTTGGTCACAGGGGGTCTGACTGGGATTATGTTGATATTCAGCTTTCCAGGGGCAGTTCCAAATGTAAGAGTTAAAGTTTACTCTCTGTGCATCTGAGTTTAGTTCAGCCAAGACAAGAATTAAATGCAGCTTTGGTGTAACTAATGAGAAAAACTCGTACTTCAAAAAAAAAAAAAAAAAAAAAAAAAAAGGGAGCCTTTCACTCATGGATGCTTCCCAAAGAGATGCTGTGGTTGATTAGAGCTGATTTAATTACTGTGCATTACAAAGAGCACATCTCCTCTTCCCTGGGCAGTGCCTCGTGTTGCACAGTGTGGAAAAGCAGGAATCCTTCCAGAGCACGGAGCACAGCCCTGCCATGTGCCCAGCAGCTCCAGAGATTTCCCACCCCAGGAGGATCCTCCAGCTCTGATGAGCTGACCCAAGGCAGAGATTGATGAGAAAGAGAAATTCCCCTTGGTAAAATCTGAACTCATTGCACTCTGCAGTCAAAGCAAGATGGTTCTGCTTCCAGAAACCAGGAACTGGGCTCATTATTGACAAAAATTAAAACATTTCGGATTTCAGAGCAGAACGTTGTTGCACTGGGAGAATATCGATCAGCTCTGCCCCACAGATGCTGTTGGGTTGGAGGAGGAGAAACCTTTGGGTGCTCCACGTTCCTCCCTTCCTCCCCTGACTGTGAGAGGGGCCAGGAAAAGCCCCAGGGTCACCTTCACATTTGGGGCTGAGGAGTTTGGCAGGTAAAGAATATTCCACAGGCTCGGGGGGACGCAGAGCGGAGTCCAAGCGGAGCCCAAGCTCGGCTCTGCACAAGAGAGACGTTGATTGTTTTGGCCTCTTTCCTTTGCTCCAGGGGAAAATCGAGGCACCCTTCTTGGGATATTATTGGTGCGAAATCATAAGTTACAGTTTTATTACCAGTGGCTGTGTGCGTGTGAGGGAGAGAGGAGGAGGTGCTGGGCACAGGAGAGCATAACCACTCTTTTGTAACCATGAATCCATTCTTTTTTTTGTTCGCTTTGCAAAACACGGGTTTAATTTAGGGAGAGAAAAATAAAAAAAAATGAAAAAACAGAATTTACTTTTCCATATAGCACCAAACAACCATGTTTTGAGTATTTATATTTCATTTAAAGCCTTCTTGTCTTCAAACTTGAATTCTTCGCTTTGCATTGCTTAAAAAAAAAATATTAAGAAAAAAATTGGTGGGCTGTAAAGACTTATTCTTGCTTTATAAAATTGCAAATTATTTTAGCCCACCTCACATATTGATCTACAGCAACCATGTTTTCCATGTGCAAACATCTCCCTGCATTTCATCCCTTCACAGATTTCAAAGCTCCCCGCTCTGTGTTGAGTTGTAAAGTTCTGTTCAACGGCTTGGTTCGCTTCCAGAAAAGCTGGCTGAGAAATGTGGGTCTGGAACCAGCGTTGTTGGGGGAAATGTTTTCCCCCATTAACTGCAGGATGTTTCCACTGATTGTTTTGCACATGGAATGGATTTATTTACTTTTCCCCATGTCAGAAGCCTCAGCTGGGTTATTTGGTAGAGTCCAAAACCAATGAGTTTTAGCAACTGGGAGATTTTTGTGGAATTAGGACAGTGTCCCCTTTTTGGGGCAGTGAGCACTTTGCTGTCCTGGCTTTCTGTGGCTCTGGACATTTGTCCATCTACTGATTTGTGCTTTTCCAGTGCTCATCCCTCCCCGTCTCCCTTCTCCTCACAATCTGGGGCTGATCCTCTGTGTTTGTGGTCAGTGGGAGTCAAATCCATCAAGACTGGTTGATGGCTGCCCCAGGATCCCTGGGAATGTCCAAGACCAGGCTGGACCTTGGGGCTGGGAGCACCCTGGCACAGTGGAAGGTGTCCCTGCCATGGCAGGGGGTGGGATGGGATGGAATTTAAGGTCCTTTCCAACCCAAACCACTCTGGCATTCTGGGATGAGATGTCCTCTCCACTCTATTTCAAGAAGCAGCCACCCACTTGTATTTTAATTCATGTACCAAAAGAATCGAAGAACCATTTAAAAGTTCTCTTATCTCTGCTTGACAAGATATGAGCTCACCTTAAACACAACAGGGAGGTGGGATGGGCTTTTTTCACTCTGCATATTCCAGTTGTCTTTATTCTCCTGGAGTGGCAGAGAGGGACTGGGGGTGGCTCCTATCCCAGGGACTTGGAATCATGGAATCCCAGACTGGTCTGGGTTGGAAGGGAGTTTAACACCCACCCAATCCCATGGGTTATGTCTGAGTGTGCTTCAAACAACCCCAAACCACAGCAGGCACCTCAAGGTTGGGGTCAGGAAGGATCTGCACCTTCACTGGAGGGGGTGGCAGCTGATCTGCTGCAATTATTGAATCTTACTGAATTATCTTCTGCTGAGCTGGAAGAATAAAGCTGTTATTGATGGGTTACAATCTGGGAAAAGAGAGCAGCTCATCCAGAGAGGGGATTGGGGCTGGGTAATTTCTGTGCACACTTTTTGGGTTTAAAGGACTAAGAGTAAGAACTGGAGAGAGTCATGGCATCGTGGGATGGTTTGGGTGGGAAGGGACCTTAAAAATCCTTTAATTCCATGGGCTGGGACACCTTCCTCTGTCCCAGGCTGCTCCAAGCCCCATCCAGCCTGTCCTTGGTGCTGGGACATGCACCAAAGCCCTCTGTACTCTTCCAAGAGATGCTCGACGCAAACTCGACATTAAAGTGGCTTCGGTGGGGTTTTTTTTTCCAAACGATTGTTGCAGTATTTTGCAACTTCTGTTCCCCTCTGGCTGGGATTCGAGCACCCTCTCCCTCCACCCCCTCCCCACCTCCTGACAGCAATCGCCAGTTGTAAAATAATAGACCATCAGCCAGCAATAATTTGCAATCCAAACAGACTTGACGCTCTCTGACATTTATTGAAACCTCAGACCCTGTTCGCTGGTTTCAGTTTTCCTCCCTTTGCTCTGTTTTTACAGACAGACAAGTGCTTAGATTTGGGTTTAATAATGAGCAGAAATTTCGCCTTGGCCCGGCTTTGCTTGTGTTGGCTGCGGCGGGGCCGTGCAGCAGACGGGCGGTTGGAGTTAATTACGCTAAATGGTGAGAACATTATTTGACCCCACTGGTTCGGCACCAGATGTTGAACATTGCCTCTGAGAAAGCAGCACAGACGTCAGGATTTGGAGGCTGCACGGGGAGGGAGAGCAGACTTGGAGCTCCAATCACTTTTTTTTTTTTTTTTTTTTTTTCAGCTTTAACTATCCCGGGATAAGCCCGGGACAAACAAAGCCCTTATTAGGGACAGATGACAACATTCAGCTGCAGCCACTCGGGGCAAATCAGGGCATGGTTGTAGTTTTGGAGCTGAAGGTATCAAAAACCTCCCCCGAAAAATCATTTTGCTAAATGTACAGCGAACGTTCTGCCAGCACAAGGTATCAACTTTGGTAAATCCTTCCTGGAAAGTGAACTTTACATTTACAGGCCAGACATGATGGAATTTAATGTTTGAAAATGATTAAAGGATTTTGTTCTTTCCTAGTAACAACTGCATTTATCAAGGTGGCAGCCACGGTGGCCTTAAAAAGAGCTGAAATGGAGCTGAACTGCTGAGCTTTCCCTGGCTTGGGTCTGGGAATCCCTCCGGTCTTTAGGCATGAGGATTGGGGAATTACGTGGGGAGATATGGGAGGAGGGCAGTACAAAGTGTTTATTGACCCCAGTCTGTGTTAATAAAGCTTTAGAAGAATTACCTGCTCGGGGATTGTCAGGGCACTGCAGCGTTGTCCTGACCTTGGTGCAAAACTGAAACTCCTCTCAGTCTGAATAAACTGATTGGGCTGTGGGAGTGACACCACTTGTGCAGATTTATACACTACAAGAAAAGAAGTTAGGAAGCTTCTTGCCCCCAAAAATGTGTTCCCAACGCCTTGAGCTGCTTGCATGGCAGTGGTAAGTGATAACACTGCACAAATCACAGACAGATTTGAATTCTGGTTCTTTTTCCACTGTGCTGACAGCAGCTCCCTTCCACCCCCTGTGTGTCCCTGGGACTCCCAGACCTCCCAGTTCCAGCTCTGAGCAGCATTTGGGACCTGGTTTTTTGGGTACAGGAGCAAAGCCATTGAACAAAGCCAGCAGAATTCACAGTTTTTGGATAATTTCAGTGGCTCGAGGTCTCTGGTATTTTGTTCGCGCATCTCCACTTGCCTGGAGCGTTATTTCAGGGCCTTAACCATCCCAAATTCTTTGTTCAGCTTTGGTGTTCCTCATTCCCCGTGTGACAACACGATCCACGTGCTGTGTCACCACATCTGGCCCAAACCCTGAACTGGACCACTCTCAGAACTCTTTTATTTCCCTTTTCCCTCTGAGTTTCCTGATTTGTGAGTGCTCTTCTCCAGCACACGAGCAGCAGGGAGGTGCTGGTGATGTAACACAACACAGAATGCTTGAATATTTGAATGTTCTCCCTATTTTCTGGCTCAGTGAGAGATTCTCATCCCCCTTTATCTATCAAAGTCCTGCAGATACCACTTTCCATTAAAAAAATTAAGAGCAGATCCACTGGAATAAGTGGAGTTATTCTGCAATTCCTGCAGGGCAAGTCTGAACAAAATCCTGGCTGGATTCTGCCATGAAAAAGCCAAACCATGGGACAGGAGCTGCTGAAGGGCATCACCCCCTGTGCCCAAAACACACAGACACACCAAGGCTGAGGACACCATCAATGCTGAGGGAATCTTCAGGACATTCAGCTCCTGTTTCCTGTCCCTCCAAAGCACACCAAGATGCTCTCAAGACCAACAGGAACTGCCAGAAATGGGATTTTCCACCCAAAACTTGGACCAGCATTGGCAGGGCAGGAGGGACGTTACCTGGTGGGATTTTTTTTACAGCAGAGGAGGAGACACTTCTGATCAAAGTGTTGTCACAGGTTATTGCAGCTTTTTTCCCCTCTTTGGGCACTCAATAGGTAGTTTTGGATCAGCTGTGTGATTTTCTGGATGTATTTTATGCAAAACTGGGTGCCTGACACATCCATCTGAAGAGTTCTTCATGAAACTTCAGTCACAGCAACCTGTGGGATGAGGAAAGACTGAATTTGGTGTTCTGGGGTTCTCTAAGAGAGGTTTAGGTTCCCTCAAAGGCTTCAACACTGTCTGTGATTTACTGTGAACCAGGAGGGACATGAGCTGAAATTTTTAGGAGCAGATTAGGTTGAAAAAATTTATGACAGCATTTAGAAACATTAGACTTGGGACTGCATGCCAGAGCATGACAAAATAGCAGGTAATAACAGATCTCATTAGAACTGTTTATTTAAATTGAACATTAGCCTGTCAGGGATGTTTTTGCTGCTGGATTGGTCTTATTTCCATCCAGATTAATTTCTCCCCAATCCAAGTACCCAGAGGTGTCTTCCTAGGACTGCTCACTGTGCTCCTTCCATGAAGTTTATGTTATTTCTGATTTTTTTGTCTTCTTCTTCACCCACCACCTCCATGTTTAATGATCTTTGTGTATCAAAATGCAATTAGATTTTCAAAAGGATCCAAGTGATTCAATGTGCTGTTTCAAAAGGATTGGCTCACCCTCCCTGAACAAAACACTGCAGTATTTGCTTTTCTTGGTCTTGGACCACAGTTCTTCTGTCTCAGCCTTCACCTTCTCCCCCGTGAGGGTGGAGGGGCCCTGGAACAATTCCCAGAGAAGCTGTGGCTGCCCCTGGATCTCTGGAAGTGTCCAAGGCCAGGTTGGACAGGGTGGGACAGAGGAAGGTGTCCCAGCCCATGGAATTAAAGGATTTTTAAGGTCCCTTCCCTCCCAAACCATCCCAAGACTCTCTCCAGTTTTTACTCTTAGTCCTCTAAACCCAAAAAGTGTGCACAGAAATCACCCAGCCCCAATCCCCTCTCTGGATGATCTGCTCTCTTCTCCCTGATTTTAACCTTCCAATAACAGCTTTATTCTTCCAGCTCAGCAGACCTTCAATAATTGCAGCAGATCAGCTGCCACCCCCTCCAGTGAAGGTGCAGATCCTTCCTGACTCCAACCTGGAGGTGCCTGCTGTGGTTTGGGGTTGTTTGAAGCACACCCAGACATCCTGGATGTGCCTGGACCTGCTGCTTGGCTTATCCAGGCCAAGCCCCTCCAGACAAGAGCTTTGTGATTTATTTTCTAAAACAACAACCCGAGGTGCAGCAGGATATTTATGTGGACAAAGATTAGGCAAATGCACAAAAACAAACCCCCAAACGGCACAAACAATCAAATCTTCCAAAGCTGCACTTCCACTTCAGCACCTGAGCTGTGTTTGACAGGAATTCAGTGCCAGCCCCATCTCCAGCACACAATCACTGCTTGGATCTTTAAAAAATCGTGGTAATTATGTCACCATTGCTCAGCTAAATCTGGGCAATCAGTTGGGGTTTGCAGCTGTGGGAATGGAAAGTGCTTTTCATGAGCCTAGGCAGAATAATGTTCCAATCATTTCCTACTTTTTATCTCTATTAATCAAACTGTTTCCTTTTAGTGTATGAATTTTTTGGGGGGTCCAGCTCTAGAAGAGCATCTTTAGGCTCTTTAAAAGCATACAGATGTATAAAGATTTTAAAATATCTCTAGAAAGGTTCATGGATTCATGGAATGGTTTGGGTTGGAAGGGACCTTAAGGATTATCTAACCTCAGGGGCATAAAAAATAGGAGGCAACCATGAGGAACCAACATTCCTGAGGCTGTTCCTGAGTCATTTCCAGGGAAAACCAGAGAGAAGGAAAGATGGTGACAGAGAAGGGGCCACTCCAGCTCTGGGCAGTCCCAGTGTGTTTGATTTCCTCACCTCTGATGCTGCAAAGCAGTGAAATGAGAGGAGCTTCAGCAGAGCCACAGGAAGAGGGGTTTCATGTTCACTCCTTGTGCTTCCCATCCACCTTTCCCTTCCCATCCACCTTTCCATTCCTATCCACCTTTCCCTTCTCCACCTTTTCCTTCCCATCCACCTTTTCCTTCCCTTCCAACTTTCCCTTCCCCTCCACCTTTCCCTTCCCATCCACCTTTTCCTTCCCTTCCAACTTTCCCTTCCCCTCCACCTTTCCCTTCCCATCCACCTTTCCATTCCTATCCACCTTTCCATTCCTATCCACCTTTCCCTTCTCCACCTTTCCCTTCTCCACCTTTCCCTTCCCCTCCCAGCTCCTCAAACACTTCCCTTCCTATCTGGCTCCAGATTTCCCCTCCTGCCAGAACCCCATCAGATCCTTTTGCTCATGACATCTATCCAGGACAACAAAATGCTTTTGATTCACAGTTTTTGGAAAGCAGCTCCAGCTGACTTCCCTGGAAATCTTGGAATCCCTGAGGAGCAGCTGGCAGCCAGTCCCTGCTTTATTTGGCTGAGATAACCCCTGCCCTGCCCTTCTTTTAGGGGGAAAAGCAGTTGGAACAAAACCCTTTCCCCAGCAGGTGGAATGTCTGAATGTCACCTGTGGGTTCCACCAACAGCAGTGACCATGGTGACATCAACTGCAGAGCTCTGGGGCTTTTCATTCCCCCAGGGAAGGTCTTTTAGAGCAGAATTTCCTGCAAAAATTCTCCCTCTGCCAGGCCTTTATTTTGTGAACTTCATAGTCATCAGCACCACCAAGCGTAGCTTGTCCTAAATTAAAGAGCTTGTCCTAAATTAAGACAAATACACACACAGAATCCCCTCTCACCAAAAATGCTCTTCAACCCACATTTCTCTCCTTAAATTAGCTAAATTCTAGATTTTTCTATCACCACCATGTTCTGGGCTCTGTTTGATGGTGCTGGGTGAATAATGTATATTCTGGTCATTTAATTAATTAATTAATTACTTTTCTAGTTTGCCCCATTTTAAGACCTTTTCATGTGGCTTAATATTTGGTTCATGATGATTTAATAATCTCAAGCTCACATCCACAGACATGAATTTGGATTACTTGATGTGAGCATAAATTAGAATGCACTTGGAATTAAAGAAATCCCATTCGATTTCAGAAAAATTAAAGGAATTTTTAAATGTTCTAACAGCCACCAAGGCACTTTATGAAGAGAATCACTGCAATTCACTGCTCAAATCTTTCAATCATTCCTCCTCATGTTTCTGTGATGGTAGCTTCAAGCCACAGAGCTCAGCTGGGTCGTTTTTGGGTAACAGAGAAGCAAATTCTCCGTGCTGCAGGAAACACAGGGTATAATTCTGTGGTGTTGTGGTGGGGCCCAGCCTGGCTTTTCCTCCCTGTGAAATTATTGTGTATTTTAAACCCTCAAGCACCTGGAAGGAACGAGCCCAGCAGGTGGAGGGATGGAAGGGCAGGAGCTTCTCTCTGCTTCCCCACCAGGAATCTTCTCCCCCTGCTGAATTGGGTTGGATTTCCTGGAGCTGGTTTTGGTGCCAGCTGGGAGTGCTGATTGTTGTGGTGGGAGATCTGCATCTCAAACAAAATCCACTTCTTGCTGTGGCCTGGGTGGGCAGCTCACCCCCAACATTCCTGGCAAGTTCTGCTGTTGGGAACAGCCCAAAAATGCTGTGGAGCCCATCCCACAATGGTCTGGGCATCACCCTCAGCCCTGCTGGGCTGGGACGTTGTTTAGTGGCACAAAACAAACCCTGTCACCTCGGAACTCTGCAGTCTTTGGAGCTGGTTGCCAATAAATGGTAAATAAATGTTTTTTTCTGCTGTTCCCCACTGGAATCCAGCTCCTTGCTCAGCCCTCCAAGGATGCTGAGCTGTCCCCTCTGCTGTGGCACTGCCAGGGATGGTCCATGGGACAGGATTTGGGACAGGATTTGGGACAGGGGATTTGGGACAGAGGATGGGAACAGCTCACAAGCAGGAAACGTTGGATTTATGGAGCTGCTTTAATCCAGAGCTCTGCAGTGGAAATCCCTGCCCAGCCAAGGCACCTGCTGGGCTTTCCCTTTGGATTCTGCCCTCTGAGGGAATTCCTGGGGTTATTCCTGCTGAACAGCTCCAGGGTGCTCAGCCATGCCACAGATATTAAACAGGAGAGAAAATTCCCAAAGGAATTCAGCTCCAAGCTTGGAATCCACTCACTGGGAGCTCTTCCCCCTTCCAGTCCCATCCCAGTTGTCCCTCACCCACAGGCCAAAGCCCTTCCTGCTTTTCTGATCCCTTTAGGGATTCCAAGGTGCCATTCCAATATTTATTCCCAGCTTTTCTTCCTGCCAGTCTGTGCCCCTGTGTTGCCTTCCCAGTCTGGATAAAGAATCCATGTGTCAGTCCCATCAGGTGGATGCTGGGACTGGCTGCCCTCCCCAGGATTT
The DNA here is from genome assembly GCF_009819885.2 of Catharus ustulatus. NCBI lineage: Eukaryota > Metazoa > Chordata > Aves > Passeriformes > Turdidae > Catharus > Catharus ustulatus. Next base: position 10,511,667 of record NC_046240.1, read on the forward strand.
CACCCTCAAGCAGAGGCATTTATCTTTTTATTTTTTATTTATGAAGTTAGCCAGACTCAAAGCCAGAGGATGGAAAAGCAGGAATGGGAATGAACTTTGCAAAGCGGGGTAGGAAGGATTTTATTCCCTTTAAAAAGCAAAATTCTGCTGTGAAGGTTTTGACAACTGGTAGAGCTGAAGTGGAATCAATTTGCAAAATAACAAAAAAATGCTAAAAAGCAGCTTTGCCTGCAGTCTGTGCCCTCCTCAGGAATCCCAGCACCAAGGCAGAGTTTCCAAGCTGCCCACCATGAATTTAAGGGGATTTAAGTAATTACTTCAATATAAACCACTCAATAATTGTCCTCCCAGAGCTTTAGCTAACAAAGCAACTCAGGGTAGAGTATTAAAAGTTCAAATCCTGGAATAAAATGCCCAGGTTTCATTTCATTTGCTTCCTTCTCTTTACCCCAAAAAGAAGTTTCCCAGCCAAAACACACCACTTGTTCCTACTAATGAACTTCTGTGTATTTATCCAGATTTCTCCCTGTTGAACATCTCCTTCTACCTGTTATTTTATGCTGCTGAAATTCAAGCAGAAGAAAGGGGTTAGAATTAATTATAGCCTTTGGCTTGGAGGATTAGCCACAGATGTTGAATTATTATTATTATTGTACTGTATTTTGGGAATGACACAAGGAATGTGTGGAGAGTGGTGGTATCTGCGAGGAGAAAAAGGAATGTTTAAATCCTGAGAGAACTTTAATTCTCCTTTTAATGGAGAATTAATCCATGTTTAGAAAATGAAGAATTAAGGTGACAGCTTGGAGTGGAGGGCCAGGAGTTGGACTTGGATCATCCTTGTGGGTCGTTTCCATATTCTATATTCCATGATTGCATGATTCTGTGATTCTGTGATTCTTTGATTCCATGATTCTTTGATTCCATGATTCTTTGATTCTGTGATTCTGTGATTCCTTGATTCCATGATTCCATTATTCTGTGATTATGTGATTTCATGATTCCTTGATTCTTTGATTCCATTATTCCTTGATTCCTCTATTCCATGATTCCATGGTTCCATGATTCCATGATTCCATGATTCTTTGATTCTTTGATTCTTTAATTCTTTGATTCTTTGATTCCATGATTCCATTCAAAACCATCTTGCTCTCAGTGTGCAAATGATCTTTTCTAAAATCCAGGCCCTCTGGTAGCTCAACTTGGCAGGAAAAACAGGGAGGCTTCTCACAATTAAGGACAGGTCTATAATTAAATTACTCTTCTGCCCATTTAAATTATGGCTGGATCTGAGCATTCAGCACCTGGGCAGAATCCTCAGCACGATTCTTTCACTGCTGAATTAATGTTCAATTAGTTTTGCATTTAGCTCTGGGCATGCTTTGTCATTGTTACAACGAGAAGGGATTAAAAGAAAAGGAAAAAAACCTCCCCTGCAGCCAAGGCCAAGGGGAATAACATCAGAAGCCTGATCATTTGTCACCTATGGTCACTCGAAACCATTATTTCTTTTACACACTGTAATTTCAGATAGACTTGTGTAAACAGTGTAAAGATTTATTTTCTCAAAATATCAGAACCACTTAGCGTGAGTCACAAGCCAGATTTCAGGCAGATAATTTTCTTCTAATAGATTTTTGGGTTAACAAGATAAAAATTAACATGAAAATGATTATGTGCTGACTGAAGGAAACCTGGTTTTATTTTGTTCCCTATTTGTTTTACAAGGGAAGTCTTCAAGTATCTTGCAGGGGCAAAAATATTTAAAGTGTTTGCACATGTTTCCCATTTCCATTTTATAAGATTCATTCACAGTCAGCCAAACGTATCTTTCTCCCTCTCTCTTTCTCTCATTTTTTTTTTCTTTTGATGCACTCCTTAATTAGCCTGAAAGGCTCCAAAGGTGCTTTTTTTTTATGTCTGTCTCTTTATTCCAGACGTGGAGAGCGGTGAAGTCAGCAGGCTCAGACCCGAGCTGGATGCTCCTCAAAGGCTCGGGGGGTGTCCCTGATCCCTCCCTGCTCCACAGAAAGGAGCAAAGTGCAGATCTGAGCCTGGGAGCTGAGGTGGCAGCTCTGGGATAATGTCAGTTTGGATTTGGCTGCCAAATTCCAGCCCCTGGCAGGGATTGGCCACCGGGCTCCATGTTCTGCCCACAGATCTGGGCACCCCAAACTCTTTTTGGGCACCCCAAACCCTTTTTGGGCATCCCAAAACCCTTCCTGGGCACCCCAAACCCTTCCTGGGCATCCCAAACCCTTTCTGGGCATCCCCAAATCCTTTATGGGCACCCCAAAACCCTTTTTGGGCACCCCAAAACCCTTTCTGGACATCCCAAAGCCCTTTCTGTCCCCAGATGAGCTCTGGCACCACGGCAGGGACACCAGGGGCTCCCTGGGGCCAGTTTTTTAAATTATTTAGCCACAGGGTTTTGCAGAAGTCGAGGATTGTTTTCCCTTTTAAAATCTGCTCCAAAACAGAGCAGAGCTGAGTGAGGCCCCTCCAAAATGCCCCAAGTTCCTGTGGGTCTTCAGCCTCTTTAAAATTATTTAGGCATGGATTTTTCAGCAGTTTGGAGTTTTTTTTCCCCCTTTTTAAAATCTCATCCAAAATGGAGCAGAGCTGAGTGAAGGCCTGAGCCCCTCTGAACTGTCCCCTCCAAAGTGCCCCAAATCCTTGTGTTCTGTGGCCATGCCATCATCTCCTTGGGCCAGGCTTGAAAATTATTTAGGAATCGATTTTTCAGTAGTTAGGGTTTTTTTCTCCCTTTTAAACTCTGCTGCAAACCAGAGCAGAGCTGAGGGAAGGCCTGAGCCCTCTCTAAACTGCCCCAAACCCTTGTGTTCCACTGCTGGGCCTTCAGCTCCTTGGGCCAGGCTTGAAAGTTATTTAGGAATCGATTTTTCAGCAGATAGGGTTTTTTTTTCCCTTTTAAAATCTCATCCAAAACAGAGCAGAGATGAGTGAGGCCCTTCCAAACTGCTCCAAGTTCCTGTGTCCCATTGCTGGGTTTTCAGCCTCTGGGGCCAGGTTTTAAAATTATTTAGGCATGGATTTTTCAGGAATGGTGTTTTGTTTTGTTTTTATTTTCCCCTTTTAAAATCTGTTCCAAAACAGAGCAGAGCTGAGCGAAGGCCTGAGCCCCAAATCCTTGTGTCCATTGCTGGGCCTTCACCTCCTTGGGCCAGGCTTTAAAATTATGGATTTTTCAGCAGTTAGGGATTGTTTTTCCCTTTTCAGATCTGCTCCAAACTGAGCCCCCTCTGAGCTGTTTTGTGTCCCCACTGCTGTGCCATCAGCATTGCATCACATGCAATTTGTAACCACAATTGCAAATACAATTTTACAATTTACCACAGCTCAAGGTCCCTGTGATGATGAATGTGCTGCAGCAGGGCTCTCGGGGCAGAACTGAATGTTTTTAAGGAGAATCTTATCACGGTGATTAAAGTTTCTTTTCATTTTGTATTTTGCAAAGTGACCCCTTTTTCCCATCGTCAGAGTTTCAGCACCACAGGGAATTCCCTCCTCCCATTTTAGCCAGAGAGAGAAAAGAAGGATTTCAAGAAGTTAAGGATTAAACTGTTCCACTTTCTCCCCTTTTCTCAGCCTCAGAAATCCCTCACACAGTGATGAGTCATTTTTTATTCTATTTAAGCCCATGTTAAGTCAACATCATTTAAGGTTGGTGACTAAGTCTTGAGTGATGTTGATGTAAATGAAATAGAAATAACTGGGACTTCACCAGGACACAGCAATAGAGATTCTCTCCACAGAAAAAGAAAAATTAAAAAAAGAGAAAGACAGAGTTAGTCCCAACTAGAGAAAGAAAAAAAAAAAAAAAAAAAAAAAGAAGAAGAAAAGAAATAAAAGGCAGCTGTTTGCAGGAGATCTCGGATGGATTAAAACCAGGGCTGGAAATCTGCCCTTGTCCTGCTGGTGGAAATCAGCAGATCTCTCCTCAACATGGGCAGGATTTCAGCAGTTTCTGTGCAGAGCAAGGGCAGGAGCCCTTATCTGCTGCAAGTCTTACCTGGCTCAGCTCTAAGCTCATGATCTGCACAAATCCTCTGAAGTTCTGCTTTGGGTCAGGAAGGGCAATCGGGCTCTGTGGCCCTCAGGAGTGGAATGGATGCAGGAGCAGATGTGGTGCCATTTGCAATAAAGGATATAAAGGAGCTTGTGGGGGTTCCATGTAGCAAAACAGTCCAGTAGAGACCAGTAAAAGACCAGTAAAGACCAGTAAAACCAGTTTTAGAGTCAGGGCAGCCCGCCCAGCCCAGCAGCACCAAAGAACCCCATTCCTTGGCTGGCACCACTTTTTCCTTGTCAGCTTTGGAGCCTGCCCCACCAACACCACAACAACTCCAGAGGCAACACCTGAATCCTGCTTCTCCTCCTTTCTTCTCCTGGAACGCTCTGAGCAGCCGCTGCAGAGGCTTTGCTAAACATGTCAGATTAAAGGTCTAAGCAGACGAATAAATGCAGTCCGTCTGAGGGCATGTTTCCTCTCACACCTTCAGGGGCTGTCAGCATCTTGAATGGGATTCAGAAACATGTCCTTGAAGCTGGCTGGAATGCAGCTCCATATATCAGGGGCAGCATTAGAGAGAGGAGAAAAAAAGGATGGGGGGAAGCTTTCATGGCAGTGCACCCCCTCCTTCCCTCTCCAGTTGTGCACAGCAGGACTGGGGATAAACCAGGATTGGGGAGGGATGGGGACCTGCAGCCATCCCCCTGCTCTCTGGATCCTGGGGTTTTCACACTCTCTTCAAAGCTTATTTTATTTTTTCTTAAAACCCCAGCTCTTTGCAGCACTGCAAACTGCCAGGTTTCAGCACTCTGCAGAGCTGCTTGTGTCAATATTCCTGGTTGAAGGAGAGCTGAGGAGTTACGAAGAGATTTCTCAGCTCTTCACACTCCAATTTCTTTGCACAGCTCATCTCCCAGGAATAATTCCTCTGTTTGGGCCAAGTCCTGCCCTGCCCTCAGAGCAGCTGAGCTGGGCCTTGTTCTTCCTGTATTAGCATTAAATTTGCAAGAAATGAAGTTTAGGGCAAAGCTGATGAGAGTCAGACCCTTGCTGAGTCCCTGAGGGAGGTGACCTGAGCACAGCACAGCAGCACATGCAGGGGTTGGGGTGGTAAAATATTCCAATATTCCAATATTCCATGGAATGGGCAGCACTGAGGCATTGAACACCTTCCTGAATTGCACATTTATCACCCCTGCAAGTGTCCAAAGCCACCTTGGAGCAGCCTGGCAGGGTGGGAGGTGTCCCTGCCCGTGGCAAGGGATGGGAGCAGCTCTGGGGTTCCCTCCATCCCAAACCATTCTGGGATCCTGTGGAACATCACTGATTCCATTGTAGGAGAGCCCTTCAAACACTGGTTTAAACTTGCAAACCCATCACTGTGCTCCTGATTGCTGCTTTCTTACTTGTGCTTAAAATACCTGTTTGTTTGTTCCTCCTCAAGTCTTTAATTTGAGGAATGTAATTAATTCTCAAGACCTTTTAAATTTTAGAGTGAACACTCCATAGTGACATTGCACCATCAATCTCTGGGATTCAAGTGGGAAATTCAGAGAAGCCGAATTAAATGAATTTTATGGGATGTCTGCATTTATCTCCTTTGTAGGAAGACAAATTCTTGTGTTACAGGGAAAGAAAAATCATTCAGGCTCCTGTGCATTGTAGGGGACTTAAAATATCTCCTTAAAATGTAGATTTTGACTTTCTGCCCAGCACTGCTTTGAAAGTTTTGCCATTCCAACCTAATTGCTGAATAAATGTTCCCTCAGTGGAGGGCAGGGAGTGGGGCAGTGCCTCAGTTTTGGTTCCATTCCTGCTCCTGGAAATCTGCTCCCTTTATTATTTTATGTGGAATTCTTTCAGTTGCAAACTACTGATCTTCCACCTAGGAATAGCTTTGGAACATGGGGTGGGAGGTGAAATGTGTTGGGTTTCCAGGAGTTCTTCACCCCTTCCCAAGATGGATTTCCCTTCTCCAGGCTCTCCACACCATGGTTTTTCCCTGGATATTCCTGACATGTCACAAATCACCCCTTGGAAACGCTCTCCTTTGTGCCTGAACTGGGCAGACTGGGAACTGCTGGCTCAGATCCACGAATTAATCCAATCCTGGGCTGCAAGAAACACTCGGGGCCCAGGGATTATTATTTATTTCATAAGAATGGAATTAATTAAGTTTTAATGCAGCGGTTCTGTTGTGTGACCTTGCAAGCTCCACACCTGGGCAGGGCTGGGAAGGGAGGTGGAGTGGCCAGAGCTGCCCAAAAAATGGCACTGGGCACTGCAGGCAGGAACAGAGATTTGGGGTCAGTCACTGTGGGATTTGGGGACAATCCTTGTGGGATTTGGGGTCAGTCGTTGTGGGATTTGGGGCCTCCCTTTTGGGGTCAATCACTGTGGGATTTGGGGTCAGTCACTGTGGGATTTGGGGACAATCCTTGTGGGATTTGGGGTCAGTCATTGTGGGATTTGGGGGCACCCTTTTGGGATTAACCACTGTGGGATTTGGGGTCTCCCTTTTGGGGTGAATCACTGTGGGATTTGGGGCTTCCATTTTGGGATTAATCATTGTGGGATTTGGGGCCTCCCTTTTGGGATTAATCATTGTGGGATTTGGGGCCTTCTTTTGGGGTAAATCACTGTGGGATTTGGGGCCTCATTTTGGGGTCAATCTTTGTGGAAAGCTCCTGGGTTTTGTCTCCCTGCCTCATTCCACACCCAGTGTAGGATCCTCTCCTGATTCCTCCTGGAGGAGAGGATTGCCTGAGGATCTGAGCTCCCAACAGCACAGAAATCTTGCACATCATGAATTAAACTCTATTTTTTTTTCCTGCTGAGGGGTCCAGCAGACACCCCAGACCGACCTTCTCCCCACCACAAAGGGGTAGATCAAAACCAGAGGCAAAGTTTTCTCTGGAAAACAAGAATTCAAGAGGTTTAGTTGGGTTTCTTGCTCTACCTGGATCTTGCAGAGCTCAGGGGAGCTGTGATTTGTAAGCCCCAAGTCAAAATTAACAATAACACTCCACTCTATTGTATTTCACCGATGCTTATCTGCGTGAAATGCATGATACTCCCAACCTGCAAGATTTATTATTTGCTATTTATTTGATCTCCTGGATAATTGTTTAATTAAAGTAATTAGTAGCTGCTTTCAAGGCCCAAAATCATTACTGAGCTGATTCCAGCGCAGCTACTCCAACCACAACAGCTTCCCCTGCTCTGTGCCAGCCCAGGATGTGGGAACTCCTCTGGAATTACATCCCCAGGGCTGGATTTGGGACATTGCTCTGATATTTCACTGTTTGTGACATCCAGCAATTGTCACCACAATTAACAATTGCCCTGAGTTCAGCAGGAGGTGGGAAATGGGTTTGGAAGATGTGAATTTGTTGTTAATAAATTCTAGTTCTGAGTGATATTTGGGATTTTCTTTTTTCCAAGGGGAATTCTTCATGGTTGTAGGAAATTCATCTGAGTTATTCCATGCAGCTCCTGGGATATCCATCCATGTATTTATATCCACAGAGTCAGGCCAGGACCAGACATAATCCTTTGAAAGGACCTTCTGTGATGGAAATCCATGTCAAGGATCCAGTGGGGATTACAGGAAAACAGCTCAGGCAGGGAAAAACTTGTCAGGGAGAATGTAAATAAGCAGAGTCCATATCCACAGTCCTAAAGGGAGAGGAGGAAATTGAATTCCTTTATGGCCTCACTCCTGAACCCTCCCACAGCACAGGAAGCACTAGGCCATGTAAAACCCAAAAATAGCTCTGCAACTTCGTGTTCCCCCTCAGACAGAGAGCAAAAAAAAAGAAATAAAAAAACGTTCCCTGGGGAAAAACATGATCTTTTGCCCATGTTTGAGTTGTCAGTTTTGACAGGAATGCTACAAACTAATTAAATTTTTGTTAATTTATTTTGTCTGATGCAGCGAGCGCCTGTCACAGGAATGGCTGGGGCAGTCTGACTTCTCCAGGAAGCACCCGTGGCTCAGCGCAGGGAAAATGGATCTGGTCAAGTCAAATAAACACAAAAAAGCATCGAAATTCATTTCTCCCTCAGTGCTCCAGCTCTGTTTCTCTGCTCCAAAGGCAATCCAAGCTGATTCCTTTAAATCCCAGCCTGGTGGGATGGCTGCTCTCTTCTGCTGAAATGGGAATGGATAAAGGATGAAGTAAAATTCCATTCTGGAGCTGCCCTGGAATTTGTGTTAAACCTGGAATTACTGGACACTCTTAGGCTGGATTATTCCCAACTCAGGGACTTTTTTGACATCCAAGAATTTTCTCTTTTCACACAGGGAACCAAAACAGAACCAGGCTGTCCAGAGGGTCAAAACGTCCAAGGCCAGCTTGGAGCAACCTGGGACAGTGGAAAATGTCCCTGCCCATGGTACTGGGTGGGATTTAAGGCTCCCATGGCTTTTCCAGGGAGATCCATGTGGTCAAAGGTACAAAATCCCAAAAAGATGGATTTATTGCCCAGGAAGGAGGGGAGATGCAGAGCCCAGCTCCCCAGCCATCCCCAGCAGCCCGTGCCTGCTCCAACACGATCCATGCTCATTCTGCATTCTCCTGGAACTCCGTAAGGGCACGGCTGGATCCAAAGAAAGCACGGAGCAGTCTGATTGTTCTCAGATAATCAGCTGAGGAAACAGGGGAAAGACAACCCCCGGGGGTGTTTGTTCTGGGGTTTTGAACCTGTCTCTGTCAGGGCTTTGTGCGGTTGAAAACCCCTTGAACGACGCACCCGGAGAGGCTGGGGGAGGTGAGCAGATAAGAGGAGATAAGCAATTAGCAGAGCCCTTCTAATTGCCAGCTGAAAGGGGGAAGTGGAGCCTCCATCCCACAGCCCAACGGGACCCCCAGATGTTCCCAGCTCAGAGCTGAGTGCACAAACATCCAGCTCTCATTCCAGCAGGGAATCTGCTCTTATCTCCTTGAGTGGGTAATTTCTGCGCTCAGGGATCGGCAGGGTTCAGTGAAAGCTCCCGTTCTTTTTGGCACAAAATCCCCCCGTACGTGACTGAAGGCACTGGCAGTCCCAGGTGTGCCAAATGGGGATGAGGAATGTCCCCCGAGCACATCCTGCACCCCACAGCACCTCACAGCTGCAGCTGGGCTCCCCCAGGGGGAAAAGGCCTCCAGGACCAGCAGGAACAGCCAGCAGGAGGGACGGGGCTCCTGGGAGGTGGCACTGCCCATGGCAGAGCTTTGGAATTGGAATTGGTCCCTTCCAATCAACCCATCTGAGATCCCAGTACCAACGCTAAACCCAACCCAACCCAAACCAACCCAAACCAACAAACCCATCTGAGATCCCAGTACCAACCCTAAACCCAACCCAACCCATCTGAGATCCCAGTACCAACCCCAAACCAACCCAACCCAAACCATCCCAACTCATTTGAGATACCAGTACCAACCCAAACCAGCTCAACCAACCCAAACCCAACCCAACCCATCTGAGATCCCAGTACCAACCCTAAACCCAATCCAACTCAAACCCAACCCATCTGAGATCCTAGTACCAACCCAAACCAATCCAACCCAACCCAACCCATCTGAGATCCCAGTACCAACCCTAAACCCAATCCAACTCAAACCCAACCCGTCTGAGATCCTAGTACCAACCCAAACCAACTCAACCCAAACCAACTCAACTCATCTGAGATCCCAATACCAACCCAACCCAACCCATCTGAGATCCCAGTACCAACCCAAACCAACCCAACCCAAACCAACCCAACCCATTTTAGATCCCAGTACCAACCCAAACCAGCCCAACCAACCCAAACCCAACCCATCTGAGATCCCAGTACCAACCCTAAACCATCTCAACCCATTTGAGATCCCAATACCAACCCTAAACCCAACCTAACCCATCTGAGATCCCAATACCAACCCAAACCAAATCCAACCCATTTGAGATCCCAATACCAACCCAAACCCAGCACATCTGAGATCCCAGTACCAACCCTAAACCATCCCAACTCATTTGAGATCCCAATACCAACCCAAACCGACCCAAACACAAACCCAACCCAACCCATTTGAGATCCTATAACCAAACTGCATTTATCTGCATCTTTAACATCTGTCAAGACCTAATCTATATTTTCTTCCAGACCTCTCCATTTTATTTTTTCATTTATTACATTTACTGCAAGTGTTTAAGAGAGAGACAAACCCAGAATCTCCTTTTGGTGGGGGTTGTGGGAACAGAAAGGAAACTGTTCCCATTCTGAAGAGTTTAAGGCTCAAGGGGATGAATTAAAGTGCCCTGATTTCAGTTAGAATCTTGGATGGAGTTGTTTACACCCCCTTGAAGTGTCCTTGGCTCTTCTTTTGCTGCCTGTGGAGGGAAGGAGATTCCCACCTGTTTCTTCATTCAATATTTCTGTTCTAAACAGGACAATGAATAACAAGAAAGGATCTTTGAGCCCTAAATTCACGTTCAGTTGCTCTTCCAAATATTCTCCAATGGAAAACTGCACTAGAAGATGTCTCCAATCAAGATTTAATAATCTAATCTAATATATGAATATTGAATGTGCCCCAGGGAGCCAGGTATGCATTGCAAACATCTGTAATAAACATTTATAATCCAACAGGCTTCTGAGTATTAAGAAATTACCAAAAATAGAAAGGAGAGGGGTTTTGTAAAATAATTTCCTTCCACCTTGAAGCAGATGTCATCCAGTTGTTGGTTCCCTGTACTTGGAGATGATGCTGGGAGTTTTGATTCAGCAGAGAGATGAAGCCCAGACTCAAAGAGGTAAAAATGACACAGAAGATCTTTTAAAATAATTTTCCCTCGTCTTTTGGACTCTGATTTCTTCTTCAACCTTTTGTGCTTTCCAGCATTGAAGCTTCAGACAGCCACAGCTGTTCTCCCACTCCCAAAATATTGATTTGGGTGGGTGGGTGATGGGTGTGTGGAGGAGTCACTGGGCTGAGAGGCTCTTTACAGTAAAGGATTACTCAAACCTTAAATGTGGAAATCATGGGATGGTGGCTGCTCCTCCAGGAGAAGGATCTCAGGGAGCTTGGGACACTCTGCCCATTTCATATCTCAATTTCCCTGGAATTCTCTCTGGGGCCAGTCTATAAAACCTGGGCAAACAGAACAAAAATGGGTTGAAAACTTTGAATTCATCGTTGAAAACGCCAAGCTGAGTCGAAAAAGCCGAGCTGCTCCTTGAGCTGCCTCAGATGTGGCCGTGGTGCAGGACAAATGTGTCTTCTGCTGCTTGTGAAGCTGCACGAGCAGTGAAGCCAGAGGGAGATGAAAATATCGTAAAACCCCGGCTTTGCATCTTTCTGCCAACTTCTGAGATGCTGACGAAAGATAACGTTGAAGTTTCAAAGCTGGGGGGAAGAAAAAAGCTCCCCAAAGATTTTTGTGATGTCAGAGGAAGAAGGAAGCCAGTTTGAAATGAAGGGCTCTAATCTTGTAGACACCTACTTAACTTTAAGCCAATTAAATCAATGGACTACTTAACCTTTGCCTACAGGAGAAAGGATTTGCCAGCACAGTTTATATTAGTGCCCCAAACCAAATAAGCAATGCTCCAAAAAGCACTCTTCTTTCAGCAAAACTCTATCTGCCCTCGGTGTCACAGGCACGGAGCCACGGCCGGGGACTCAAAGGAAACCTTTCCTTTCAGTGACACCGCTGGAACTTGTTCCTCTCACAACAACAAGCCCCAAACAAAGCCTTGCCAGGGTGGAGGCTGCGTTTTCCAGAGCTGGTGTTGGAGCTTGGTTTGCTCCTGGATTGTGGAAATCCGCGGGTCACATCCGAGGGAGCTCGAGGGCAGCTCGGCGTTTCCCACTCAGCATTTTGCATTCAAAGTTTTCAACCCATTTTTGTACCGTTAGCCCAGGTTTTATAGGCTGGCTCCAGAGAGAATTCCAGGGAAATGGAGATATAAAATAGAGTGTGCCAGGCTCTTTTAGTGAGTTGGATGCTGTGCCTGGATCCCTTTGGGGTTCCCAGAGTGGAACATCCCCGAGGGGTACAGGGTGAGTTCAGAGGGAGTGCCAGCCCTTTGTGACCTTTTGTTTTTTGGTGTTTTGGTGCTCAGAGGGAGTGCCAGCCCTTTGTGACCTTTTGTTTTTTGGTGTTTTGGTGCTGCCCTGGTGTCGTGGCGCAGCGGGGTTTGTGGACCAGAAAACACTCGCGTGCAGAACTAAATGAAAGCCAGGGCTCCCCTGCACAGCCCCCCTGGGCCAGTAACACGTTACATCATTTGTCACTGGACACGTTGGGAGTGTGTCACTGGAAAAACCTTTAAAAGCCGAGCTGGAAGTGCCGTGGAGACAACCACGGCCTCTGCGGGGGGAAAAAAGACAGCATCATTTATAAATGTTTTTGTGTTCCACTATTTACATTTGGGGCATTTCAATGGAAAAAGGGAACAGAAAGGCTGCACTTAACATCTTCCCAGATGGTAACAGCATCTGTCTAGATGGCAGCCCGAGGATCTGACATTTTATGGGTGAAGGGGGGTGCATTTTGGGATTTCTCGCTTTATTTTGCTTTTTTTTCCCCCCTCCCAGATTAATTGTCCTGCATGTTGGTCCCATCACTCTTTGCTTTGGGCCATCTGGTCAGATGTCATTAACCCTGGAGACCAACAGCCCAAGAAAGTGGAACCATATGTTCTCAGCAAAGATAAACAGTAAATAGGGCCCCGTGCAACAGAATCGCGGGATTGGGACTTGTTTGGGGTTTTCTTTTGTTGTTAAAATGAACACAGAAACATTTTGGTGGCAGAGCACGTGTGCAAACACATCCTGCAGTGCAAATCCTGGGAGTTCCACGGCCCTGTGGCAGAGCTGCTCCTGCTCTGGGGTCTGGGTCCCCGTGCTCTGGGAAGGGGTCATTGCCACGCTGGAATGATGCTGCATCCTGCATCCTGCAGGAGAATTCCCCATCCCTCACCACGGGGTCACTGCAGCCGCCCCTCTCCACCTCTCCCTTGTGCAGTTTGATCTCTGCCACCTAATTCTTCTAAATATCTGAACTCCTGCTTGTTTTGTGTGATAAAAATGGGGTGGTTTTCCTCTGGGCCGGTTCTTTCGGGGGCTGTCATCATTTGGAGCCAAATGAGAGATCTCCTTTTAGCTCAGGGTGAGTGTGGCAGCTCTTCCAGAGGAGAATAATTCCCCAGGGGCAGGGATCAGCTGTTCTTCTGTCTGCCACCCAGCAAAGACACCTCGATGTACCCAAGGACAAATGGGACAACACCCAGGCTGATGACACAGGCTGGGTGATTTCTTCCTAACCAGGTGTTGTTTTATTTTTTGTCTATTTTGTGCAGAAGCCTCATTTCCAGACAAGGGCACTGCAACTTCAGCACAGACAGGGACAAACCAGTGGATCCGCGTGCCAGCGAGGGATTGTTGTAACAAAACATCCCCTTGCTTGGATTATTTACCACAAAACACCACCACCAACAGCACCTGTGGAGAATTATGTGCTGATACAACACTGGAAAGAATTTGAGCTGAATCCCTGCCTTGCAGATTTGAGTCTGCACTTTGAACCGCAGCACAAACTGATCTGCTGGAGGGAGAAGCTTTGTGGTCCCAAATATTCCCCTCCTTTCCATGCAGGAACCCAGGATCAGCAGCTCAGGAGGGAGGATGGGGTTGATCAGCTGCTGCTTGGGTTTATCCTGAGCTGTCACATTCCTCAGCACGGGCAGGTCAGCACAGCCCAGCTCCCAAACCCTGTTTGTTTGTTGTCTTTGCCCAGAGCACAGGAACATCTCCAGCAGGTTTGCTTGGATGAGCAGCCAGGTGAGGGATAAAGAGCACAGGGAGCACACACAGCACCAGGGATGGCAGACAGGCCTGGCCCAGAGCTGCCAACTGCTTTGTTTTACCAGTTGAACTGGTAAATTCATTTACCATAAATTTATTTATCACTGAGCTGGTAAATCAGGAGCAGTTTGTGCAGGGTCCATCACACACCATCACCTCTCCTAACCCTGGCTGAGCCCTGAGGGTCAGCACTGCCCATCCCATTGATCCCATCCCATCCCATCCCATCCCATCCCATCCCATCCCATCCCATCCCATCCCATCCCATCCCATCCCATCCCATCCCATCCCATCCCATCCCATCCCATCCCATCCCATCCCATCCCATCCCATCCCATCCCATCCCATCCCATCCCATCCCATCCCATCCCATTGATCCCATCCCATCCCATCCCATTATCCCATCCCATCCCATTATTCCATTATCCCATTATCCAATCCCAGCCTTTCCCTGTTTTCCTGTGGGATGTGCTGGCTCTGCTGCACTTCTGGCTCAGCGCAAGATCAGCCAACAAATCTATGGAAGATTCAGGATGCAGAGATTCCATTCTGATCCTCAGGAACCTCAGGCAAGGTGAGGAGTGCATTGTCCTGGGAGGTTCCTGTGGTCACTCTTGTCCAGGGGCAGCTGCTGCTCTGTGGATCCCTCCTGCAGCTGCTCTGCTTTCTGTGGGAACCAATCCACATTTACTCCTTTTCTTTGGATGTTTTATGTTGCAGAGACTCTCTCATTGTGGACATGATTAGCCCCAACGTTTTCCCCAGCTTTGTTGCCAAGGCTGTGTTCTGCCACATCTGGGAACCAGTGAGAATCTGCATTTATCACATTTCTCTGGGCATTCTGGAGTATCCTCTTAGCTGCTCCTTCTCCAGCCACCCCAGCCAATTTGATCATATTTAGCGTGCATTCTTCACACATGATCTTATTACCATTCCAGTGTTCTTGGTTTTGCTTGCTCAGGCTGACCTTCGGCATCTCCTGCCATCCTCTGCCATGGTCAAGACCTCCCAGCTCGTTGCCTGGTGGCCCCCAAAGGAAGGTGTGAAGATTAACAGCCCAGAGGATGTATTTAATGAATGGCAACAAGGGATTAGTGACACAGTGTCACCTTTCACGGCCTCTTTAAGCAGGCGAGCTGACACCCGTTTATTTTTGTTTGCACTGTTGAGTAAACTCTGGGAACAGACTGGATTTACAGTCCCTGCTCCCCCAGCGAGAGCCTCCTCCTGTCCACCAGCCCTGCCTTGGGGGGAGGATGAAGCCAGGAATCTCTCCACTTTTATTTTTTGGGGAAGCCTGACACTGTCATGGTCTTCTCCTTGCTGCTGGAGCTGCAGGGGAAAGGGGAGGATGAAAACAGAAATATCTCCACTTTTATTATTTGGGGAAGCCTGGCAATGTCATGGTCTTCTCCTTGCTGCTGGAGCTGCAGGGGAAAGAGGAGGATGAAACCAGAAATATCTCCACTTTTATTTTTTGGGGAAAAGCCTGGCAATATCATGGCCTTCTTGCTGCTGGAGCTGCAGGGGAAAGGGGAGGATGAAACCAGAAATCTCTCCACTTTCCTGTTTTGGGGAAAAGCCTGGGATTGTCATTGTCTTCTTGCTGCTGAAGGGGAAAGGGGAGAGAAGTTTCAAGGCTCTGGAAGTTCTGAGTGCTCAGCTTTCCAGCTCTGTGTCCATCAAAAATCAGCTCCACACTTCCCCATCCTGCACCTGCCCAAGGGTTCCTCACCTGGATGAGGCTGAGCTGCCTGGGGTACAGAACACCCCCTGCCCTCCTGCCACACCTCACAGCCTCCAAACCCCTCTGGGAAGGAGGATTTTGGGGATGACATTCCCTGTGTGCCAGGACAGAAGGGCAGGAGGGTTTCCAAGGATGGAGCTGTGCCAGCACAGAGGGATGTGGGGTTTTACCCTGGTTCCACTGGTGACACCCCAGCCAGAGCAGATCCTGGTGAAACCTCCAGGGACCAGCCTGCAGCACAGGGCTCATCCACCAAATGCTTTGGAGCATTTCCACCTCACCCAGCAGCTTTCCTGGGATCTTTCCTGGGCTCTGGAATGAGCTCGGTGTCACTGGATGGGGACACGAGGTCCTCAGCCATTTCACGTGCTGGGATTTCACTTGCACTTCATCCTGAACGATTTCTGCCATCTCTGCTTTCAAATTATTCTTCACACCATGGGAATTCTGCTGCTCACTAAATTTATTCTTGGTGGCTGCCTTCATTTCTGCTTTTCTTCATTCCATTCTCACCAATCCTCTCTCCCTTTGCAGATCTCTTGAAGAAATCCACAGAGCAAATTTATCCTTGACACCCTTAAATATTTATCCCTGGCACCCTTAAATTCCATCTCAGGGCAGCTGCAGGAATCCAGAAAAAAAATTCCCAAAGCACAGAAAAAGGGTCAGTGGAGCAGGAAACCCAGGGATGGCAGGGTGGGAAAAACCTTCCTTGGGAATGGGAAGTTAAGTCTGGAAAGGGTGTTTTGGACTCCGTGTACAGGGGTAATCTCTGCTGCTGACAATAAATTAATACATTTTGTGGTGGTGAGGAAAATTAAGTTTATCTTTCCCAAGAAGCTTTGGTGGCAAATGTTGCAATTGTATCTGAAATGCCAGGCAGGAATTACTGTCTCCAAATAAAAACCAATCCAGTGGCTTTGATTTCTCTCCAGCTCAGGGAGTCTCCTGTGATTGTATCATCCCTGTGTCAAGGACAGAGGCTGATGTTTCCTTTGCAGAGACAAGAAAACAAAAAAGAAAATCTAAAATCAGCCCAAAATCCTGAGCAGGAGTTCAGAGAAATGCTGCTCTGATTTAGCTTTGATGCATTTGCAAACGCATTTAAATTGTGCTCTGGATCTTGGCTGATTATTGAGAAAGTGGAGTTTGTGTCAATGAAGGGTTTGTGGTACAGGGGACACCTGAGAGAGGAGAAGACAAAGCAGAAAAATGCCTTTTAAAGAGGTTTATCTGTTTGTATGTGATGTTTGTCTGTTTGTATGTGATGTTTATTGTTTATATGCCACGTTTATCAATTTGTGTGTGTTTCGTGCAAAATGCAGCACAGATGAAGCCGTTAAAATCCCATTTTTGGAAATTTGGACATTTGGGGGATCCCTGGCAGAGGAAGCTGTGAGTGGGTCAGGACTGAGCAGTGCCAGCCTGGAACAGCAGGTCCTGAAGGATCCTCTGGCAGCGAGGGGTCAGAGCAGGAGCAGGGTGGGAGGGAAATTGGGAGATTCCCATTAAAAGGGGAAAAGCTGCCCCAGGCCTTTGCAACCTGCTCCATTTTTACAAATCCATTTCCCCTTCACTTCACAGCTATGTGTCATTTTTGGTGTTTTTTTGGTTGGTTTTTTGTTTTGGTTTGGTTTGGGGATTTTTTTGTATTTTCAAATCACGCTCGCTATTATTTTTTAAGGCAATTAAAGCCTAGAAACGAGACCCAAGGAAACACCCACTGCATTCCTGGGATGATCCGTCTGTGCTCCCTGCATTCCACCCCAGAGCAGAGGTGGGAGGCAGCCGGGTGCCAACACCACCAACATTCCCACCAGGGAAGAAAAATCCCTGGGCAAAGCAGGATCCTCCAACCCCAGCGCTTCCAATGAACACAAGCGCTGGAAAGAAATCCCCCAGGGCCTTTTTCCAAGTGCTGCTTCAACAGAGAGTGCACAAAACGCCTTCCACTCACCGGGACAAACCTATCTTGGAAGAGAAAAAAAAAAAAGCTCCAATTAACATTGCAGAGTCTCCGCACCCAGATTCCTGCCGGTTGGCATTTCTATCCCTGGGATGCTGCCTGTCTTTGCCGCTGGATTCCTGAGGCTTAACACCTTAATTCCTGAAATGAGCCCCAGTCCTAATTCCCGATTTTAGGAAAACAACATTCCTGCCATTGAATGAAAACATTTGTACACAGTTCATAAACCATCCTGCTGAGGGGAGGGGGCTGGACCCGGGGACTGGGAGCGCATAGAAGTGCATTGTCCACAGCAGCCTGGCTCTGCCATCCAGCTGCTCCTCGGCCAGTGCCCCACTCAAATGTTCCAAAATCCTCTGCTGGACACGGCCATGGCCACGCACAAATCCCAATAAACGCAGGGTGGACAAGTTTATGGATCAGGTTTTGTGTTTCTTGCTATCTCACGGGTCCAGAGTGAAATTCTGTAGTCAGCCCTCCCTTGGTGTCACCATGGCGGGGTGGGACAGAGGGTCTGGGGTGGGACAGAGAGTCCTGGGGCACTGAGACACCTCAACTGGGATCACAGAATCGTGGAATCGTGGTTTGGGAATGGAATGGAATGGAATGGAATGGAATGGAATGGAATGGAATGGAATGGAATGGAATGGAATGGAATGGAATGGAATGGAATGGAATGGAATGGGTTGGATTGAGTTAGGTTGGATTGGATTGGATTGGATTGTTGGAATGGATTGGATTGGTTGGATTGTTTTGGATTGGATTGGATTGGATTGGATTGGATTGGATTGGATTGGATTGGATTGGATTGGATTGGATTGGGTTGGGTTGGATTGGGTTAGGTTGGATTGGACTGGATTGGATTGGATTGGATTGGATTGGATTGGATTGGATTGGATTGGATTGGGTTGGGTTGGATTGGGTTGGATTGGATTGGATTGGATTGGATTGGATTGGATTGGGTTAGGTTGGATTGGACTGGATTGGATTGGGTTGGGTTGGATTGGGTTAGGTTGGATTGGGTTGGATTGTGTTCGACTGGATTGTGTTGGATTGGATTGGATTGGATTGGATTGGATTGGATTGGATTGGATTGGATTGGATTGGATTGGGTTAGGTTGGGTTGGATTGGGTTGGATTGGGTTAGGTTGGATTGGATTGGATTGGATTGGAATGGGTTGGGTTGGGTTGTATTGGGTTGGATTGGGTTGGATTGGATTGGATTGGGTTGGAATGGATTGGATTGGATTGGATTGGGTTGGAATGGATTGGATTAGGTTAGGTTGGATTGGGTTGGAATGAATGCTCCACAGGAGCTCCGCCTTAGACACTTGGGATGGTTCCTCCTGACTTTTCTGACAATGTTCCAATCCCAGCTCTGTGTTGAGCTCTGCCTCCACGCTGAAGCTGATCTTATCTCACCTCATTTCTCCTGCCTGGAGCTCCAGAATCCACTCCCCATCCTGGCAGGAATCTCATCCCGGAGTTCTGGGAGCTCTGGCCCCTTGGGTTCTGTAAGAGCAGCAAGAGTCTAACAAAAATCGAGCAGAGGACACCAAGGGATCTCCACCAGGTTCTAAAATTTGGATATTTTTCCTAGCCCACATCTCCTGTCAAATCACAGGATCCAGTCAATACAGTGGAATCACAGTCCTGGGGGGAAAAAAAAATTTAAAAAAGAGGAGAGAGAGGGAAAAATTTGATTCCAAATTGGAGGGATTAATGGT
Organism: Catharus ustulatus; assembly: GCF_009819885.2. NCBI lineage: Eukaryota > Metazoa > Chordata > Aves > Passeriformes > Turdidae > Catharus > Catharus ustulatus. Next base: position 10,530,979 of record NC_046240.1, read on the forward strand.
CAAAAGAATGTTCTTCTGGGAGTAATCTAAGTGTTATATTTACATTTGGCTTGGAATTATTTGCAGTGAGGAATTTCAAATGCAAATATTTTAAAAGCATAACATGTAGAGAGAGACACTGTGGGCACTTCTGTTTTCTCTGAAAAAAAAAAATTAAAAAAAAAAAAAAGAAGAAGAAAAAAATGGTTTTCTTGACTATTTTTTATTGGAATCTTAATGAGACCATAATTACAGCAGGGAAAAAAAGGAAAAAATGTAGCTCTTAAAGGTTTGCTGTGAGTGTACATACGGGCCTTGGATTGCAAAGAGAAATAAAAACTCCATATTTTTAAAAACTATTTATTTTCCAAAGTGCTGCATAGGAGGGAAAAAAATGACTGAGCTAAGTAAGACTTGTCCATTTATGTGCTTAGTCTGTATTTTCTTTCTCTAAAAAAATATCGAGGAATAAATGTTGAGAGTGGGCCCGTTGTGTTTGCCTTGGCTCCCGCCTTTATCTTGTTTTATTGTGTGACCCTTCCAAGGGGGTTGGAGTTTTCTGGGCTTCTTCTGCCTCCACAGGGAGGGAGCAGGGGGTGCCTGCAGTAATTCCCTGTTTTTCATGGAATTGTGGGATGGGTTGGGTGGGAAGGGACATTAAAGCTCATTTTGTTCACACCTTGCACTGTCCCAGACTGATCCAAGCCCCGTCCAGCCTGGCCACGGACACTTCCAGGGATGGGCATTCCACAAACTCCCTGGGAATCTGTGCCAGGGCCTCCCCACCCTCACAGGGAAGAGTTTGTTCCCAAAACCGAGCCCAGGGAGGTCCCAGGTGAGCCCAGCACCAGGATCAGCACAGGCACAGAGGTTCTGCTCCACGTGGATCCCTTTCCTTCCCTAAATCCCTTCTCACCACCAGGGTTTGATGTCTGCACTCCTTGCATGGGACATTTCAAGATCTGTTTTTATCTCTTTCCATTTTGCCTCTTTTCATTCACTTTTATTAATCCTGCATTCGTTTTCTTTGCCTTTAATTTTGCCCACGTTTTCCTCACATCTTTCTTTCCCGTCCTTTCACCTCTGTTTCTCTCGCTCCCCTCTCGCTGATGGAGCAAACTTGTTAAAATAAAGTGCCTTTTCTTTTCCCCAAGGAAGAAAGTGTCCATTTAATACCCCACATGCCCTTCAGAGCTGGTGGAGAGGCAGAGCATGACAGGCACATTCTGTGATTCAAACCTTCTGGGTATTGGCAGGAGAATAAACCTTGTGTCTGACATAAGAGGACATCGGGAAAACCAACCTGGAGCTTTTGGAAAGGATCCACGGAGCTGTCAGTCAGGAGGAGATAAACTTTACATGAAATAGGACCTTCTGAAGTCATTAGCTCCCCAATCCTGCCAGAACTGCTGGAGGAGAGCAACGAGAGGCAGCCAAAGAGAACAGAAAACAAACGTGAATGGCAACATGGCCCTGAAGGAAGTGCCATTCCAGATGTGGGAATGCTGGTGGAAACAGCTCTGAAAAAGGCTCAGCAGGGGTGGGATTGATCCACAGCAAAGCTGGGCTGCCTGCAGGACCCAAAGCTGGGACTAGACCAGGGCAGGCAGGGGATGCAGCTCTGAGCTCACAAATCTGCTTCAGCAGCTCTGGGAAGAGCTGCTGGTCCAGGACACATCCAGCAAAAGCCCAGCTCTGCTGGAGCCACTGACACAACACTGCCCCACGTTTGGAAGGGATTTGGGATTTTCCAGCAGAAGCTGCTGCAAAACTGCAGAACATCCCGTGAGTGAGCAGGCAGAGCAAAGCCTGAACTGAGGGATTCACTGGTGCCACAAATACCTGGGATTTCCTCTCAGTCCCTCTGGCTGCAATCTCCCCATCCCATTGCTGCCCTGACTGCTGAAGAGACTCCAGGGAATGGCAAAGCCACGTCCTGGAGCTGCCCTGGGGTGAGGTGGCACCAGGGGAAGTCCCAGATCAGTGTCGATGCAGCCAGAGCTCCCACAGGTCCTGGCAAGACAATCCCCTGGCAATACAATCCTCAATTATCTCCAAAATCCAGCTCCAGCAGAGCTGGGAATGCTCTCCCACACAACAAATGCCATTTCCTCAGCTTTGCCCACTCCCTCGAGGGTCCCAAAGACCTTTGGGGCATTGCTTGTTCCAATTCACATTTCTCAGTTGATTACAGAGGGATAAATCTTGTCAAATCCAAGGTGGAGCCATGGGAATTCGTTGAACATTCAGCATTTCCACCCCACTGACTCGCTGCTGGCTTGGATTTTCCCTCTTTCTCCTCCCCTTTTCCCTGCCCTGCTCTTATCAAAAGTGCATCAGCAGAGAGCTGTGCTGGGGACAGCTGTGGGACACCTGTGCCCCGTGAACTTTTATCCCCCCTGCTCCCTTTCAGCAGGTGCTTCATGCCTTGTTTTCAGCAGATCCTGCCCTGGATTTGTTTTTGCCCCGAGTGATTTCGGTTTTAAGGGCTGCCTGACAGGACAGGCTTTTCTCCTGATGGGAACACTCAGGAAAGCTCCTTGAGAAGGGGGAAAAGGGAAGGATGAGAGCAGAGGCTGTCCCAGGGTGTGTGCAGCCTGTCCTGGGTCTGTTCCTGGAGGGAATAACCCAGGAGCTCCTGGAGGGGATGCTCAGCATCGCTCCCTGCTCTGCCAGCTCCGTGCTGGGAAGCTCCATTCTGACTCCATTCTGTAACTCCAAATATTCACCCAAAACCAAAGAGCACCAGCAGGAAACGAAGGCAGAAATGCTGAAAATTTCAACCAGCTTTAATGATGGCTCATGGTTTAGCAGAAGGTAAAATTTCCAGGAAAACTCTGGGATTGGTGCCATTCCCAACCCCAATCCCTGTTCCAGGAATGAGCAGACACACAAATATTCCTTTGCTGTCTCTGAGCCTTTCCCTGTGATTCCATTTGCTGCATCTCTTCGCACCAAAAGCTGATTTCTGTCTGTGAGGATGCCCTGATGATCCCCAGGGAAAGAGGATGATGATGGAATGTTTGATTGATCCCCAGGGATTGGAGGAGGAGGAGTGAGGAGGGCCCTGCTTTGCTCTGTGATCCTCCCAACAAACCCTCATGGTGTAATATCTCCCCAAGCCATAACATCTCCCTAATAATTCCATTTATTGCCCTGTTTGTTTTCATTTCTGCTTTAACACACCAGCTGGCAATTAGGCCCTAATTATGCTGTTATGCAAAGTAGCTGTGTTTATTTTTATTAACAGGGGCTGCAGCATAAGCTGGATTTGTTTTTAATTGTGAAAGCAGCCATGGCAACGTCCCCCAGTGATGATCCAAGTGTCACAGCTGGGAATGGCTGGGAATGGCCTGGAATGCTGCTCAGCTTGGCCAAGGAAGGTGCAGAAAAGCTGAAAGGTCACAGCCCCCAGATGCAGAATGCTCAGGATTCCCCCTGGACCTTGCTGGGATTCCACTTTTCCCCTGGTCTCCAGTCCTGGTTTGCTCCTGAGGGGCAGCTCAGTGACAAGGGCAGGGCCCAGGGAATGCTGGAGCTGTGTCAGGGGATTGGGATGGATTTTAGGGACTGGTGACATGCCCAAGAGCTCCAGGAGGGTTTGGACAATGCCCCAAGGGATGCCCAGGCTGGGATTTGGGGTCTGTGCAGGGGTTGGACTGGCTGAGCCCTGGGAGTCCTTTCCCTCACAGGATATTTTATGATTCCAACCTGATATTTTTAATTTTGCTCTTTTTTTCCCCCCCACATTCATGTTCTTCAGAGGGGGAGGTTTGCCCTTATTTCCAGGAGGAGGTTTGCCCTTATTTCCAGAATCCAAGGGTGACAATTCCCAGCTCTGGCCACAATCCCCCTCACCCCTGACATGTGGGGACACAGCCTGGCCCCTGGGGTCACCAGAGCTCCAGAGAGGGTGTGACCCACAAAGGCTCCAATCTGCAAAACAAGAATTGCAATAAATCACCAGATTGAGGGGGCTGCAAAGAGCAGGAGGAAGCACAACTGCCTCCCTTCCCAGAGCTGTCCTCACCCTCTGGGCTCTTCCCCAGAACCTCAGCTTATCTTCCCAGGCTGGGAGCAAAGGGAGGTGAGTTCAGCCTTTGGCACGGCCAGGGCTGTCCTGGGGGAGCCCGGAGCTCTTCCTGTGCCTGAAATGTGCTCGGCACAGCCGGGATGTGGGGGATGGCCACAGCTGCTGCACTCATCCTCTCCTTGGGAAACGCCGTGTCCCGGGGCTGGCAGAGTGTTTTACAGGGAATGCAGGGCTGCACACACCTGGGACTGCAGGCAGAGGGGTTCTATTGGGACTGCAGGCAGTGGGATTGCAGTGGGATTGCAGGCAGTGGGATTTTAGTGGGATTGCAGGCAGTGGGATTTTGTTGGGATTGCAGGCAGTGGGATTGCAGGCAGTGGGGTTTTAGTGGGATTGCAGGCAGTGGGATTGCAGGCAGTGGGATTTTAGGCAGGGGGATTTCAGGCAGTGGGATTGCAGTGGGATTGCAGGCAGTGGGATTTTATTGGGATTTTAGGCAGTGGGATTTTAGGCAGTGGGATTGCAGGCAGTGGGATTTTATTGGGACTGCAGGCAGTGGGATTTTATTGGGATTTTAGGCAGTGGGATTGCAGGCAGTGGGATTTTAGGCAGTGGGATTTTATTGGGACTGCAGGCAGCGGGGTTTTATTGGGATTGCAGGCAGTGGGATTGCAGTGGGATTTTATTGGGATTGCAGGCAGTGGGATTTTATGCAGTGGGATTGCAGGCAGTGAGATTTTATTGGGACTGCAGGCAGTGGGATTTTATTGGGATTTTAGGCAGTGGGATTGCAGTGGGACTGCAGTGGGATTGCAGTGGGATTGCAGACAGTGAATTTCAGGCAGTGGGGTTTTAGTGGGATTTTATGTGGGAGGATTTTAGGCAGTGGGATTTTAGCCAATGAGATTTCAAGCAGTGGGATTTTATTGGGATTTTAGGCAGTGGGATTGCAGTGGGACTGCAGGCAGTGGGATTTTAGTAGGATTTAATACAGTGAGATTTTATGTGGGGGGATGTTATACAGTGGGATTTTAGGCAGTGGAATTTTAGGCAGTGGGATTTCAGGCAGTACCCTCCCCTGCTCCAGAGGGATTAAATCAGATTAAAGTGCTCCAAGTGCAGCCCCTGAGGCCTCTGCTGTCCCTTCCCCAGGCCCATGTGCCAAACAACCCAAGGATCAGCGACTCCAGGCTGGTTTTTATCTCCTTCATTGGGAAAATGATACACCAAGGTTGTCATTCCCTCCTGATGGAAACTCAGCTCCTGCCTCCTCCCCACTGCTCTATCTGGGAACAAAACCCAGCAGGGCAAGAAAAAGGAGCTTCCAGGAGCACAGAACCGAATGAAAATAACCAATATGTGAAAAAACAAGTAATTTCTTTTTTTTTTTTTAGAGAAGCAATCCAACCCCTTGGTGCTGGTTGCTCTCCCTGGTTTCTCTGGGGGAGTCAATCCCTGCCTGGAGCCTGTGTGCACGAACACACACGCACACAAAAATGCAGACAGCAAGAAGAAGTCATTCCACAGTCTAGCCTTGTTAAAGAATACAGCCACTTTCCAGCAGCAAACCTTCCCCCCTCAGCTCTGCAGCCAGAGGAATTTCTTTCACCTCCTCAGAAGCTGCTTATTAAAGCTGGGCTGGTGCTGGTTCCCAGGTATTAGAACAGCAGCAAGGCTTAACTAATCTCTGCTTTTACTGCAGTAATTAAACCCTGCACTTGCCAGTAAAAAGGTAACACTTTAAATTAAGGCCCCGGCTCTAAATGCTGTATTAATATTTATGAAATGATTACTGCATGCAGCCACATTCTTGCAGGACTTATTAGAACGTGGGTTGTAAAACTCGATTGTAATAAACCCTTAATGGCTCTGCTCTGGTCTGCAACCCTTCCAGGGTCTTCTTAAACTGAGAGGAAAATGCTCTTCCCTGCCCTAAACCCCCAAAAGTTTTGTGTCCCTTTGGTCCTTCTGCCCAAGCATCCTCAGGATGAGGGGGGGTTTCATCCTTGGGGTGCTTCTCCTGCTCCCCAGACGCTTTGGAAAGGTTTGGGCTCTCCTCTGAAAGCTCCTAAATCCTCTCTGCCATCCCCCAGGCACACCTGGGCTGCCACAGGGCTCTGGGAGCAGACGTTGGTGTTTGGGAATTAAATCCTCGATGTTTTGGCAATTCAGAGCTGCCCTGGGCTGGTGGCAGAGCTCCTTCCCTGATGTCACTTTATCCCTCTGCCCAGGGCGTTTTGGCACCAGTTTGGAAACCCCAGTTTGGGTCTGGAGCTCCTGCAGGGGGAGCAGGGGGAGGTCACTGCCCCAAAAATCAGATTTCACCCCCACAGGCATGAATGAGGTGCAGAGGGGAGCGATGGATGCTCAGTGAGCAGCAGGGAACGACTTCAAGGGACGATTTTCTCCATCAAGGAACATCCCACAGTGCCAAGCTCTCATTTTTAGGCTTTTTTTTGGTACTCTGGACACCCAACCCTTCAACTCTTTCACCCTGAGCTGTCATTTTCAACTTGCAATGTTTTGGAATAAATAATTCTCAACTATTCCATCTCAAAGCATTTTCCAGGTGTTGTACCTAAGGTGAGGATTTGCAGCAAAACTTTTTTGGGGGGGTTTAGCTCTTTTTATTTCTTTCTTTTCTATAGTTTGAGCATGGTATTGCCACCTCCTGCCCTCCCTTTTGCTGCTGGGAGGGCACACGTGAGGTCCCAAACGTGCAAAACCTGAATGTCTATAAAATATTCTGCAGCATGAATAGCTCAGTGTAAGGCAGTGGCACTTCTCCTGCAGGAAAATATTCCCGTGCAGAAGTGTTTGACAGTTTAAGCATCGGTGATTAACCTCTGCTAATTAAAGCTTGGAAAAAAAAATAAAAATTTTAAAAAATTCAGCATAGAAAAACTCGTGGAGAAAAGAAGAATAAAAAGGCATTTCCATGAAGCAGCCCCTGGAAACAAAAGGTTTTTTGGTGGAACATCCTGAAGGGCCAAAATGCAGAGGTTGTGCTCAAACTGACCTCACCTAAAGCTGCTCCAGTCACATAGCAACGCTTGTTGTGGCCAACAACAGAACCCAAAATGACACAATAAAAAAAGAATTATCTGCGATTAGAACGAAACTCTTGGAGCGTCTCCAGCTGGAGCCAAAATCTGGGAGGGAGGGAGGAGAGAGGAGTTTATTATTTCAGTAGCAGCAGTGCAAATCCCCTCTGGGTGCTCTGCAAACCACCCTGTGCTCTTTGAACCCAGCCCCTCATTGACATGGTAATGGGCTTTGTTGAATTCAAAGACGATTACATCAGAAATGTGTGGCCTCTTGTGGCTTTTCCGAGCCTTATAAAGCACACAAATTATATGAAAATATTGGGTTGAAAAATTAGTAAGCCATAGGAGTTTGTGTTGTTTTAGCCACGCTTTGCTGCAGGGAAGGAAAACTCTGGCTCCTCCAGACCTCTGCCCAGTTTTCAAAGCTACCTTCTTTATTATTTTTCTTTTCTGGTGGGCTCACTTCGGATACACAGCCTGGATTTTTACAGGACTCTCATACTGGAGCCACCTTTTCAACAAGAAATGTGTGGAGAGCAGATACCAGTTCTGAGCTGCCCCAGGGAAAGTTTTAACCAGGGAAGGTTTTATCCAGAAAGTTCTGCCCCACACCTTTTGGTGACATAAACCACCCAGAGACATCACTGTATTTATGGATTCTTGCATATGCAATTGGAAAACGTGGTTGGGAATGATATTTTTAAATTATCTTTTATGTCAGGTTCATAGATTTGATAACATCTCAAATGTAACAGGTAAGTGAAAAGCACGAGTTCCTTCAGGTGCCTGCAAATCAAAACTAAATCAAAAATAAATCAAAACTAAATCAAAACTAAATCAAAACTAAATCAGAACTAAATCACAGCTCACCCCCAGTTATAAAACATTTGAATATCCATTTAAATGGTAAAATCCCATGGTAGAAGAGGTGCTGGAAGTGCTGGGAATGCCTTTTCCTTCTCCTTCCATTCCTCCTCCAGTACAGGCTCCCCTTTCCAGACTCTGCCTGATTGAACAGTCTCTGTTAAATACCTAATTTTCCAATATTGATCAGTTTATCAGGAGTGAAGAAGGAGCCACAGCCGAGTTCTGCTCCCCATGTGAGCAGGCACAGCCAGGGAGGGAGGCTTGGGAGAGGTGAGGTTCATGAACCTGATCCTGTCTGGAATTATGGGACAGTCCAGGGTGCTGGATGTGCTGCTGAAAAGCTCAGCTGTGCACCCTGAGCAGCTCTGGGTTCCTCCAGGGGGGTGTGGAGGTTTGGAGAGGAACCTCAGGGTCTGGGAATTGGGAACTGGGAATCAGGAATTGGGAATTGGGAATTGGGAATCAGGAATTGGGAACTGGGAATCAGGAATTGGGAATTGGGAATTGGGAACTGGGGATTGGGAATCACGAATTGGGAATCAGGAATTGGGAATCAGGAACTGGGAATTGGGAATTGGGAATCAGGAATTGGGAATCAGGAATTGAGAACTGGGAATTTGGAATCAGGAACTGGGAATCAGGAATTGGGAATCAGAACTGGGAATTTGGAATCAGGAATTGGGAATCAGGAATTGGGAATCAGGAATTGGGAACTGGGAATTTGGAATTGGGAATTTGGAATCAGGAACTGGGAATCAGGAACTGGGAATCAGGAATTGGGAACTGGGAATTTGGAATTGGGAACTGGGAATCAGGAATGGGGAATCAGGAACTGGGAATTGGGAATCAGGAACTGGGAATTGGGAATTTGGAATTGGGAATCAGGAACTGGGAATTGGGAATCAGGAATCGGGAATCAGGAACTGGGAATCAGGAACTGGGAATTGGGAATCAGGAATTGGGAATCAGGAATTGGGAATTTGGAATCAGGAATTGGGAATCAGGAATTGGGAACTGGGAATCAGGAATCAGGAATTGGGAATTGGCAATTTGGAATTGGGAATTTGGAATCAGGAATTAGCTCTTCACACGTGGTTATTTACCAATTGATTTACCATTCCATGTCTCCCCACTCCCACAGAGGCAGCAGGACCTTCCCTGTGCCTGCCTGGGGGGAGCAGGGAATTAGGAATGGGAATTGGGAATGGGATAATCTGGTCTGGCTGCCAGTTTGGGGCTCTGGAGGCAGGAGCAAGCTCAGGGAATTATTTATTTTCCCTCCCTGGCACTGCTGGGGTGCCCAAGCATTATTCCAGCAGCTCTTTTCATTCTGGCCACTCACAATATTATTATTATTATTATTATTATTATTATTATTATTATTATTATTATTATTATTATTATTATCTCCTGTTTTTCCAGAGCCAATTATTGTAGGATTAGAACCCAGCATCTGCCCCTGTATGTGTGTAGATGCATAAATAAGGAACTGGGAATCAAATAAAAGAAATACGTTGGATTATTTTCTGTCCTCTATTTTTATTTTATTTTTTATGTCTCTGTCCCCTTCCAGCCTTTCACATCCAGCTATAAAAGTCCTGGAAGGAAAAGGCTTGGAGAGAAGCAATGGGAGAAAAGTTTGCAAAGGGCAAAATCAGTGGGACCCTGCAGAACAAACATGTGTAAAGGCTTTGTTTCAAAGTGGATGAATGCAGAAGCCTTTTGGGGATAATTTTTAGGCTTTGCCTGTTTTGAAAGGGTTGAGGATCAGGAGGAAAGTGAGAAAACAATTCTCTGTAGGAAGCTGTAGCAGACTAAATGGAGCTTGTTGATGTTGGCAGGGGCTGGGATGCTGAGGGCAGCAGCGTCGTTACCGGAGCTGGAGGCAGCAGAGGTTTAAATAAATACAGAGAGATCCCTGAACCCAGATAAAAACGGGATCTCACTGTGCTGGGAGGGCTGGAGGGAGCCAGCAGAGGGACAGGATTCCCGGGAATCTGGGGAGTTTGTTCATCTGAATTATTGAGAGAATTCCCAAGAATTTGGGGAGTTTGTTCATCTGAATTAGGGACAGAATTCCAGGGAATTTGGGGAGTTTGTTCATCTGAATTAGGGACAGAATTCGGGGGAATGGGGAGTTTGTTCATCTGAATTATTGAGAGAATTCCCCGGGAATTTGGAGTTTATCTGTTCATCTGAATTAGGGAGAGAATTCCCCAGGAATTTGGGAATTTATCTGTTCATCTGAATTACTGAGAGAATTCCCTGGGAATGGGGAGTTTCTGTTCATCTGAATTATTGAGAGAATTCCCCGGGAATTTGGGAATGGCACAGCCAGGAAGCTCCCAGGCTCTGCTCTGCTCCTGGTTCTGCTCAGGGATTTTTCCTTTTGGTTCCAGTGGAAACCAAAGAGCAGAAAATTCTCTTTTCTCCCTTCTCCATGGCCCAGCTCAGGAGCAAAGCCCCATGAAAGCTTTGGGATTATTCCTGGCTGAGGCCAGCATTAACACAGGATCCTTCCCAACCTCTCCTGTGCAGCTCAGCAATATAAAATAAAATTTCTATTTATTTTTATAAAATTGGGGGAGCAATAAAAACCTCATTCAGTCCTTGCACCGAGCCCAGAGAGGATTTGAAAAATCCTTCAAACATTCCCCAAACCCAACCCCAGCAGAGGTTGGGCAGGTCAAGGACAGGTGATAAAAGCCAGGGAATCTCTGATCACAACCAAACCCTGCAAAGAAACATTTTTGCAGATTCTGCCCGCTGGATTATCCTCCCACTCCCAGAAAAAAATCATGGGAAGGCTGCACTGGAGAAAATTCCCAGAATAAAGGGCCAACAAAGGGCAGGAACAACCTGCTCCTGCTCTGGGGTGGGAACAAAACATCTCCAAAATATCCCTGTGCTCCCAATTTTCCCTGTTCTGAAGGGAAATCCTGGCTCTTGATGGAGGATCTGGTTTGTAGAGGTGGAGATTAAGCAGAAAAAAAAATAAAGTGGGGAGATTTGCATCCATATTTGAGAAATTCAAAATATTCCTCTACATTCTCAGGTTGGAACATTTGGTAAATTCCCTTCTCCTGGAGTAGACTTTGAGGGGGGGAAAAGAAATCAAAATAATTAAGAAAACAATTCTTCTTATCCTGGTTTTTCCCCCAGCCTTTGACACTGAGGACACATTTTGAAACAGGAAAAGATAAAACTGCACAGGGTGGGGATGTTGGGATGTTGCACTCGATGGTCCCTGATGCTCTTCAAGCTCAGGATATTCCCTGATATCCCCTAGAGAGGATAATACAGGATAATCCCTGATATTCCCTAGAGAGAATAATACCTGGTATTCCTTGATATTCCCTAGAGAGAATAATCCCTGATATTTCTGATATTCCCTGATATTTCTGATATTCCCTGATATTCCCTGATATTCCCTAGAGAGGATAATGCAGGATATTCCCTGATATTCCCTGATATTCTCTGATATTCCCTGATATTTCCTAGAGAGAAGAATACAGGATATTCCTGATATTCCCTGATATTCCCTATAGAAAAAAATACAGGATATCCCCTGATACTCCCTAGAGAGAAGAATACAGGATATTCTCTGATATTCCCTGATATTCCCTATAGAGAATAATACAGGATATTTCTGATATTCCCTGATATTCCCTATAGAAAAAAATACAGGATATTCCCTGATACTCCCTAGAGAGAAGAATACAGGATATTCTCTGATATTCCCTGATATTCTCTGATATTCCCTGATATCCCATATAGAAAATAATACAGGTTAACCCCCGATATTTCCTGATATTTCCTATAGAAAATAATACAGGATATTTCTGATATTCCCTGATACTCCTTGATATTCCCTGATATTCCTTATAGAGAATAATGCAAGATATTTCTGATATTCCCTGATATTCCCAACAGAAAATAATACAGGATATTTCTGATATTCCCTGATATTCCCCGATATCCCCCACAGAAAATAAAGCAGGATATTCCCTGTAACCCCACTACCCCTCACCTAATTCCTGGCACCAGGATCAGCAGACTCTGCTGGAATTCCTGGGCTCAGAACATCCCAAACCTGTTTGTGATTCCTCTGGGAAAAGCAGAGCAGCTCTGGGGCGCTGGGGCTGGATAAAGCTGCTTTGCTTCAGCAGGAAAATGGAATTATTTTTACAGAAGCCAGCGAGGGAGGCTGGAGCCACCGATTTGGGGTGATTACAATGAACAAGAAAAGTCGAGCCTGGAAGTGTTTATTTTAATTTCGAGCTGCTGAGGTGGGAAGATTTTATTTTTATGGATTTAATCAGATGGTCGGGGCTTGTGGGCATTGCTAATTGGAAGCTGTCTGCCTCAGCTTCTGCAGGGATTTTCTCCCCTGCCTGGGAGGCAGAAGAAAAGGAATTATTTAGGCTGGGGAGGGGAACAGGAATTGGGGGAGGTTTAGTGATAAAAAGGAAAAAAAAGGATTTGTTTTGGAGGGAAAAATCAGCCTGTCCTGGAAGGAGCTGCCTCAGCTCCATCTCACTGCCCTGAGGTGAACAAAAATCAGCAGGAATTGGGGAAGAAGATCAGGAATTCCAGAGGATGCTCAGGATATCCCAGCACCTGGGAAAGTGTGGATTGGGAGTTTTAGTAACTCCCAGGATTTGCCTTTTCCCTCTGGAGCTCCTCTGAGTGCTCCCAGGACTCCTCATTTTCCCTCTGGGGGGATATTTATGGCCCAAAATGCAGGAAAAGGCACCAAAACCACCCAGCCAAGCTGCACAGGCAGCCAGATGGAAACTGGGCTGGAATTTGGCCACTCCAGGCAGATTTTCCTCAGTGATTTTCATCACTGACCACCCAAAAAGAGAAAAAAAAAAAAAAAAAAAAAAAAAAAAAAAAAAAAAAAAGCTGCTGGTGGATGAGCTGAGGGGGTTCAGGGGGGTTCAGTCCTTCATGGTTTGTTTTCTTCGTGGCAGAAGGAATTGCAACCAAACCAGCTGATGAAGAACAGCCCCAAAAATGCAACTTCTTGCCTGTGTGCCCCATGATGTCACCCCAAAGCCACCAAGCAAGGTGGAAACATCCCCCAGGAGCGGGGCAAACGTGTCAGGCTCACGTAGGAGCCAAGCCTGAGCAGCACGGTCCAAAAACACCACCTCCAAATATTTTCTATATCATAATTATACAAAATGAGTGGAAATTTCTGCCCCCCCAGCCCCCAAAAACACGACCCAGGACGAGCCCTGCCAAGTCTGCAGGAGCATAAATCACATTGCAGGCTCTTTGTGCCGTGCAGGAGCTGGGAAGTGGAAAAATGATTGAGGGACAAGCGGTTTTTAGGATCCCCCCGAGGCCTGTGAGGTACCTGTTTATGTCAAGAAGAGCTGAAAGTGCCAAAAGGAGAGGAAAGGAGCTCCTGGAGCTGCTGTCATGCTCTGCTTCCAGGGATTATTTCAGAATAAACCTGAGCTCAGGGATGGGGAACAGCCAGGGGGGAACTTCAGGAGATGCTCAAAAATGAGAATATTTGGTGTTCAGAAACCCAGTGGGGAAAGGCAGACCCAGGGAACCCCAGCTCACAGGGCAGGGGAAAAAATTCTCTTTTTTCTGCATCAAACATCAAACAGGGAAGGGAAGGGAAGGGAAGGGAAGGGAAGGGAAGGGAAGGGAAGGGAAGGGAAGGGAAGGGAAGGGAAGGGAAGGGAAGGGAAGGGAAGGGAAGGGAAGGGAAGGGAAGGGAAGGGAAGGGAAGGGAAGGGAAGGGAAGGGAAGGGAAGGGAAGGGAAGGGAAGGGAAGGGAAGGGAAGGGAAGGGAAGGGAAGGGAAGGGAAGGGAAGGGAAGGGAAGGGAAGGGAAGGGAAGGGAAGGGAAGGGAAGGGAAGGGAAGGGAAGGGAAGGGAAGGGAAGGGAAGGGAAGGGAAGGAAAGGAAAGGAAAGGAAAGGAAAGGAAAGGAAAGGAAAGGAAAGGAAAGGAAAGGAGAAGGAAAGGAGAAGGAAAGGAGAAGGAAAGGAGAAGGAAAGGAGAAGGAAAGGAGAAGGAAAGGAGAAGGAAAGGAGAAGGAAAAGGAAAGGAAAAGGAAAGGAGCAATGAGTGATGATGGCATTGCAGTGGATCCTGCTCAGGAAACAGAGATGGGAGCTGGGAGCAAACCAAAACAAAACAGGGAATGAAACTGTTCCTGACACTGCAGGATGAAGTTCCTGAGGTTCGGGAGGAGCACTGAGGCCTGGCTGGGTGTCTGAGGTGTGGCCAGGTTTTCTCCCTGCCTTTTCCAACCATCCCTGGCAGATCCCTGCTGGATCCAGGGAACTTTCACCTGGCATCCAGGGCAGCTGCCAAACAAGTTCCTGCACAGCTTGCACAGCCCAGGTGCCTGCAATTCCCATTTTCTGGGGCAGCCCAGAGCCCAGCCAGCTCCAGCTGACTTGTCTCATACCTGGCAGCCTTGAACTCCTTCATTATCTCCACATCTCTGCGCCAATTCAATTAACGGCTCCCCAGATTATCATCTAATGAACAAAGCTAATGAGTGACAAAGATCATTAGGAAATCTGAGGCACCAAGGAGGGGGATCCAGAGGCAGCTGGAGGCTCCTCAGCAGCTCAGGGCTGGAAATTTACTGCCCAAAAAACTGGGAAAAGGAGAAGTGGGATAAAGGAATCAGAGAGCTCCAAAAATCCAAGGCTGCAGCTGCTGAAGAATGGTGGGAACGGGGACAGCAGTGATGTCCATGATGTGTCCTTCAACCCTTCTGTCTGGGCTCCCCAGGAACCCTGGATGGGTTAAAGGGATGATGGATTGAAGGGATCCTGGATGGGTTAAAGGGATCCTGGATGGGTTAAAGGAATCCTGGATGGATTAAAATGAACCCTGGATGGATTAAAGGAACTCTAGATGGATTAAAAGGAATCCTGGATGGATTAAAGGGATCCTGGATGTCTTAAAGGAACCCTGGATGGTTTAAAATGAATCCTGGATAGATTAAAGGGATCCTGGATGGGTTAAAGGGATCCTGCATGGATTTAAAGAAATCCTGGATGGATTAAATGAATCCTGAATGGATTAAATGAATCCTGAATGGATTAAAGGAGCCCTGGATGGGGTTCCCCTAACTCCTGTTGGAGTGGCCAATAGGACCCAGCTCTCAAAGCCTGGGGAGCTCCCACCTGCACCCCAAAGCCACCACGAGCCTGCATCCTCTTTTTCCATGGATAAACCCCAAATTCCAGCCTCCAGCCCTTTTCCAGAAGCACATCCCTGACTGCAGCCTGCCCTCCTGCCCTCGTGTTTTCCCAAGGCTGTGGGGATTCTGTTTTGGAAACAGCACCCAGAGGGCAAGCAGGAATCAGGAAGGGCTTTTTCAGAACCCCCAGGGCAGAGCCATTTCCATTTTTTTGGGCTCCAGCCCAATGGGTTCTGCAACAAGATCTGATGGGGAGTGAAGAGCAGAGCAAACACGGAGCCAGAACAGCCCAGGGGAGCTCTGAGTGTGCTCACACAGCCAGGACACCCAGAAAAACCAACTGGGATGCAGAGCAGCCCCTGCAGAGCAGCTGTGCTGTTGGCAGACGGGGCTGAGTGCTGTGAGTGGGAGGTTTTTGTACAAGCACGTCGCCTCTGTTTGTTGTAATTTGGATTTTTGGTTATTTGTGCCCAGGCTTTCGGGGACCTCTTCCCCCCAGAGCACAGCTGGCTGTTTGTTCTTGTTCCTGTTCTTGCTGCTGTTTGGTTTGGGCATGGTGGAGGGGATCAGCAGGGCCCTGAGGAGCTGCTCAGCACAGCCCAGCGTTTGGAAGCAGAAAAATGAGATTCTTTTTTTTTTTCCTTTTGCAAGGCAGGAAATTTGAGGAAGGAATGGCACCACCAAGGCTCTGCTCCTGAGCACAGCCCAGCACATCCCAGGGCTCAGAAGCAGCAAAATGAGAAGATTTCCATCTTTTTTAGGACAAGAAATTGAGGAAGAAATGGAACAGCCAAGACTCTGCTCCTGCAGCCCAGCCCAGAACATCCCAGGGCTCAGAAGCAGCAAAATGAGATTTTTTTTTTTATTATTATTTTTTTTTCCTTTTGCAAGACAAGAAGTTCAAGGAAGGAATGGCACCACCAGCTGCTCTTGAGCCCAGCTCAGCACATCCCAGGGCTGGGAAGCAGTAAAATGAGAAGATTTCCGTTTTCTGTAGGACAAGAAATTGAGGAAGGAATGGCACAGCCAAGGCTCTGCTCCTGCAGCCCAGCCCAGAACATCCCAGGGTTTGGAAGCAGCAAAAATGAGAATTTTTTCTTTTTGCAAGACAAGAAGTTCAGGGAAGGAATGGCACCACCAAGGCCCTGCTCAGCAGAACCCAAGGCTGGGAAGCAGCAAAAAAAGGAGGATTTTTGTCCATTTTCAAGGCAAGAAGTTTGAGGAAGAAATGGAGCAGCCACAGAAATGGAGCCCCCACGGTCCCCTGGTGCTGAAGGGGATTTTCCTTCATCCCATCCAGCAGGATGAAAGGGATTTTTCATCCCTTTATTCCATGAACTCATTGGATTTAAGATCATTTTCCCAGCTCTGGAGCGTTCCCAAGGCTCCTGGAAAGATGCAGGGATGGTTTTTTCACTCATAGCACACCTTGAGCTGGGCCCATTTGTTAATCCAGGTTGCTCTGCAGAATTCCCAGGCTCCATTTCCTCAGGGGTCAGTCAAACCCCTCCTCTGGAGAAGGATTTGGGGCTGGGGGTTATTCCTTTAAAACTCCCATCTCTTTGTACCAAAATCCTCATTTCCTTCTCCTTCAGCAGATGTTGGGCATGAAGAGTTTAATTTACCTGCATGATATTCCATGACAAGCAGCAAGACATTAAAAAATTTTTTTTTTTTGTTTTTTTCCAGCCTGGCAAAGGGGAAATTCTGTTTTTTGAGTGGCCAGCACAGCTCTGCTCTCCCCCTGTGCCATCCCTGCTCTGCTCTCTGCAGCAGCACACGAGTTCCTTGAACATTTCCAGTTTTATTTCCAACTGTTCTTGGCTCCTGCCCCCTCTGCTAGACCCAAACAAAATGTTTCTCCCTGGTAGGCTGCAGGGAAAGCAGCTCTGATTTCCTATCTAATTTGCTGTAAAATGAGAGGGGCAGAAGAGAGGAGTCCTTTTTAATTAGAAAAATAGGGGGAAAATAAAAAAATAAAAAAAGAGGGGCACTTCAGCCAGGACAGAATTTCTGTGCAGTGCAGGAGCTTCCATGGAGCCCAGCCCAGGCTGAAATTTGAGCAATGTTGCTCTGCCTTTATTCCCCTTTTCCTTTGGATCAGCTCCTGACAGAGAGGGGGACAGAGGGACTCCATTCCCTCCAGAATCATTTTTCCAGCTTGTTCCATGTTGTCCAACCAGCCTTGTGAAGGAATTCTTTCTCCCCAAAAGCTTGGGATCCAGTCAGCCTCTTGCAAAAATTTGGGTGGCTCAAACCAGCAGCTGGTGGAGGTTTCAGAGTGTGAAAGGGGAAAATTAAATATTAAAAATAAATTTAAAATTAAATATTAAAGCTTAAAATTAAAAATAAAAGCTTAAACAAAATTTTAAACTTATAACTTAAAATTTAAAATTTAAAGCTTAGGATTTACTTAAAACTTACTTAAAAGTTAAAACTTTAAGATTAAAAATGAACAAAGGAGAGGGATTGATCAGACTTGTGTGGCTCTCTCAGGACTGGAGCACCCAGTTTAGGGATTTGAGAAGCCTACACTGAAATATGAAATATCTGCATTAAAACTCTGAAATATCTGCAGTGAAACACTGAAATATCCAAACTGAAACCCTGAAATAACTGCATTGAAACACTGAAATAAATGCATTGAAAATCTGAAATATCTGCATTTAAATATCTGCACTGGAACCCTGAAATAGCCAAACTGAAATCCTGAAATATCTGCATTAAAACTCTTAAATAGCTACACTGGAACACTGAAATAACTGCAGTGAAACACTGAAATAAATGCAAGGAAACACTGAGATAAATGCATTGAAATATCTGCATTAAAACCCTGAAATATCCAAACTGAAACTCTGAAATATCTGCAGTGAAACTCTGAAATATCTGCATTAAAACCCTGAAATATCCAAACTGAAACTCTGAAATATCTGCAGTGAAACTCTGAAATATCTGCATTAAAATCCTGAAATATCTGCAGTGAAACTCTGAAATATCTGCATTAAAACCCTGAAATACCCAAACTGAAATTCTGAAATATCTGCACTGAAACTCCACAACACCCCAGTCAAACCAACCAACCCTCTCCTAGCAAAGCCAGGCTTAGTCCAGGCCTAATCAGGACTTGGGCACCTGGCCTGGTGCTGGGACATCTTGAGGGTCTGCCCATGAAAAACCAAACCAGAAAAGGGAGATTTGGAGGAAATTCTCTCTCCTGAGCCAGGCTGCTCCTTCCTCCCCCAGAGCCGGCTCTCAATTAATGGAAATATTTATTTGGGTGATTGCAGCTGATGTCTCTGGCCAATTAGCTCCATCCCAGTGTTCTGTTTCTTGCCTTTGAATCAATAAACATTTGGAGGTTTCCTGGAGTCAGAGCAGCAGTGCCAAGTGCTGTGGGTGTATTAAAACCATCCCTACAACAACAGAGGAACTCTGCAGTCACTGCAGGCTCTGACACCCCCAAAAGGGGAAAGCACAGCTTGCAGAACCCAGGAAAATAAAACATTTCCTAACCCTGAGGCTGTCCCTGGCTCCTGACAGGAGTTCTCAGCACTGCCTGGGGTGGCTCAGCAGGGTTGGGCTGAGGTGATGGGGGTGGGGGAGGGATTATCTGTCATTTATCTTTCATTTATTGGGGGGAAAAAAAGGAAAACAGGGCACTGTGTTCCTGTCTGTAATTTGGACAAATTATATCTGCAATATCTGCATTGGAAACCAGAAATATCTACAGTGAAACACTGAAATATCTACAGTGAAACACTGAAACATCTGCATTAAAACTCTGAAATATCTACAGTGAAACACTGAAATAACTGCAGTGAAACACTGAAATAAATGCAAGGAAACACTGAAATAAATGCAGTGAAACCCTGAAATATCTACAGTGAAACACTGAAATACCTGCATTAAAACTCTGAAACATCTGCAGTGAAACACTGAAATGACTGCAGTGAAACACTGAAATATCTACAGTGAAACACTGAAATATCTACAGTGAAACACTGAAACATCTGCATTAAAACTCTGAAATATCTACAGTGAAACACTGAAATAACTGCAGTGAAACACTGAAATAAATGCAAGGAAACACTGAAATAAATGCAGTGAGACCCTGAAATATCTACAGTGAAACACTGAAATACCTACAGTGAAACACTGAAATATCTACAGTGAAACACTGAAACATCTGCATTAAAACTCTGAAATAACTACACTGTAACCCTGAAATATTTACAGTGAAACACTGAAATATCTGCATTAAAACTCTGAAACATCTGCAGGTTGCTTTCAAACACCAGGGCAGGATTTGTGTGTGCACACAGACCGTGCTTGTGCCGTGCAGGGGAGGGGGGAGACACAAACCCCAAATCTGGGACAGAGAACCCCACAAAAATCCCTCTGTGACATTATTGGGACCCCAGGAGCAAACCTGGGAGGGTTTTTTGCAGGGAAGGTTTTTTTTACTCAGCTGGAGCTGTGAAGTGAGGATGAGGATGAGGGTGAGGATGAGGAGGAGGAGGATGAGGATGAGGATGAGGATGAGGATGAGGATGAGGAGGATGAGGAGGAGGCTGAGGAGGATGAGGAGGATGAGGAGGAGGCTGAGGTCTCTGTGTGTGGGTGCTGCTCAGCCCCATGGCTGCAGTTCCAGCCTGGAAGCTTTATGGCCATGTTAACATGGCTCTTCTCCACGGGAATTATTGCTCTGGGCCCTGAGCCACGGGAATGCAGCTCCAGGGGCTCCAGTGCACACTGCACACCCACTGATGCCTTCAGCTCAGCTTTTACATTTCCCACATTCTGCACTGGGATATAACTCTGAGCTCACACAAAGTGCTCCAGGCTCTCTCCCAGCTCAGGCACACACAACAATCCTTCCCCAGCCCCAGAACCCAGGACATGCTGCACCCAAAAAGTGCCAACAGTTGATTTTCTGCTACAAGGTGATGCTGGAGGATTGGGCAGGGTTTGGAGATGTGGATCCAAGGGGGGTGAACGAGAGTGTGGAGCCTCAGATGTCAAATGGAAGAGGCTGAGGATGGATGAAGGCTTGGAATAAACGTGGAGGAGATGGCAGAACCAAGGGGACTCATCCAGATCAAGATTTTGTGGGATCATGGAATGGTTTGGGTTGGAAAGGATCTTAAAATCCATCCCATCCCACCCCTGCACGGGCAGGTGATGCCTTCAGTTTTATCTTTTACATTTCCCACATTCTGCACTGGGATATAACTCTGAACTCACACAAAGTGCTCCAGGCTCTCTCCCAGCTCAGGCACACACAACAATCCTTCCCCAGCCCCAGAACCAAGGACAAGCTGCAGCTCCAGCCCCAAAAAGTGCAACCAGGGAATGGAGGAGAGAATCTGGGAGGGTGGGACTGCAGAGCTGGGGCTGGGATTGGACAATGAACCCCAAGGTGGGAATGGAACAGAACTGATCAAAGTGTGAAACTCCTGACTCTGAGCCCAGCTGGGCTGGAGCCTCCTTGCACTGCCCAAGGGGAATCCTGTGACTTAATAAATAAATCCCTGCTTTATTTCTTTAGCTCTGCCCAGCTCAGCCTCCCCAGGCACCTCCAGTCCCACCCAGCTCGGGGCTCCCAGCCTGCCCCACAGCCTCTGCTGATGCCTCAGCATTTCAGCTTTTATATTCTCAAATATTTGTAATCCTGCAGTTCTTCAGTGTGTAACTAAACTCCACACCCAGTGTCACTGCTGCTCTCCCATTTTGGGCAGACACAACGATTCCTGTCCAGGAATTGACACCTCACTGTCTCAAGGTAGAGGAGAGGCCCAAGGTGAGGAAGAGGAGGGTGATGGGTGTGCTGGAGGCTGGCCCAGCACCACAGACAGGATGGATCCAGAGCCTGGATTGAACACCACCCTGTGCCCTACAGAAATCCTGTCAGTCCCAGGAATTCTCAGAATTACGTAGATTTTAAATTATTTTAGGGATTTAATTGGGATTTTTTTTTGCTGGGAGTTGAAATTGAGCTCAGCTCTGTAAATGGAGCTGGGTTTTATTTTTGCCTGTGTGACAAACTGTGAAACCTCAGGTCGGGATGGCATCAAATCCCCAAAATCAGCAGGATGACACCAAATCCCTGCAATCATCAGACCAGTGCTAGGGGAATCCCTCTCTCCCATTCCAGTGCTCCCAGTTTGGGGCCAGTGCTGGGCAATCCCTTTCTCCCATTCCAGTGCTCCCAGTTTGGGGCCAGTGCTGGGCAATCCCTCTCTCCCAGTTCCAGGGTCCCAGTTTGGGATCAATGCTGAGGAATCCCTCTCTCCCATTCCAGTGCTCCCAGTTTGGGGCCAGTGCTGGGCAATCCCTCTCTCCAGTGCTCCCAGTTTGGGATCAGTGCTGGGCAATCCCTCTCTCCCATTCCAGTGCTCCCAGTTTGGGATCAGTGCTGGGGAATCCCTCTCTCCCATTCCAGAGCTCCCAGTTTTGGGCCAGTGCTGGGCAATCCCTTTCTCCCAGTTTGGGGTCAGTGCTGGGGAATCCCTCTCTCCCAGTTCCAGTGCTCCCAGTTTGGGATCAGTGCTGGGCAATCCCTCTCTCCCATTCCAGTGCTCCCAGTTTGGGGCCAGTGCTGGGATTGAAGCTGGAGCCCGAGCACAGCAGCACTCGGGGCTGGAGCCTGGAGCTGGCACATCAGCAAGTCTGGCAAACACAATTTGGATCGCTCCTGACATTTATTTTTATTATTTTTTTTAATTCCTTTTCCTCTCCCAACCCCTGTCTCCTGCACAGAGACACACATCCTAGACCTCGCTGCCCATTAACTCCCAGCACTTCTATCCAAATCCCAAAAAAAAAAATCGGGAGGGCCCCTTCTGGTGGAAGCAGGAGGAGGAGGAGCAGAGGCACCAACCCAGCCGTGTCCCGGAGCGAGGGGATGCTGGAGCAGCCCCGCAGCATCAGCGGGGGAAGCGGAGCCAAAAACAGAACACACGGCGGTTGTGTGCAGCGGTGACACTTGAAGAAAAATCGCTTTGAGCCGTGAGCCCGATCGCTTAACAGCAGCGGGCACCTTCCCAGATTTCCTGAATCCAGCGTGAATTGCCCGAGGAAACGTCCCCCGCCCTCCCCGGCCCGTCACACACACGCTGCCCCTCTGTCTCCCGGCTCTTTTACTGTGTTTACAAATTAGGAACGTTCTGGGGCAGTTAATTATGAAAATATTGGTGAGTCTGCCTGGCTGGCTCCTGCGTGGAGCCGGAGCGCAGAGCAGGATGGAAAGGAGGTGAAAAATGAGCCCGGGTGTTGGGGATGGAGGGGGATCCTGGCGGGCTGAGCGAGGGGTGGGATGGGATGGGGTTGGGATGGGTTTGGGGTGGGTTTGGGGATGGGTTTGGGATGGGGTTGGGATGGGTTTGGGATGGATTTGGGATGGGTTTGGGGATGGATTTTGGGGTATCCTGGCGGGCTGAGCGAGGGGTGGGGTTGGGATGGGTTTGGGATGGGTTTGGGATGGATTTGGGGGATCCTGGTAGACTGAGTGAGGGATGGATTTGGGATGGACTTGGGGATGGGTTTGGGGATGGATTTGGGGATGGATTTTGGGGGATCCTTGAGAGCTGAGCGAGGGGTGGGTTTGGGGTGGGTTTGGGATGGGTTTGGGATGGGTTTGGGGATGGATTTGGGGATGGGTTTGGGGTATCCTGGCGGGCTGAGCGAGGGATGGGTTTGGGATGGATTTGGGATGGGTTTGGGGATGGATTTGGGGATGGGTTTGGGATGGATTTGGGGATGGATTTGGAGATGGATTTGGGGGGATGCTCGTGGGCTGAGCGAGGGATGGGTTTGGGATGGGTTTGGGATGGATTTGGGGATGGATTCTGAGGGATCCTGGTTGTACAAGGGACGGATTTGGGGACGGATGTTGGGGGATCCTGGCTGGCTGAGCGAGGGATGGATTTTTTGGGGTCCTGATTGTACAAGGGATGGATTTTGGAGAGATCCTGACTGCACATGGGATGGATTTTGGGGGGTTCTCTCTGGTTGTACAAGGGATGGATTTTGGGGATAGATTTTGGGGATCCTGCCGGGCTCAACAAGGAATGGATTTGGGGGATGGATTTTGGGATCCTGGTTGAACAAGGGACGGCTTTTGGGGGATCCTGCCTGGTTGCACAAGGGATGAATTTTGTGGGATCCTGCCTGGCTGAACCAGGAATGGATTTGGGGGATGGATTTTGGGGGTGGATTTTGGGGGATTCTCTCTGGTTGTACAAGGAATGGATTTTGTGGGATCCTGACTGCACAAGGAACGGATTTTGGGGGATCCTGCCGGGCTGAACAAGCCCCACAGGCAGCAGGATTTGCTCTGCTGAGTCCCATGGCCAGACAGGAGGATAAAAACCTGCTCATTTTACACCCAGGATAAATCCCTGCACAGGAGCCAAAACTCCACAGAATTCCATGGAAATTCCCAAATCCACACCAGTCCCATATTAAGCCCAGGCTCAGCTAAGCCTGGACTATTTGGGAGAGAGGAAAAGGCTGGGTCTGACCCTGCTTGCACACCAAGCCCAGTTTTCTGTGTAACCACTGCAGATCCGACATTAATTCAACCTGGAAAAGGGCAGGTCCTGCTCCCAAAAACTGATTTATTCCTCTGAATTCATTTGCTGAGTTTGCCTGGTATTAATGACAGGAAAAGAACTTTTCTTTCTCATTCTGCTTGAAATAAAACAGAAATTTCTTCCATCAGCTGGGTGGCCAAGCAAAAGGTTTTAATGAATTACATCAAGGGGCAAAACTTAAAGAAAAGAGAATTTTTCTGCTTTATCTCTTTCCTTATTTCCTCTGAAGAAACCAGGATTTTTTTATTTTTTTTCCTGCAGAGGGAAAAGATTCTGTGAAGATTTTTGAGACCAATTCTTCCCCTCTGCAGGCAAATAAAAAAAAAGGGATAATATATGTAAAGTGCAGCATATTCCCAGCATGACAGCACCGCTCAATTTTCATTGAATTATTTGTCAGGGTGACAGATCCAAATTTAATGTGTGGTGCCACGAATGTTGAACTGGATGAAAATTGATCAATTTTCTAATATAGAACACATGCTCCAGACACTTCTGAATGTGTTAGGAGCACACTGGCTGTGCTCTTGGCTGGGGATAAAATTAAATTTAACTATAAATTTCCAGTGGATGTTACATTTTGCTCTCATTGATTTTATCCCTTCTTTCACTAAGATTATATATTAAATTAGTTAATTAACACCGGATTTAGCAATGATAAAAATCAGAATTTAGGATCAAACACAGCGATATTTCAATGAAGTAAAATGATTTATTATATATTTAATTTATGAACGTTGGATTTAGCAATGGGAAAAATCTGAATTTAGGATCAAACCCAGCAATATTTCGATGAAATAAAATTGTTTATTATATATTAAATTAATTTATTAATGCTGGATTTAGCAATAATAAAAATCAGAATTTAGGATCAAACCCAACAATATAATAAAATAAATAAATGAAATAAAATGGTTTATTATATATTAAATTAATTAATTAACACTGGATTTAACAATGATAAAATTCAGAATTTAGGATCCATATTAAAAAAAATCAGCTTTCTTTTCCCAATTTATTTTGGCCTTTCAAAGAACGCCAAAGTGAAATTTTCAACCATTTTTCTCTTTCCCACAAACAATTCCATTTCCCTGATGGCTCCCACGAACATTTTTATCCAATGTTAGACAGAAAATTCCCTGGACCAGTTAATCCTGAAAAAAACCAACACCAGGAGAGACCTGTGAACATCTGAGCAATGAAAATATTGATTTTATAATCCTGTGAGTATTCCTACTGCAAACTGAGGGATTAATCCATTATAAATAAAATATTGATTTTCGAATCCTGTGGACATTGCTACCACACACTGATGAATCAATCCATGATAAATAAAATACTGGTTTTATAATTCACAAACTGCTGGATTGATCCATGATAAGTAAATTATTGGTTTTATAATCCACACACTGATGGATCAATCCCTGATAAATAAATGATTGATTTTCTAATCTTGTGAACATTCCTACCACAAACTGACAGATCAATCCATGATAAATAATTGATTTTTAATCCTGTGAATATTCCTACTACAAACTAATGGATCAATCCACAATAAATAAAATATTGATTTTCTAATCCTGTGAATATTTCCTACTACAAACTGATGGATCAATCCATGATAAATAAAATATTAAACCACCAACAACCCTGAAACCCAAGAGTGTTAAAATTCTGCTCATCTTCAGTTCTTGTCAGCTCTGCAAAACTCTTTCCATCAATATTTTCCATCAATATTTTAGAGGAAGTAGAAGTGGTTTTGTCTTCCTGCAAAAATTCCTTCCTCAAAATCTGGGAGGTTTTGAGCTGTGTGTGCACTGTTTGCTCCAGAATTGGTTATTATTATTATTAATATTAATATTATTTTTTATGATTGCACTTGGGTGCATAATTTTTGTTCCATTCCACGCACGGTGACCCATGGGTGTGGGAAGAAGGGAAATTCTGCCAGCACAGTCAGTTTAACAGCAAATAAATCCACGTTGGTGCTGGGAGTGATGGCCAAAAATATTCCTTAAAAATCTCTGGTGAAAGCCCCACTTGGATCCAGTGTCAAAAATCCCCACGGCTCCAAGGCTAAATTGATCCACATGATTGGAATTTTGCCCGGGTGATTTTTTTTTTTCCCCAAAAACCCTTTGGAAATTCCCATTCTGGATGCACTAATGCACGTTGAAGGCTTGTTGGGGCTGACATGGGAAGTGATGTAAGGAGGGAACCCTTAAAATCCCGACAGGAAACGTTTTCCTCCAGGAGCAGCAGAGCTGAAAACTGCAGATTGCGATTTAATATCAACCAGGTTTCGACATTAACCGTGATTTCCGAGAACAATTTGATTTTTTTACCCTTCTCCTTTTCTTTTTTTTTTTTCCCCTCCAAATGATCAAAATTTCATCCAACCGCAGCAGCTCCTGGAATGAGCTTGGGGATGTTGTGATTTCAATTTTGGAATTCCCTGGGATGCCCCTTCCAGCTCTGCCAATCCCTGACCCACATCCCACATTAAACCTCATTTTTTTGGGGATTTGGGACATTTTGTAGCCAGGATTTCGGTGGCTTCACCAATTAATCCCTGATGGGTCCCATCTGATGGCACCATGGAATCCTGGCAGATTTTGGGATCAAAAATTCAGGATTCCCAGAGAAAGTGAGGGGCAGGGTGAGGAGGATTAAAAACTGCCCAGATATTTCTGTTTCTGGCTGATTTTTTCATCACCTGCCCATGGATTTGTGCAAGACCAGAAGTCATCCCTGTGTCCCCAAAGGTGACAAACACAGCCCTGCCTCTGTGAGCCCGAGGGGAACTGTTATCATTGCTAAATCCAGTGTTAATAAATCAATTTAATATATAATAAACCATTTTATTTCATTGAAATATTGCTGTGTTTGATCCTCAATTCAGATTTCTACCATTGCTAAATCCAGTGTTAATAAATAAATTTATTTGATACATAATAAACCATTTTATTTCATTGAAATATTGCTGAGTTTGATCCTCAGTTCTGATTTTTACCATTGCTAAATCTGATGTTAATTAATTAATTGAATATATAATAAACCACATTATTTCCACACTGAAGTATTGCTGGGTTTGATCCTAAATTCTGATTTTTCTTCAGACTCACCTGCTGCAAAAAACACCTTTTTATTTTCTCCCCAAAAAAAAAGAGTCAGGAATCACGAGGTGGGATCCTGCAGCTCCACAGGCTTGGGAATGGGGTGGGGGAGTGGGAGAGGGATGGGATTTCTGGATTTCTGGAAGGGGATGGGATTTCTGGAATGGGAAAGGAATGGGATTTTTGGAATGGGAAATTAATGGGATTTCTGGAATGGGATTTCTGGAATGGGAAAGAGATTAAATTTATGAAATGGTATTTCTGGAATGGGAAAGAGGATAGGATTTCTGCAATGGGATTTCTGGAATGGGAAAGGGGATTTCTGGATTTCTGGATTTCTGGAAGGGGATGGGATTTCTGGAATGGGATTTCTAGAGTGGGATTTCTGGAATGGGAAAGGGGATGGAATTTCTGGATTTCTGGGATTTCTGGAATGGGAAAGGGGATGGGATTTCTGGATTTCTGAAAGGAGATTTCTGGAATTTCTGGACCTGGCCTGGAAAAACCCAGCTTTGTTAAATCCGGCCTGGGTTGATAATTCTGAGGGAAGTGACGCTCTTGGGGCTCAGGGCTCTTGTCTTTAATTCCCACTTTGGGAAAAACACGGAATTTTAGAGGAGATTTCCCTGGGTGGTTCCCATTATCCAAGGATGGGGTCTGTGGTCCCAAATCCTGACTGATTTTCTCCACTTTTAGGCATTTTCTGTCTCCTGCAGAAGCAGATGGGTGACAGATTGCTCCAAGTCACCAAAAAGGCGCCATTTATTATCCCAAAGTTTCCAGGAGTTTGGGAAAATATTCCTCAGCTCCCACAAAACCCAAACTCTCCTGTTCCAGCAAATCCCACCTGTGGAGCAGGGAAAATTCTCATTTTTGGGTCTCTCCCAGGTCACCCACCGCTGCAGATCTGTCATTTCACGGATTTCAGAATTGCTCTTGTTCCCCTGCTCGCTCAGGGGATTTTTCCACCCTTTCTTTATGGATCCATGAATTGCTCGGTGTTCTGGAGCACATTTCACCATTTATCAACGATTACGAGGGAAGGAATAATCCCCTTCTGAAAGGAGAATAATCCAAATTATTCTTATTGTTTTATTGGCAAATAAAAATATAATTTATGAGCCAGTCAAGAGCAATAACCCCTAAGTGCAGGACTGCAGAATAGCCCATTAAGATATTTTTTAATGCCATTTTTGTCTGGACTTGTGGGAGTTAATTTAAAACAAACACATGGCGCTGGCTTTCCAGGAGTATTTCGGTGTCTAACCCCAAGTTGTTTCAGGAAAAATGAGGCAATTTGGTGCCTTTGAGGAGCCTTTGGCTCAGATTTTCCAGTGCTGGGGGTTGGTTTGTTCTTGGGGAGCTTTGATGCGTTTATTCGCGATCAGCGCCGCGGATGGGGCTGGGAATTCCGTTTACGGGTTTTGAGGGAAAAGGATGAGTTGGGATCCGCAAATTCCTGTCAGGAATTCCTTAGGGAAGGGTGAGGGCCTTTCCTGGAGTTCCTGACAACTGGGAAAAGCAAATTCCTTGGGAATGCGCGGACCTGGAATGAAAATCCAGGGAAATTCGTGAGTGCAGGGAAAGGCAAAAGCTGTGACGGGTCCTTGCAGGGAAATTTGTGAAAGTCCAGGGAAAAGCAAAAGCTGTGCCAGGTCCTTGCAGGGAGATTTGTGAAAATCCAGGGAAAGGCAAAGGCTGTGCCAGGTCCTTGCAGGGAAATTTGTGAAAATCCAGGAAAAAACAA
Organism: Catharus ustulatus; assembly: GCF_009819885.2. Lineage (NCBI taxonomy): Eukaryota > Metazoa > Chordata > Aves > Passeriformes > Turdidae > Catharus > Catharus ustulatus. The sequence goes on from NC_046240.1 coordinate 10,559,546, forward strand.
AGGCTGTGCCAGGTCCTTGCAGGGAAATTTGTGAAAATCCAGGGAAAGGCAAAGGCTGTGCCAGGTCCTTGCAGGGAAATTTGTAAAAATCCAGGGAAAGGCAAAGGCTGTGCCAGGTCCTTGCAGGGAAATTTGTGTGGACAGGAATTCCACAAATTCTCTGTGCCAGGGAATCCCCACCCTCCCAGGGAACAATTCCATCCCGAAATCCCGCTGGATTCCCAGTGGATCCCGTCCAATCTCACCCAAAATCCCATCCAGTCCTATCCAATCCCACTGGATTTTCAGGAAAAGCAGATTTGGGAAGAATTTCAGGGAACTGCTGCTGTTCTGTTCCTGCTCTCGTTCTGAAAATTGAAATAAAATCAATGAAATTGGAATCAAATCAATGAAATTTGAATAAAATCAATTAAATTGGAATAAAATCAATATTCTCAGATCTTCACTCAGCCCTGACAAACCTTGGGGTTTTTTGTTGGTTTTTTTTAATTTTAGTGCTATTTCTTTCATCTTTTTTTGCACCCAGTTTTGATGGAAGTCTTCCCAAATCCATCCTGAATAAAGGGATTTGGTGATTTTCTGCTTTCCTTCCTTCTGTTTTTGGAATTTCTGCTCTCACTCCCTCGTGCCATGAATCCTGCTGGGAGGAACAAGGCATCCCTGGGATTTTTGTGGGAATTCTTGCCCTCAAATCAAGGTTTTGGTGTCTTCTGAACCATTGAAAAACAGGAAAATTTGATATTTTTCTCTTCACTTCCTTCTTCTTAGAACCCGCTACATCATCACATGGAGGATATCATACATTCCTTATTTTTCAGGCAAAAATTCCTTTATTCCTTTATTTTTCAAGAGAAATATTCCTTTATTTTTCAAGATAAATTTAAAAAAAAAAAAAAGAAGAAGAAAAGCCTTGCCATGTTTTAGGAGCAAAGTGAGTATTTTACACACATCCCAACAGCTCTCTGGAAAGCATTTAAATTTACAAGCTGCTCCTAAATTCCCTGGCACTTGGCAGCACACAGGAACCCCCTCGAAAAAGGAGATTTCTTGGAAATAACAAAGATTTCAGGTTTGACTGAGGAACAGAAAAAAATAGGATTTTTTTTTAATTATTATTTTTTCAATCATTTATGGGGTGCAGCTGAAAATTGTTTGAACAAATCTGTTACCCAATGTTTATCTATTTAAAGCTGTTATAATGATTATTTCAGTAAAGGGATTTTTTTTTTTTTTTAATGTCCCTCAGCAGGACTTTTGGGGACACCTTTTCCAGGTGTCATCTCAATATTTTGGGGTGATTGTAATGTTTAATTAATCAAATAATTAAATGTTGGTGTTGATAATTTCATCTGGGAGTGTTTGCAATTCAGCAGGAGCTGCTTTAGATAGAAATTATTTGTGAGTTTGTGATTATTTAATTCATGTTATTACCTGTATAATTCACATTATTAGCTATATCATAATTCACATTATTATCTCTATAACTCACATTATTATCTATATAATTCATATTATTTTCTGTATTATAATTCACATGATTTTCTATATCATAATTCAATCTGGATTAAACCTGGATTCAATCTGGATTCAATTTCAATTAAATCTGAATTAAATCCAGTCCTTGCCTGGCTCCAAGGCAGGGATTGCTGCTCTCCCTCCTTGTGCAGCTCCTGCTCATCCTGGGCTGGATTAAATCTGAATAAAAGAAAAAGAAAAAGAAAAAGAAAAAGAAAAAGAAAAAGAAAAAGAAAAAGAAAAAGAAAAAGAAAAAGAAAAAGATAACAATAAAAATAATAAATAAATAAAATATAAAAATAGATATATTTAAAAATAAATAAATTTTAAAAAATAAAAATAAATTCAAATTAAATTCAAATAAAAATCCCCCCTCGATGATCAATTTGTTCCTCTTTAATTAAACATCCAGCTCATCCCCGTTTGATCCCACCACGGTTTTCCCGTCTCATTTGGGCTTGAAAATCGATTTAATTTCAACCCCAAGACCTTTTTGTTCTTTTTTCCCCTGCAGCCAACCCAGCAGGAGCAGTCCCTGCCAGGATCAGCTCCGGGCTCATTTTGGGGTTGGGAGCACAGAATTGCCCTGAGGGAACATTCCTTTTAATTCCTTTTAATTCTTCTTAAAAAGCAGAAATTTAGGAGAGAGACAGAAATGATTGGTGGCTTTTTTCTCCATTTCCAGCCAGGGAAGAGAAGTGTGACAGGGCCTTGTTGTCTTGGGTGGGCCTGAAGTGAAAGGGACTCAAAAAAAAGACTAAAAAAGAGAAAAATCTCATTTTTGAGATTTGAGATCCGTGCCACCTTCAGGGCCATGTGCTCAGCTCTGTTCCCTCCTTTTCAAAACTGAGCTCAGAAATTCCAGCTGGAATTTGGGAGGAACCAGAGCAACCCCCAGCGAGCCAAATAAAGTCTTTTGTCTGAATTTCAGAACAAAAATACAGATTAAATATATATGTATCATGTATTATTATGAATAATATATATGTATTAATAAACATATTAAAAATATATATATTCCTGTATTTTTTGGTGGAGGTAAAGCCTGAAAAATCCAGATTTAATCTCCAAGGGTGTGTTTGAGCATCCCATAACTCAGGCTGTGTTGTCTGCAGGATTTGGGGAGCCAGAGCAGGTGGGATTTTATGGATCCACATAAACACCTGGACAGCCACTGCCAAACCCGTGAGCTGGGAAGGATTTGTCCTGGATTTAGGGAGTTTTAAGGAATCTGGGGAATTTTTAAGGAGTTTTGGAATTTTGGGTATTTTTAAAGGTACCTTCCCTGGGTGGATTGATTCAGAAATTCAATAAATACAAGGATGAATCCCTGGAGGGAGGAGGAGCTCCCTTCCCAAATTCCCAAATTCCCAAATTCCATTGTCTGTGCCACACGTGCTGCAGGATCAAACTGGGAACACATTTTTGCTCTGTCCAACATGCAGAAAATCCAAAATTTACTCATAAGGTGACAGATCCCTCACCTTGGCAGGGCAGCTTTGCTCTGAGTGCTCCATTCCCAGCCCAAAATTGAGGGAATTTGTAGGGAAAAGGAGCCTGCCCCCTCCTCAGCCAGACCCTACATGTTTATGGCACTAATTAGCTGCCATAAACCTCCCAAGGAGCTGCTGCCACGCTCAGCCCATTCCTGTGGGGTTCAGTCCTCCCCAAAATTGGGATCTTTGACACCTGCACGTTCCCTTCCTGGGGAATGGGATGGGAGAATTACAAAAGCAGATTTGCTGTTGCTCCTTTCTTTATTTTTATTTCATTTTGTTCCCTCTGCTCTCCCTCTGGAGTGACCTTCAGGCTCTGTGCTGGACCCCAAATCCCTCTGCAGTCCCTCCCAGTGACACCAGTGCTCTTTTCCCAGCTGGAATTTCTTTGCCTGGCTCACTCCAGCTGTTCCCACAGCCGGGTTTGGGATGGGTTTGAAGCAAGGGAAGAAGGAGCTGGGATTTCCCAGCTGATCCTTAAGAACAGTCACATCTCTGCTTCTCCATCCATGGATTTCCTCTCCTCATCTCCATTTTTCTTCTCTTTTTTTTTTTTCCTAAAAGGACACAGACCCCTTGCTTTGGAGGGGTCCATCCTGGCACAGTGGCTCCAAAAAAAAGACGCAGGACCAGCAGATTCTGTGGATGGCAAAACCGAGATTCCCCTTGCAGCTTAGCCCAGAAATTTATATCAAACGGGAAGGAAAATTTACACCAATCTCCCACAAAGAGCTCCCCGGCAGAAGCTGCTCCCTTCCCTCAGAGAAAAGATGTTTTCCACTAAAAGCCCAGCAAAGTGCAGCTGCCAAACCCCCTTCACTTCCCCCAGCTCCAAAGAGGGGTTTCAGCAAGGAAAGCGAGCGAGGAGTTGTGAGTTCCCTGCAATAAACAAGTTAAACGTTATTAAACACACACGTGCCTGGTGGAGGAGATGAATTGATTGTGTGGGTTTATTTTTACATTATTTCACCGAGGAAGGGAAAAAAAGGCTGGGAGCTGATGCCAAGATGATGGAGCTGAAACAATCCCAAGGAAAGAGTTTTCCACCCGGCTCGTTTTATTCCCTAATATCTGTCTCCTATATCTGCCAATCTTAGGTCAACAAACACGGCGTGATTGACAAGTTAAAATGTTTAGCTTAGCCTGCAACTCATATAAACCAATTTAAAATTTCCAGTGGGGAGGGAGAGGGAAGAGAAACAAACAATGGATGTCCTTTCCTTGCTCAGCTCTCCCCAGAGCAGCATGCAGGGGTGGATTTGTGGTGGATCAAGAGACATCACAGCAGGTGGGGACTGCTCATCCCTGCTTGTCCCACCAGGAAAAACCACCCAGGGCTGGCTGGGATGGTGTCTTGAGTTGTAATACAGGATGTGATCAAAAGTGTCTATTCTATCACCATGTTGAGACTGGGTGGGGCAGTGATCCTGATTTCCATGGGATATCTTGTGTTAATGGTCATGTTTTGTAAACCAGGTGGGGCAGTGTTCTTTATCTCTGTGGGAATATCTCCTGTTAATGGGGAATATTTTATAAGCCAGCTGGGGCAGTGTTCTTTATCTCATGGGATATCTCCTGTTCATGGCCATATTTTATAAACCAGGTGAGGCATTGTTCTTTATCTTTGTGGGAATATCTCCTGTTAATGGGGAATATTTTATAAACCAGGTAGGGCAGTGTTCTTTATCTCATGGGATATCTCCTGTTAATAGTTTTTTTATGAACCAGGTGGATCAGTGTTCTTTATCTCATGGGATATCTCCTGTTAATGGGGAATATTTTATAAACCAGTTGGGGCAGTGTTCTTTATCTCTGTGGAAATATCTCCTGTTAATGGGGAATATTTTATAAACCAGGAGGGGTCGTGTTCTTTATCTCCATGGGATATCTCCGGGTACATGCCTGCCTTTGTTCCAGACTGGAATCAGAATTCTGAGCTCCCCAGATGCTCCCACAGCCTGGGGTTGGGATGGATTTGAAGCAAGGGAAGAGGGAGCTGGGATTTCCCAGCTGATCCTTAGGAACGGACACATCTCTGCTTCTCCATCCACGGATTTCCACACCAGATCTCCGTTTTTCCTCTCATTTTTTTCCTAAAATGATCCCTTGCTTTGGAGGGCTCTGTCTGTTTTTTAGGAGCACAGGGGCTCCTAAACAAGATGCAGGCACTGACCACACCACGCTGACCACCCCCAGACCCCTCAGGATTTGCCAGTCCTGGCTTAGACATCACCCAGAGCCAGGTTAAGCTGAGCTTTAACTGCAGCTGTGTCCAAACCCCACTGAACAAAAGTGTCCTGTCTCCTCCAGGGTGAATTTCCAGGGAAGAGCTTTTCATTTCCTTTGGATCTAATTCTTAGGACTCACTTCTTAACAAAAACCAGCTTCAAAATAAAGATGTCTTGGCCTGGGCTGGATGTTAAACCCAGAATAAAAGTTCCTGAAGGTATTGACAGGTGGATTTTGGTATTTTTATTAAGCTCTGTCTCTGCAATAAAACTGATCCCTCTTGCTTGGGCCAGAGTTGTAAAAAGACTTTCAAGCCCTGCCCCAGGTAGGCTGATTTATGTGATTTTGGTGTGCCTATAAATCAAAGATATTGTTTGAGGAAAAGCTGCACGGAGCAGGTCTGGCTGGGAAGGATGAGAGGGGGATTTTGGGGAGGGGGCTGAGCATCAAGGATGAAGATGTTTGCACAGCCCGGGTTTCTGAGGGACCAAAAAGGAAATTAATCGGTAGCTGGAGAGTTATTGTGATGTTCAGAGAGCTTTAAAACCCTTCAGGGTGCTGTTAAACTCCTTCCCTGGGCCTGACACTGCTGGGAGTTGCCAGCCAGGCTCTCCCTGCCTTTGCATGCCCAGTCAATTCCAATAATAGTAATAATAATAATAATAATAATAATAATAATAATAATAATTGTAAGAGCCTAAATGAAGGGTGTGGAACTCCACACAGGCTCTTTAAAATGCTGTTTATTGTATCCAAATGATACAGCAATTTATTTATTATGTAAAATGCTGTTTATTGTACCCAAATGATGCAGCAATTCACGGGTGGTGGGTGACAGAGCTCAGCCCACAGTGGTCAGCACCAGCTGTGGGTTTGTCTGAAATCCTCCTTTAGTTCTGGTCCCAATGCATTATTTACTTTTCATTGTAGAGCATCTCAACACCTAACAATCAATCAATACCTTTACTATCACCTAGAGCCCATCACAACTACCAACACTACCAAATTCATGTCACTATTTTCCCATCACTAAAAGTCAGTGTGTTACAGTTTAAGCTAAAAGTTGGTTTTCAGTTTTCTCACAGTGGAAAATTCTGAGATCTTTTCTCTACTTGCAACACTGCCATTTTTGTTTGTCTGTGAAAATCCTCTTGCTTGGTAAAAACATTTTTTGTTTGAGGTGGATTTATCCTTTGCTCAGAACCATAAAAGCCCTTCCAACTCATTGCTCTTTGCCTTCTTAGTTACCCTGTCAGACTGGCTCAGCAATTCTTTTCCTCTATATCAAAACTTGCTTTCATTTCTATTCCTTCTTCAGAGTCTACACTCAAAGATCTTTGTGTAATACATAAATACCTGTGAGACCTTGCTGTCAAATCCTTATCTTTCCCAAATAATAATAATAATAATAATAATAATAATAATAATAATAATAATAATAATAATAATAATAATAATATCAATATCATCTAATATTATATATAATTTTTTAAAAAATTTCTTTATTTATTCCAGAAATGCTCCCGGGAGCCCAGGGGATGCCCAGCATGGTGTTGCTGCTCCACCCCACCCCAGCCCCTTGGGGGGAAATCTTTGAGGGGATTTTCTGCCCCAGCTGCTCCCATCCCTGTCACCAGACCCCAAACCCCGCGGGCAGGGAAGAGCACAAAGAGCTGAGAAAGTTCTTTGTTGGCAGCTCCATCCCAGGACAGCTCCATCCCCTTCATTTCCTCTGCCCCATCAGCGCTGATCCCCAGAGCAGCTGGATGGAGCCAGCAAGGAAGGGAAAAGCCGGAGGGGCTGGGGATGCTGCAGAGCTGGGATGGTCCTGAGCCCTGGGCAGGAAATACAGAAATGCAAAATAGAAAATACAGAATGCGAAATAGAAAATGTAAAATATAAAATACAGAATGTGAAATATAAAATATAGAATGGAAAATGTAAAATATGGAATGCAAAATGTAAAATATAGAATGTGAAATATAAAATATAGAATGGAAAATGTAAAATATAGAATGCAAAATGTAAAATATAGGATGGAAAATATAAAATATAGAATGGAAAATGTAAACTATAGAATGTAAAATATAAAATATTCAGGATTCATTCCTGGATTTCCAATTTCAGTGCAATGATTGTAATTCCCATCAGGATTCATTCCTGGATTCCCAATTTCAGTCAATGATCACAATTCCCTTCAGGATTCATTCCTGGATTCCCAATTTCAGTCAATGATCGTAATTCCCATCAGGATTCATTCCTGGATTCCCAATTTCAGTCAATGATTGCAGTTCCCTTCAGGATTCATTCCTGGATTCCCAATTTCCTGATTTCCCAATTAAAATGATCACAGTTCCCATCAGGATTCATTTCTGGATTCCCAATTTCAGTCAATGATCACAATTCCCATCAGGATTCATTCCTGGATTCCCAATTTCACTGCAATGATCACAGTTCCCATCAGGATTCATTCCTGGATTCCCAATTTCAGTCAATGATCACAATTCCCATCAGGATTCATTCCTGGATTCCCAATTTCACTGCAATGATCACAATTCCCTTCAGGATTCGTTCCTGGATTCCCAATTTCACTGCAATGATCACAATTCCCATCAGGATTCGTTCCTGGATTCCCAATTTCACTGCAATGATCGTAATTCCCATCAGGATTCATTCCTGGATTCCCAATTTCCCAATTTCCCGATTTCCCAATTACAATGATCACAATTCCCATCAGGATTCACTCCTGGATTCCTTTCCCAGGTCAGCACAGGAGTGCTCTGGCAGTGAAGGATTCAGGTGCTGACAGGAGCTGCTTCTGCTTTATCTCCTGCAGGATCTGGGGACTGCTTTGCCCTGCTCCAATTCCCTGAATTATCCTCAATTTTGCAGTTTAATGTTGTTTAATTTGTTGGAATTTGTCCCTTCCCGGGGGGTGGGACTGGGGGATTTTAATGTCCCTTCCCACCCAAACCACTCCATGATTCTGGGAGGGGAGAACAGGAACATCCTGACCAAATTCTGCTGCCAGGGGTTGTTCTAATCACAAAAACCCTCGTAGACCCAAAGGATTATTCAGGTGCAAGAGCCAGATTTCCACAGTGCCCAGCTAAAATCCACCCCCAGCACTCACTGCACGAGGAAAAGAGGCACCAGAGCAGGGAATTCTCATTTGCTTCACCACAAACTGATCCAGGGAAGGGCTCAGAGGCAGGTCCAGGCAGGGAAAAGGTGAAATGGCAAAATTAAAGTGAGGTGACAGCGCTGAGTGACCACAGTGCTTTGTTTTCCTCTCCTTCCTCCTCACAGACACTATTTCCCCATCCTATGGAGAAATTTTGCCTTTATTTGTTGTTTTTTGTGACATTTCCAAGTCATGTGAAAATGAGAATTTATTCTAAGAAGTATTAGCTGAAAGCCAGGAGCGGGAATGGGAATCAGGGAATGCCCCAGGCTGGGATTGGGAGCAGCAAAGGATCCAGCCATGGCTTGTGTGCACTCAGGAGATGTTTGCTCCCCTTTCCTCAGTCACACACCCATAAAAAAATCGATTATTGCAACAAACCCAGAGTTGGTTATGAACAACTCACAGGCACTAAACTGAAAAAAAGAGCCTGAGTTGTGAACAAATATTAACAGCAACAAATAAATCAACGAGCACCTCATTATTGCTATCTTCTCACTCTCACAGCACATCCATCTGTGGAGCAGCCATGGATGAATCACAGAATGTCCAACTTTCCAAAATTCTTTAGAGCTGGGCCAGAGATATGAAGGGGAAAATGAGAAAGTCATTCCTGGAAATGGTGAAATAAATTATGTCATGGTTTGTTTACACAGAACATTGAATATTGAAAAATATCGAGGAGAGGAGAGGACACAAGATCAGCCCCTCTGGAGGCTCCAGTGGGATTTTGGAGACAGGAATTTCACCTGTTGGTGTCCATCTCCCACACCTCACCCTGCTGAAGTGATAACTCCATTTATTTTTTCGCTCTGCTCTGTGAATCCCTATGGGATGGGCTGTCAGTGCCTTTCCCCATCAGGGTGGGGACGTTTCTGTGGCAATAAGAGCATCCCACTTGCCCAGAACCAATTTTTTGGAAATGCAGGTGGGCAATGCCCAACTTCCACCACTTCCTGTGGGTATGGACACAACACCCAACATTCCCTGAACTCCTCTTGTCCCCTGAACTCCTCTTTTCCCCTAAACTCCCTTTTCCCATCTCCCAGGGTGTTTCCCCAGCCTTGTCCCCTCTCCAGGACTGACTGATGGATGGCAGCAGTTGCTGTCCCTGCCCTCGGATGGGCGAGCAGCTGCAGAGGATGAGGGGATGAACTCCTCCTTTCTTCCCTGCCCCAGCCCAGGGCTGGTGCTGGGAGCCACTGGAATCTCCCAGCTGCTCTGATTTATTTGGATTCCCGTTCCCCCCTGACCCCTGGGCTCATCCCGGCCTTTCATCCCAGCGCTGGGATGCCCCAGGCTGCTCAGCTTCCGTGGAGGGATGAGCTCAGGGTATTTTGGCCAAAATCCAGAGAATTCTCTCAGCTCCTGTCTCTGTTTTGAATGGAGCCACAGGGAGAGACGTCCCAAGAAATTCTGCACAGCCCAAAAGCTCCTGGGGGGTTTAATGGGATCACCTCAGCCCTGGGCTTGCAGGGATTTAGGGAAAGTTTCCCTCCATCCTCTCCCCAGCAGTGCCCACCACCCCCCAAATTCCCCACAGAGCAGGGAGAATTTCTTCCCCTTCCACCTCTGCAGGATTTTGCTCCTGTTCAGTGGCTCCTGCAGGTTTTATGCAAAGAAAAACTCTTCCCAAGGTGGTTGGTGTGGGGCATGGAAAAACTGTCCCAAAATTGCACAGAAGGGTTTGGGAAGGGAATTAAAACTCTTCGAATTCCAGCCCCTTCCCAGATCTGGAATTGCACAGAAGGGTTTGGGTCGGAAGGAGAATTCCAGCTCTTCCCATTCCCACGGGCAGGGAACTTTCACTGACCAGGGAACTTTCACTGGCCCGGGGTGCTCGGATCCTCTTTGCTCTGGGGGATGGAAAGGGTGAGGAGCTCCCTGCAGCAGCTCCAGTTCTTGTATTTGGGACTGGGAGATTCCCAGTGCCCAGGTTTTGGGAACGAAGAGATTCCCTGTGCTCGGATTTTGGGAGATTCCCAGTGCCCAGATTTTGGGAATGAAAAGATTCCCTGTGCCCAGATTTTGGAGATTCCGTGTGCTCAGATTTTGGGAATGGGGAGATTCTCTGTGCCCAGATTTTGGTAAATTCCCTGTGCCCAGATTTTGGGAATTAAGAAATTCCCTGTGCCCAGATTTTGGGAATCAAGACATTCCCTGTGCCCAGATTTTGAGATTGGGGAGATTCCCCTTGCCCAGATTTTGGGAATAAAGATATTCCCTGTGCCCAGGTTTTGGGAATGAAGAGATTCCACCCTCAAACACGCAGCATTTTTCCCCATGCCCAGTAGCATGGCCAGCTAATAAAACCCATTAAAGACACTGCTGGATGTAAAACCCGACTTTTTTATTTTATCCAGAGCCATTAAAAAGATCCAAACCGGAAAGGACAGACCCCTAATAGTGAAAACAAGGGGAGGAAAAAAAAAAAAAAAGTGAGGTGGAATAAAACTGGCACAAGCATCCCGAATTTTTCCACGGCTGATTCGGGCTTTGCAAGGCACTGGCACGGAAAAGCAGCGCCCGCAGCCCCACAATGGCAATAAATAAAAAAACTCGGCGTTGTGCTGTGGTCCAGGGGCTCCGGGCAGAGCCAGAGCTGGGCTGGGGCATCCTGGCACAAAATTCGGGATTGAGGAAGGAGCAGGAGTTAATTGAGCCTGGATCTTTTATTCAGCTCCCGGTGGGAATGTCGCTCAAAAAAAAAAGGAAAAGCCAATCGCAAAATTAACATTACAATGGTGCCCAGGATGCTGCTGGAATGCCAGGGGTGAGCAGGGGATGGGGAAATTTTTCCATGCGGGAGCTGGGGCTGTGTCAGCGCATGAAATTCCCTTTTTTTGTTGTTTTTTTGCCTCTCGCTGCCCTCGTGGGATGTTTGCTAATTGAGGCAGAGCTGGGAAACAATCGGAGCTGGAGCTCCCTTCCCCCAGCTCCTCCTTTAAATCCACATTTTTGTGACTTTCGGGCAAAGCAGGGCTGTTTGCATTTCCCTGTGAGGATGAGGAGCAATTTTTGAGGGAGCAGAGGGCACCTCCACTCCAAATCTCCGCATTTTTGAGAACAAAAATTCCCTTTTCCCTGTTCCTCGGGTGGGAGGATTTGAGCTGGGATGGTTGTAGTGGGAACACAATTCCTTTAATTATCATTCCTTTAATTACCATTTCTTTAATCACCATTCCTTTAATCACCATCCCTTGAACTTCCCATCCAGGGAAATCCGAGTGTGGTGACCAGAGCAGGGATTTGTCTTCCTTGGATGTAAATAACACCAAAAACGAGCTGATTTAGCAGGTTTTTTCCATTTATTTGCCCTGCACGAGCTATTCCAAGGACTTTTGGCCATTCCTTGATCCTGCAGGGACAGGACACTGCTGTCCACGTTGAATTCTGTGGATTGATCCATTTATTTTGTGTAGAAAGGCTGGAACAGCTCCTCTCTGTGATTTTATTTTTTTTTTTCCTTAGAGAGGCTGGAAATTCTGGGTACTGCCATCCCTGGAATTCCTGTGATTCCTGAGATCCCAGGTTTGGGGCACACCTCAGGAATTTGGCTCCAAAGCAGCTCCCAAAGTCTCTGCCCTGCTCCTGCAAGCAGCAACCAGAAGCTTTCTCAAAATCCTCATCCTAAAAGAAGAGGGGGAAAAAAAAAGTTAAAAAAAGGGAAAAAAAGGGGAAAAAAAAAAAGGAAAAAAGAGTGCTTTGGCATGAGAACAATTTCTCCATTACCTCAATTAGCTGCAATGATCTGGAAAGGTTTTCCCTGGAGAAATCCAGCCCAGGGAAGGCTGGAGGTGTTGATCTGAGCATTACTCAGCAGCACAGGTTGCACTGAAGTCAGGCTCTGCTGCACTCATAAATTCATTAATTATATCACTGCACTAATTAAGGGCCTCCTTCCCTCCAAGGCTGCCCATCCATCCCTTGGCTGAGATCATTATTTCCTGAAATGCTGTAAAATCTCCTCATAAAAATTAAAGTTTTGGGGGTTTTTTTAACCCATCTTCATCGTTTTCTCACAGAGGAGAAGCAATTAGGGAAAGATGTAGAGGTGGGGAAGGAAATAGGTTTTTTTAGGAATTGAGAATTCCCAATTCCCAAATCCAGCAGTTTGGGGTTGACACTTTGTAAAAATGGAAATATCCTGAGAGCCCTTGGGGTGGTTCTGGATCCTACAGGAGATGGATTTGGGGTCAACACTTTGTAAAAATAGAAATGTGCTCAGAGCCCCTGGGATGGTTCTGGATCCTACAGGAGATGGATTTGGGGTCAACACTTTGTAAAAATGGAAATATCCTGAGACTCCCTGGGATGATCCTGGACCCTACAGGAGATGGATTTGCTGCTCTCCATGCTCCAAACCATCCCTGACCCTACAGCAGGAACAAAACCCAAAGATGAGGATGGAGTGAGGTGGGATAAATAAAACAAGAGCAGAAAATTCCTGCCTGGTGCAGTGGAGCAGAGCCAGGTTCCACCAGCTGAGGCTCTGGGTCGCACATTCCCCCCATAAAAACGGTGTTTGGGATATCTTGGCAAAAACTGGGTGTTTTTATACCCACTCCTGCCTGGGCAGTGCTGTGGAGAGATGAAATCCAGTCACACTGGAGGGAAAAAAAAAGCAGAACACAAAATCAGACTGAAAAAATCACCGTGGAGCAAGAGTGGGTTTTTATAGGATTTTCTTTTAATTTTTATTTTTTTAAATAGGATTGTTTTGGTCCAAGGAAGCTGCTCCAAGCTTTAGGATTGGTGTGGGAGGGCAGGGAAGCAGAGGGAGGATTCCCAGTATTGATCCCAAACTTCCCAGCAGGGCATGTTTGCTCCCAAGGCGAGCAAGAGTTAAAATATTTTTTTTTTTTTTTTTAAATAAAATAAAAATAAAGCTTTTTTTTCCTGCTCTTCCTGATTATTCAGAACGCTCCTCAAATCCGAATCTGGGCTCCAAGGAGGTGCTGAGGAATGTGGGATCTTCATTTGGGAGGGACCCCAAAACTCCTCCAGATCCACCTGGGATGGATCCCCAGCTCAGGCTGCAGGAACTGGGGCAGCCCAGGGGATTCCTGGCTCTGGGTTGGGAAAAATTCCATTTTTTGGCATGGATTTTCCCCTAAATCTGGCATTTTTCACTTTGCCTCCCGCGAAAAAATTCATTAATAGGATATCTAAAAATACATTTAAATTCATTGCTAGGGTATCCGATAATACATTTATTTTGTTTTTTATGAAGCACCTCTGAAATGCATCACTTCTGATCTGATGATCATGGAGATAACAGAAAAAACAAATTATATAAATAATTTAAAAATATAAATAATTTTTTAAAAGCGTTGCAATGGATGAGAGCTTTATAAGTTGACTTAAAAGGATTATTATATTATATTATATTATATTATATTATATTATATTATATTATATTATATTATATTGTATTATATTATATATTATACTATATTCTATTCTATTCTATTCTATTCTATTTTTCTATCTATATAAGTACATATAGTATAATTTATATTCTGTATATTTATACCTAAAAATATATTATCTAATAGTAATATATATTATATTTATATATTGTTATGTATTATATATTATATAAAAGGATTCTTATTATAAGAATAACACTTTTCAATGTAATGTATTTATGAAAATCCATAAACACAAAATGTTTGAGCTGGATTTTCAGAGCTGTGATAGAAATAGTTTTGAACATTCCTAAAAGTTGGTGAGACTTCTATCATCCCAGTCTATGATTATTGGATTCATAAAAATGTAATTTTATGTCTATGTAAATTTTATTTCTATGCAATTTTATGTGTATGTAAATTGTATGTGTATGTAAATTTTATGTGTACGTAATTGCATGTATATATAAATTTTATTTATTTGTAATATGTACAATATAAGATTCACAATAATGTAATTGTATGTATATGTACATTTTAATTTTAATAAGTATAATATTAGATTCATAATAATGTAACTGCATGTATATGTAAATTTTATTTATTTGTAATATGTATATTAGATTCACAATAATGTGATTGTGTGTATATATAAATTTTATTTAAATGTAATATGTATAATATGAGATTCACAATAATGTGATTGTATGCATATGTAAACTTTATTTATTTGTAATGTGTATAATATGAGATTCTTAACAATGTCATTTCCACCACGGTAACTTGTACAAAATAACTCAGTGAGAACAGAAAAGGACACGAATGGTGCTTGAGGAGTTCTTTATCTTCCAGATTTTACAGAATTTTTACTCTGTAAATTTTTTTTTCCTCTATATTGCTCTATTTTCATACTCTCTGTTTTCACAGATATTTCCCAGAACAGATCGAGCACAGTGGGCTGAGCCCCATGCCCAAATCCCAGCATTTTGCATTTTCCCAAATCCCAGCATTTTGCATTTTCCCAAGTCCCAACATTTTGCATTTTCCCCTCCTGCATTTTCAAGGGAGGCTTTTTTCATATTATTATTTTGTGGTCAAAAGGTTGCACAGACTCTTTTATTTTTTTTTTTTTAATTTTTTTTTCTTCCTGATGCAGAGGCTTAGAAAGAGTGGAAAGGCAAATATTTGGATAATTCCTCAGGCCAGTGGGTTCCATCAAAAGTTCCACAGCCCTCTGCAGCAAACCCCAGCAGCTCGAGCCACAAACGTTGTTTTTGCAGCCATAAAACACCCAGGGAAAAAGGGGAAAAAATAAAAAAGAAAAAGAAAAAGAGGAAAAATATTTTAAAAAATAAAATCAAATAATAAAATCCATTTTCCATTTGCTTGAAACTTGTAAAATTTAATGTGGTGAAAAATGACAGTTCAGTCCCAGAAAAGAGAAGTTGGGAGGGCAGCAGGGGAGAGCTGCAGCAGGAATTCAGGAATGGGGCTGGAAAGAGAATTCCCTGCTGGTGGGAGAAATCCACACCTCAAAATCCCCTCCAATTCCATGGTTGGGCATTGAAGTTCCAGGTGGAAAGAGCAAATCCTAAATTTAAACAGTAAAGTCTTAAATTAAACCAATAAAATTCCAAATTTAAAGAGTGAAGTCCTGTTGCGGGTTTGGGTTGTCAGAAATGGATTTCCCCCAGATCCAGGGAAGTTCCTCCTGGTGCTGCCGGGTTCCTCCCCTGCTGGAAGGAGCCCTCAGGTGATAGCAAAGGGTTAAAAATGTTTCCAAAATCATGGAATTGTACACAACAGATTCAGGGGTGCAAAGAAAGGTTGGGTCTGGTAGGGAAAGGGAACCAGGGCTGGGTATGGATGTTGAGCTTTGTCTTTATTGGATCAGGTGAAACTGCAGCTGTGGAATCATCATGTGATAAATAATGTGATTGTTACATGTAATAATTGTTTGGTAAATTGAATATATTATTGTTTAATTGTAATAAGAATCATGGTGACAAGAACCATGAGAAAGGATCTTTGGGGCCCTGATGGAAATCACAAGAATCCATACTGGGATAAGATCAATGTATACAACAGAACAATATGGGTTTAGTAATTATTATATAGTTATGTAACAAAAAGAGTATAAAAACCTGTCCCTCTATAATCCAAGATGAGTCAGATTTGGGTTTGTACCCCTGATTCCTAGAGCTCTGCAATAAAAGCACCTGTAGATATAAATATAAATATAAATATAAATATAAATATAAATATAAATATATAAATAAATAACTAAAAAAATAAATAAATAAATGTATATATATATATACATATACATTAAAAATATATATATAATCATCCTGTGATTGTGTGTTTCTACACTAACACATGGATCTGCAGGCAGGGTTAATTCCCCCTTTTCCCCTCTCCTGGATGCACAGACATTTTTTTTCTCTCCCAAATCTGGAGCAGATCAGGATCATCGCCGCTTTTCACCGCTCTCTCTCTCTCTGTGCCAACAGGAACGTTGGGTCAGGGTGCAAAGAAACCCTGGGAAATGTGTCTGAGCGTGGGGATGCTCCTGCCAGGAGCTGCAGCTCGGAGCGTTTCTCACCAGCTCTGCTCTCCCTCGCCAGTCTTGCACCCTGCCTGACCCTCTGCTCATTCTCATGCAGTGCAATCCCAGCAAACCAGCCAATATCATCTCCCTGATGGCAGAAGGATGCTCAATTCCTGCAAAAAAGACAAAAAAAACCCAGTAAAGTTCAATAAATTCATTCTAAATTGTGTAAAACAACTTTTTAATCTCAGAATCTCCAGGGTAAGTAGGGAGGGGGCCACAAAATGGGATTAAAATATCTGGCCAGGTAATTAAATTGACTAAAATGTTTTAAAGTTTACCTGGATGATCTCCCTGATGGCAGAAGGATGCTCAATTCCTGCAAAAAAAGAGGGAAAAAAATTAGTAAAGTTCAATAAATTCATTCTAAATTGTGTAAAACAACTTTTTAATCTCAGAATCTCCAGGGTAAGCAGGCAGGGGGGTGGGCCATGAAATGAGATTAAAAACCTGACCAGGTAATTAAATTCACTAAAATGTTTAAAAGTTTACCTGGATGATCTCTCTGATGGCAGAAGGATGCTCAATTCCTGCAAAAAAGGAAAAAAAAAATAAGCAAAACTCAATAAATTCACTCTAAATTGTGTAAAACAACGTTTTAATCTCAGAATTTCCAGGGTTTGCAGGCAGGGGAGCGTGCCACGAAATGAGATTAAAAACCTGACCAGGTAATTAAATTCACTAAAATGTTTTAAAAGTCTACCTGGATGGTCTCTCTGATGGCAGAAGGATGCTCAATTCCTGTAAAAAAGGAAAAAAAAAATAAACAAAACTCAATAAATTCACTCTAAGTTGTGTAAAACAACGTTTTAATCTCAGAATCTCCAGGGTTTGCAGGCAGGGGAGCGTGCCACAAAATGAGATTAAAAACCTGGCCAGGTAATTAAATTCATTAAAATGCTTTCAAGTTTACCTGGATGATCTCTGTGATGGCAGAAGGATGCTCAATTCCTGCAAAAATAAAAACAAAACTCAACAAGCACTCCAAATTCTAAAGACTTTTTAATCTCAAGAACTCCACCAATGCGGGGTTTGCAGGCAGGGGAGGGGATGACGAGATGGGATTAAAACATCTGGTGAGGCAATTAAATTCACTAAAATGTTTAAAACTTTACCTGGATAATCTCTCTGATGGCAAAAGAATGCTCAATTCCTAAAAAAATAAAAAATAAAAAATAAAAAAATACAACAAGTTCATTCTAAATTGTATAAACCTACTTTTTAATCTCAAAAACTCTGCCAATGCAGGGTAAGCAGGCAAGGGAGGATTGAAACACCTGACCAGGTAATTAAATTTCATAAAAAGTAATTAAAGTCATTAAAAAATTAAAAACCTGAATAATTTCTCTGGTAGCAAAAGTATCCTTAACTCCTGGGGAAAAAAAATTACAAAAAAACCCCAAAAAATTTCAACAAATTTGCTCTAAATTATATAAAGAGATTTTTAAATCTCAGGAGAGTTTGCAGGCAGGGGAGGAGCTGGGATTAAAACATCTGGTGAGGTAATTAAATCCCCTAAAAATTTTAAATTTTACCTGAATCATCTCTCTGATAGCAAAAAGATCCTCAATACCTAAAAAAAAAATTTTTAAAAATTCAAAAAAATTCAACAAATTCACTCTAAATTGTATAAATGGATTTTCAAACCTCAGGAGGGTTGGCAGGCAGGGGAGCAGCTGGGATTAAAACATCTGGTGAGGCAATTAAATCCCCCCAAAAAATTGTACATTTTACCTGAATCATTTCTCTGGTAGCAAAAGGATGCTCAATACCTAAAAAAAAAATTTTAAAAAATTCAAAAAAATTCAACAAATTCACTCTAAATTGTATAAATGGATTTTCAAACCTCAGGAGGGTTGGCAGGCAAGGGAGCAGCTGGCATTGAAACATCTGGTGAGGCCATTAAATGAAACACCCTGCAAAGTTTGCACCCCAAGGAGCCCCCCATAAGTGAGGGCCCCTCTGAGCCGTGTCACCCCCAGTGCCAGCCCTGGCTGCCCCCAGCCCTGACCCAGCACCGCCGCAATTAGGGCGCGACTCTTAATCACGGGGAAACGTCCCTGCAGCTCACACGTGCCAATTAAAGATAATTTCAAATGGGGCTAATTGCACGGGGGTGCTGGAAACTGCTGCAGAGGTCTCGTCCCCGGCAGCTGAGGGGTGTGGGGGTGTTTGGACAAGTTTGGAGCAGATTTGCACGGAATACCAAGGAGCTGCTCTATTTTCTTTGGAGTGGCTGGTCAGGAAATGGAGGCTGTGAAAGGTCAGGTCTGGAAGAGCAGGGCAGGGATGGAGGTGTTGTTCAAGTCCTGATCCGTGGGGATCTGATTTTGGTGTAAATCCTTCAGATTGGCACTTTGTGGGTGATCCCTGAGCAGGGCAAAGGGAGGCAGAGATCCCCTGGGAGGTTTTTGGTGACTTGCTTTCACCTCTACAAGGTGACACCCCCAAAATGTCCCTCTGCTGTCCGGAATCACCTGGAAACCTGAGGAGTCGGGGTTGAGGGACCTGGAAAACTCCAAAAGCTTGGTGGGATCTCCATCCCACCCTGAGCTTGGCACTAAAACTTTTAAATCACAGCGCCAGACTTGAAATGGCGCGGATGGCGCGGATGGCGCGGAAATCGCAATTTTGTTTCCTTTTTAAATGTTTCATTCCGTTCAAAATGAGAGCTGATAATTCTGTGTTGTAGCTGTGTTCACACGCTGCTGCAGAATAAAATTAAATGTATTTATGAGCAGTTGTAGCATCAGGGAGTCTGAAAGTTTTGTCTTTTTTATAGGGCAAAATGCAAAAAGGAAATAAAAGCTGGGCCAGGCTCAACCTCACTGAAGTGTTGTCTTTGGGCTTGCAATAAAGAGTTGGTGTCACCACGGCAGCTCACCCCAAAAACACTGGGGGGCTTCAGAGAAAATGAAATTAAATATTAAAAAAGAGAGATAAATTAAATAACTCTGAGCAAATACAGAGCAGTGCACAACAGAAGAGTTGGATAAAACTTTTAAATCAGATTTTTTTTCCTTTTTAAAAGGAAATTATTGCAAAAAAGAAAATCAACGAGACTTGGTCTTTGTATTCATTGCAAAGCAACACTTTTAATGAAGGAATCCAAGAGAAATCACCTTTAAAACACGAGGAGAGAAGCAGATTTATTTTGTCACAACTCAAACATCACTAAAGCGACAGCTGGGTGATGCAGATGAGCCAGAGTGACAGAAACTGGTTTGGGGGGTGATTTTTAACACCCAAAATTGTGGGTTGGGGGCTTTTTTTTAGGGATTAAACCAGGGCTGTGCCCACACAGAGCTGAGGGTCCCTGGTAGATGCCACCAAGGGCACCAAGAGGAGCCAAACCCATTCCCAGGGCCATGCCTGGTGCCTCTCCAAGCTGCCAGAGCAGTTTATGTTAACGTCTCGTGGCTGTCTCCAGCTGCATCTGTCAGCACAGCCCTTCTGGAGACCTCCCCATGGTGGGGGACAGGGCAGGGGGAAGGAAAAAAGCCATTAAAAAAGAGCAAACCATAAATCCCCCATAAATATCCATAAAACCCCATCATCTTCACTCTCACACCCAGGCTCCTCCATGCAAAACCTCCCCAGGAGCCTTTGGGGGGGCAGCTTTTGAAGTGTTTTTAACACAGAGGAAAAGAACACACGAGAGAAACTTGGCACGGAGTTTGTCCCAAGCAGCCAAGTTGGGCATGGAAAAAAAAAAAAAAAAAAGTCGACAATAAAAAGTCATTTCTCGCCAAGTTTTACTAAGTATTCAATATCTACCTTTTTTTCCCTGCTCTCTGCTTAGTTATTGGACAACTTTATGGAAAACACTGAAGTGGATTTGTTTGGGGGTTTGGGGTTTTTCTCCTTTTTTTTCAGACCAAGCAAAAGTTCTTGTGAGCTATAATTGAGTTATGGCAGAAGAGGAGCAAAGACAGGGGGTCAAAGGATGCAGCATCCATAAAAATCCTCTTTTCCACACCATCCTTTAAACCCAGGCAAGTTCCTGAGCTCCAAGTGATCTAATCCTGCTGCTATTTATGATTTCTGAAATTATTTATTATGATGTCTGTCACGAGGTGGAAAATTCCCGGTGCCGATCCCGTTCTCCAGCGGGAATTTCGCACTGGGAGTCAGTTGGGATATGGAGCCTGTGGTGAGGAGGGGGATTTCCATGGGATGAGCGTTCCCATCCCACTGGGTCCCATGGGAGGCGTTTCCCAAGTGGCTCCCAAGGCGTTTTTCCAGGCTCCTCGTTGGGATGGCTCCCAACCTGTTCCCACAGGCTCCTTCCTTGCCCCCGGGAATTCCAGGGGGATGGGCAGACCAGGGGTGAGCTCCTGGCTGACGTAGGTTGGGTTTTTAACATCCTGTTCTGCCTCATCCCTACCTTCCTTTTATTTTTCTTTTTTTTTTTTTTTTTAATTTTTTTTTTTAAGGCAGAGTTTAAAAAAATCGATTAAAAGGATTTTTTTTTTTTCCCCCACCACTAAGACCTTAAGTGAAGTGTCCTCATCGTCTGCTGAAGGCTGTGGATGTTCTGGGATATCTAGCCTGGAAATGGGAAATTCCAGCTTGGATAAGTCCAAAATTCTGGGTGAACTGGAGCAGATCATGCAGAGAAAGTTGCAGCCTCTGAAATACCCAAATAATTCTGGGATATTTTGGTGCAAGGACGCAGATTCTGGACACAAGATTTGAAAATCCAGTCACCTACATGAGACAGAAAAGGAGTTGAGAATGACAAAAAAAAGGATAAAAACCAGATTTGAGGATGAAAAGTTAAAAAGGAACCACAAGCCTGGGACTGACAAGAAGTTTATGAGCTGCAGGTTTGGGCTGAGTTTAAACAAGAAGAGTTTCCTTTCTGCCTCTCGTCAATTAAAGAGGCAATTCCTTTCCAGGTGCAGCAGATATTCCATTTTCCCATATTCTCTTGGAAAAGTCCTTCCAAGTTGATTTTTTTTTTTAACAAGTGAAAATTTTCCTAGATGCTTTGACCACTTTACAATTTTCTTTTGTCATTCCACCAAATAAAAACCTAAAGAAGAAGAACCCAAAAAAAGGATCCATTCCTATTTATGCTGCTGGAAGCAGCAGCAATGGAAAAAGTAAAAATTTATTCTGTTTGGAGAGGTAGATTTTCTATGGAACAGAAATTATTCCAATTGTGCAAAGGGTGCTT
This sequence comes from Catharus ustulatus, assembly GCF_009819885.2. NCBI lineage: Eukaryota > Metazoa > Chordata > Aves > Passeriformes > Turdidae > Catharus > Catharus ustulatus. Next base: position 10,581,174 of record NC_046240.1, read on the forward strand.
TCCTTCCCGGAATATTTCATGGCAGAGTCAGCTCCAAGCTCGTGGTGGTTGAAAGGATGGGATGGGATGGGATGGGATGGGATCAGGGATGGGATGGGATGGGATGGGATGGGATGGGATGGGATGGGATGGGATGGGATGGGATGGGATGGGATGGGATGGGATGGGATGGGATGGGATGGGATGGGATGGGATGGGAATGGGATCAATGGGATGGGATGGGATGGGATGGGATGGGATGGGATGGGATGGGATGGGATGGGATGGGATGGGATGGGATGGGATGGGATGGGATGGGATGGGATGGAATGGGATGGCAGAGCCCAGCCAGCTGTCAGAACTGTTCCTTGTGAATCCACAGGCTGCCAGGAGTCTCCATCCATGGATTTGGCTCCTCCTGGATGGAACAGCTCCAGCTCTCAGGGGCTCACAGCCCAACACACCCAACCAGTGCAAGGCAGGTGTGACCACCCCTAATTCCAGCCCTCCAGAACCTCCATGAGCTGGCACATCAATCCCATGGGAAGTCCACTCCACGCTGCTCAGATGGATTTGGGAGCTGGCACAGCTGGTTCCGAGCCCCAGGAAAACAAACACGGTGAGTAACGCCCGAGTCATGCTGGACCAGGCGTGTGGGGACCTGAGCTGGGACAAATCCCTGGGAGATGCCAGCAGAGCCTCAAGGAATCGTCTCTGGTGGTGCTGACGGCGCTGCATGCCATGAGTTCATCTGGAGAAACACCTCCCAGTGAGGCCATGGGAATTCCATCTGAAAATCCAATTATCCCCAGGGCTCCGTCATCCCCAGTTCCCAAAAACAGTCCCAGAGAGCTGCCATGGTGGCCTCAGCACTCACCACTGAACAGGCTGTCAAACTGGGCATAAAAGTACCCCCAAAACCAGAATAAACCAGAATAAACCAGTATAAACCAGTATAAACCAGTATAAACCAGAATAAATCAATATAAACCTGTATAAACCAGTATAAATCAGAATAAATCAATATAAACAAGAATAAATCAATATAAACCAATATAAACCAGTATAAACCAGTTTGTTTTGGCCTCTTACCTGGTTGTTCTAGGTCATGTTCAGTTTTTAACTGGTTTGTATCAGAGGGAATGGTTTAAGTGAGGTTGCTAAAAGCGTTTTACGGTAGGAAAAGCGTTTGATGGTTGGACCTGCTGATCTTAGGGGTCTTTTCCAACCTGAACAGTTCCACAATTCACAGTGGACCAGGAGATTTCCTGAAGAGAATCCAGCCCCTCACTCATCCCTTGGGTTGAGGGGACTCCAGGTCTCTCCCAGGTGGGACATCTCACCTGGACTAAAATTCTGGAACTTTCCAGCTTTTCTGCAGCACTGTCACCATCCCAAGCCACACAAGAAGGGAATTTCTTCACTCCTGGAAGCATTTGGTGACAGTGGGATTTTTATGGACCTCAGGCTGGCTTAGAGGAAGATCACCAATTTTAGAATTCATAAATTGGTTTGGAAACGAAGGTCTGAGCACCCCCAAGAGCTGGCAGCTGCTCAAAAGCTGCTCCAAGTCTTTGTGCTCAACCTTTGCCAGTGATAAATTTAAAGGGATGGACTCAGCTGAGGACAAAATGTGATTAAACACCGACATTCCAAAGGAATTACCGAGAGCTGGGTGACTAAACCCCGCCGCTGATCCAGACCTAAACCTGGAGCAGGATACAACAGATTGAGAGATACACACACCTCTGCCAGCAGGTTGCACAACCCCGCGCTCCCACGGCTTCCAGGAGCGTCTCCAGCCCTGGCTGCTGCTCCAGGGGCTGATGGCATCACCAGGAGCTGCTCATTTGTTCCAGACGGTGGAAGTGGCACGGGTTGGACGTTTCCTGTGAGGAATGGGGCTGATCCGTGCTCACCCCTGTCCTGGTTTGGAGGGCAGGTGTCTGCTGAGAAAGGCAGGAGCTTCTCTTTGAAATGGAGAATGTAAACCCCCTCCCTCCAAATTGTTATCATTTTGAAATCAAGGGGCTCTCAGGCAAAGATATGGGAATAGGAATAACAGTTCTTTACTAGGGAAATTAAAATAGAAATACAGCACTACAAAGAACAAACCCCAAACCCTGACACAGTCAGAGTACAACCTGACACCCGTCAGGCAGGGTGTTGGCAGCAGTCCCATTCCATGGTGGCTGCATCCTCCTGCAGTGACAGATGTGGCTCAGCTGGAGCAGTGCTCCTGTACAAGGTGCAGTTTCCCTCCGGAGCTCCAGTGGGGATGTGGAGAAATCCGGTTTTCCTCTGGAGTCCAGTGGAGAAAGGGGCTCCCTTAGTGTCCCAAAACCTCTGTTTTTATCTTGGTAAGAAATGTTGGGCTCTTCCCCCTGGCTGGAGCAACTCCCAGTGGGATGCAGTAATTTTATCAGTCCCACAGTGGGACTCAATGGCCATGAGCAGAAAATGACTGGCTGGAGGAAGGATGGGTTGTGAAAAGATAAAGAACAATGCCCTGCCTGGTTTCAATGGATGCCCATTAGCAGAATATCTGCTGTTGAGATCAGGATCACTGCCCCACCCTCTACAGATGGTGATAGAACAGATACCTTTTAGCACACTCTGTGTTGTAACCCCAGACAACCCCACACTCCTGCCCTGCACTGGCACTGCAGACATAGCACTGAATTCAGGATTTGCACACAGATTCCCAAACTGGAATCCCAAGGAGGGAAGGAAGAAGTGGGAAGGGGATTCCCTGCACCAACATCTCCCACCCTTCAGGCAGCTCTTGGTTGTTGTGAGTCCTGGAAGTTTCCCCTTCCTAAACAAACCAAATTAATTCAGGACCAGTTCTGCCCCAAAATGAGCACAATCAACATTCTGCTTCACACATTCCTTCATCTATGAGTCCACCTGGGAGGATGAGTTTGAATTTCCAGCTTTCCTCTTCCATCAGGTTTTCCACAGGTTCATTTTTGAGGTCCAAACTGCTTTGTTGCTGCTGCCTCCCCTGCTTGTGGCTCAGGATTCATCCAGCCCTTGGGAAGGAGCCTCTGTTCCACCTGGACAAGGAACAAATCCTGCTCCTAATCTCGGGTAATTCAATTAAAACCAGGCCCTGCTCTTTGAAGCTGCCAGCAGAGTTCACGAGAGGAGAAGAGCAAAGAAAAATGTAAAAGAGAAACACAAAAAAAGAAAAGATATTGAGAAGGAAAGAGATGCTGAATGGCAAGAAGGGAGTTAATGAGAGCCAGAAACACCCGTTGGAGAAATGTTGATTTTATTTAGCATTAATTGCAGGAAAGAGCCTATAAAGTGTGGTAAAAAATTATTAAGTACCACTCTGCAATGCCAGCTTTGTGCCAGCCATCCCCACCAAACAGGTGTATTATTCCTAGTTCCCAAGGTATAAATAAATAATTGCTTTTCCACATCTTTTTTTTATTATTATTATTATTATTTTTTATGATGGCATTTCATTATTTTTTACTGCCACATTGTTACAGCTCCAGTTCCAGCTCCAGAGTGATTTTGGGTGGGAGAACGTGTGCCTGTGCACGTAGGGATGTGTCCTTGGGCTGGCAGGGGGACAGCAGGGACAGCAGGGACAGCAGGGACAGCAGGGACAGCAGCTGTGTCCAGCAGGGAATTCCAGCCCCATTCCCAGGGAGGGATTGCCCCAAAATGGGATTTTTGGGAGATGTCCCCCTGTTTCATCCCAGCCCGGTTATTTTGACTTTTTGGGGTTTCTGTGACTCCTCTTTGCACATTTTGGGGTCAGAAATGGAAAATAAACCCCGGATTCCATCCCAATTTTTGTTTTCCCTTCGTGATCCAACCAGGATTGTTCCAACATGGAGCCCCAAGCAAGGACAGATCCCATTTTTACTGGGTTGTTTTACCCAAATTTTGAGGCTGTTTTACCCAGTATTTTTGGCGTTGTTTTACCTAGAATTTTGGGCTGGTTTACCCATCATTTTTGGGTTGTTTTACCGACATTTTTAGGTTTTTTAACCATATTTTAGGGTTGTTTCGTCCAGCATTTTGTGCTGTTTTACCCACATTTTTGGGTTGTTTTGCCCACATTTTGGGATGTTTTACCCAGCATTTGGGCTGTTTTACCCACATTTTTGGGTGTTTTACCCAGCATTTGGGGTTGTTTTACCCAGAATTTTTTGGTTGTTTTACCCAGAATTTTTTGGTTGTTTTACCCAGCATTTTGGGGCTGTTTTACCCAGCATTTGGGGTTGTTTTACCCAGCATTTTGGGTTGTTTTACCCAGAATTTGGGGCTGTTTTACCCATCGTTTTGGAGTTGTTTTACCCAGAATTTTTGGGCTGTTTAACCCATATTTTAGGGCTATTTTACCCAGCATTTTGGGGTTGTTTTACCCAGCATTTTGGGCTGTTTTACCCAGCATTTTGGGCTGTTTTACCCAGCATTTTGGGCTGTTTTCCACAGCATTTTGGGGTTGTTTTACCCAGAATTTTGGGCTGTTTTTGGGCCTCTCACCCCTCCCAAGGACGAGCCCTGGCCGCGTTTTCCTCGCTCCAGACGGGGCCACCAAGGACGCCGAGGGAAGCAAAGATTCCCTGGAAACGCCTCGGTCCAAGCTGTGACCTGGAACTGTGGGCTCTGCAAATACCCATAAATCTCCAGCTCACGTCCAAATCTCGGCAAGGTTCAGTGCAAACAGCAAAACTGCCAGGGAATCCAAGCTGAGCTTTAATCCAGCCCCGCGCTGATTTATGGCCTCAGGTGGAAAATGAGGAACACACCAGGGCCAGCCCCAAAGCCAGGCTGGGTGGTGGCCCCAGCCCAGGACACGGCCCAAAACCACCCCAGCAACCTCTGGGAGCCTTGGTCACCCACCAAAATGCTCTCCCAGACAGCAGGACACACAGTTTTTTATTCCAGCCTAAATAAAGAGAGGGAAGAGGGAATGTTGTGGTCCCAGAAATCCAATTTTTTCACTCTCTGCTCCCCCCAGCCCAAAGCAGGGATCATCATCCCTACAGAGGCTGTTCCCTCTCCTTTCCCTGATCCTCATTATCTCTCTCTACATTAGCTTGGAAAAATAATTAGCACGATATTAATTAGGGTAAAATCCAGGTGACACAGATGATTCCTGACCAGCACTGCTGCACATCCCTGGGAACATCCAGGGAACCACTCTCACCCAGACCTGCAATTCTGAGTTTCTTTAATGAGTTTAGCTGGGAAATTAATAGCTGAGGGGGGAGATTTCTGTGCTGGGAGCTGCTGGGGCTCACAGCTGGAACATCTGCATCCCATCCCCGTGCCAAGCTCCTCTTTTTTCCAGCACTTTCCACACCCCCTCCGTGTGCACGTAAATCTGCAAAGGGAAACACAGCACCAGGAGCTGTGGCCAGGAAGGGGATCCCAGGCACCCCCTCATGGCAACACCTGCAGCAGCTTTGCCAGCCCAGCTCCCCTCGTGGTCCAGGACCCCAGGGCCAGCTGCCCTGAGCGAATAAACCACAAATCAGACTGCTCACAGCAGCCTGGAGGGGTTTGGGGCTCCAGGGATGGAGAAATGGGAACTTGGATGGAGATTTGGGGGGATGGAGATTTGGGGGATTGGAGATTTTGGGGGATGGAGATTTGGGGGATGGAGATTTTGGGGGATGGAGATTTGGGGGATGGAGATTTTGGGGGATGGAGATTTGGGGGATGGAGATTTTGGGGGATGGAGATTTGGGGGGATGGAGATTTGGGGGATGGAGATTTTGGGGGATGGAGATTTGGGGGATGGAGATTTGGGGGATGGAGATTTTGGGGGATGGAGATTTGGGGGATGGAGATTTTGGGGGATGGAGATTTGGGGGATGGAGATTTTGGGGGATGGAGATTTGGGGGATGGAGATTTTGGGGATTGGAGATTTTGGGGAATTAAGATTTTGGGGGATGGAGATTTTGGGGGATTGGACAAGGTGACTCCAGGTGTGTGGCAGATTTTCCAGCCCAAACCCCCCTCGTGGTCCAGGCCCCCAGGGTCAGCAGCCCTGAGATAATAAATCACAAATCAGACTGTTCACAGCACCCTGGAGGGGTTTGGGTCATGAAGCACCAAGAAATGGGAACTTGGATGGAGATTTTGAGGGGTGGAGATTTTGGGGAATTAAGATTTTGGGGAATGGACATTTTGGGGGATTGGACAGGGTGACTCCGGGTGTGTGGCAGATTTTCCAGCCCAGCTCCCCTCAAAGTCCAGGTTCCATCTGGATATACTGATGGCTCTGAATTAAAAAATCACAAATCAGACTGTTCACAGCATCCTGGAGGGGTTTGGGTCATGAACCACCAAGAAATGGGCACTTGGATGGAGATTTTGAGGAATGGCAGACAGGACCTAGGGCAGCCTCCTGATTTTTCATGGATTTCTCGTCCATGAGACAGCAAAGATTACATGGACACAAAAAAGCTGCTTGTACCCAGATCTTGTTAAAGCCTGACATCCCCATCTTAATCCAATCAAGCCTTGTCACAAAAATAATCCAGAGGTTTCATTCCCAGCAAACCCAGAGGGATTCCCAGCTCTCCTCAGAGGAAAAACCAACCCTGCACTGAAAGGGTTTCTGCAGGGCCCACCTTGTAAAAGAAATGAGAAAGAAATGAGATTCGTAATGAGGCTTTTACCTCTTTTTTTTTTTTTTTTTGGTAAATCCAAGTGAAAGCAAGAGTGTGACGAGGAGCTGGGAGCGTGTGTGCCATGGAATATTCCTGCAGCACCAGGGCTGTGGTTTGTTTTACTGCTGGTGACTCGTTCAGGCCACATTCAGTCAGTAAATGTGAGATATGAGGTCACCCCAGCACGGAGCTCTGGGCTGTCTGCATCCCTCACAGCTGGGCTGGAACCTTTCCCTGCCTCGCTGGGGAGTCCCCACAAAACCAGGGGGGGAGCACAGTGCTGGGAGAGCTCCTCCAGCCCTTCCATCCCTGTAACTCAGCAGAGTTACCCAGAGGATCTCACCCAGCACCAGGCATGGGCAGGATTTCTGCAGCAGCAAAGCTGCCATCCTCGTGTTTAACTGGTGTAAATGGTTTTTGGTTTTGGCTGGAGAGAGAAAAATTTGTTATGAAGAAGCTGTGTGATCAGATAAGTGGGTGTTCAGAAATATTCTCTGTCTTTTCTGTGCAATAGAAAACATAAAAAGAGTCAGGGCCTGTCCTGGAGTCTCTCTCAGTGCTCCTCATGGGGCTGTAAATCCATGAGGCTGTGGGTGAGGCTGGCAGAAACTGGCTGGAATTGGCCTCTGCCAGCAGCAGTGCACCTCATCCCAGCTGCATCCCAAACCCATCACAAATTCATCCCAAATTCCTCCCATCCCATCCCAAACCCATCCTAAACTCATCCCAAATTCATACCAAATTCATCCCATCCCATCCCAAATTCATCCCATCCCAAACCCATCCCAAACCCATCCCAAACCCATCCCAAATTCATCCCATCTCGTCCCAAATTCATCCCAGCTCCATCCCAAATTTATCCCAGCTCCCTCCCAAATTCATCCCAACCCCATCTCAAATTCATCCCAAACCCATCCCAAATTTATCCCATTCCCCATCCCAGCTCCATCCCATCCCCATCCAATCCCCTTCCCATCTCCATCCCAAATTCATCCCAGCCCCATCCTACCCCCATCTCAGCTCCCTCCAAGCTCCACCCCATCTCCATCCCATCCCATCCCATCCCATCTCCATCCCATCCCATCCCATCCCATCCCATCCCATCCCATCCCATTTTTCCATTCCATTCCCATCTTAAATTCATCCCAGCTCCATCCCATCCCATACCAAACCCATCCCAAATTCATCCCATCCCCTTCCCAACTCCATCCCATCCCAAATTCATCCTATCCCCATCCCAAATTTATCCCAGCTCCATCCCCATCCCAAATTCATCCCATCCCATCCCACCTCCCCAGCTCCCCCCAGTCCCAGCCCAGCTCAGTTGGACACCAGCACATTTCCAGTTGGGATTTCAGCAGCAGCTGAGCAGAGCAGGATGCCCAAGGCCATCGAACATCCCCATCCCAGAGATGCTCAGACAAACCCCCCTGCAGCACCACCCCAAACCCTCCCCAGCTCCCCCTGCACCCCACACCCTGGTGGCCCCACACACTGACCAGACCCCAAAACAAGGTGGCCACTTGTAATGCTGGGCCCAGGGACAAGAACAACACGAGCCAGCGCTGCTCCCACCCACTGAGCACAGCCAGTGTGTCACCTCCTCTGTGTCATGCCTTTAAAAATAGCTCTCAAACCATCTCTTTTTTTTTTTTAATTTATTTTTTTCCCCTTTTCTTTCCCTATTTATTTATATTTTTGAAGGCCTGACTCGGCCAGGTGGAAAAAGTTTGCATCAGAGCCGGGGCTGAGGACGGTGACGGGCGTCTGCTGGTTTGACGTGAAACGGGAGGAAAAGGGGAGGAAAAAAAGGAAACTTTGCAATTCCGTGTGCTTTGGCCAGAGGTGTGGCCCAAACCACACAGCCAGATCCTCAGGGAGGTGCTGCAGTGGGAACACACAAGGGCACAGCCAGGATTTCAGGGGAGCAGGAGGTGATGGAAAAGCTGGAGAGGGATTTGCTCCTCCTGAGGGTTTCCCCTTGGAAAAGCTGGGGTGATGTTTGAGCCCAGTTTGGATGCACAGGTTGATCCAGGGAGTTTGGGATCCTCTCCAGCCTCAGCCAACCCCAGCAGCACCCTGAGCTCCAGCTCACATTCCCTTTCCCATTTTCCACCTGTTCACTCCAACCCTTTTTTCCCTTCCCAAAAAACAAACCCTGAGGTTCTGTTTAAATCCTGGACGTGCCCAGCTCATCCTAAAGAATATAAATAATATGTATAAATAAAAATACAGCTGTAAATAGGAATATACATCTAAATATAAGTATAAATTTAGATCTACATGTAAGTATTGATATATATAAATAATATACATAAATAATATATATAAATAATGCATATAAATCTAAATTAAATCTAAATTATAGATATAGATATAAGTATCAATATAAATGCAAATATATGAGTATGCATATACAGATAAATATATAGATAAATATAAATATATAGATAAATATAAATACATAGATAAATATATATAAATATATAGATATAGATAGATATAGATATAGATATAGATATAGATATAGTTCGATATAAATATAAATATAAATATAAATATAAATATAAATATAAATATAAATATAAATATAAATATAAATATAAATATAAATATAAATATAAATATAAATATAAATATAAATATAAAGTGTGCACACTGCATGTGTACACTCACCACATCCATGTACATTCCTGTTAAATCTATCTGTACCATGCACAGCCATTGGATGAACTCCCAGGGCAGTGACTTATGGGGTTTATATTTTTAGGAGAATTAATTGTCAGGATCTCCAGAATGGAAACCTTCCCTGAGGAGAGCGAGATTCACCCAATCCTGAACAAATCCATGGATATTTCACATCAGGATCGAACATCACAGTATCACAGAGATGGAAACTTTCCCTGAGAGGAGCAGGATTGCCCTGATCCCAAATTAATCCATGGATATTTCACATAAGGATGGGATATAATCAAATGTCACCTCCTTTCCCCACAGCATCACAGGGATGGAAACCTTCCCTGAGAGGAGCAGGATTCACCTGATCCTGAATAAATCCATGGATATTTCACATCAGGATCAAACATCACAGCATCACAGGGATGGAAACTTTCCCTGAGAGGAGCAGGATTCCCCTGATCCTGAATTAATCCATGGATATTTCACATCAGGATGGATGGGATGTAATCAAACATCATCTCACTTCCCACAGTATCTCCAGGATGGAAACATTCCCTGAGGAGAGTAGGATTCCCCTGATCCTGAATAAATCCATGGATATTTCACATCAGGCTCTAACATCACAGCATCTCTGGGAAGAAAACCTTCCCTGGGTGGAGCAGGATTCCCCTGATCCAAATTAATCCACGGATATTTCACATAAGGATGGGATATAATCAAATGTCACCTCCTTTCCCCACAGCATCTCCACGATGGAAACCTTCCCTGGAGAGAAGCAGGATTAATCTGATCCCAAATTAATCCGTGGATATTTCACATCAGTGAGGATGGGATGTAATCAAACATCACCTCACTTCCCACAGGATCTCAGGGATGGAAACCTTCCCTGAGAGGAGCAGGATTAATCTGATCCCAAATTAATCCATGGATATTTCCCATCAGTGAAGATGGGATGTAATCAAACATCATCTCACTTCCCACAGGATCTCAGGGATGGAAACCTTCCCTGAGAGGAGCAGGATTCCCCTGATCCCAAATTAATCCATGGATATTTCACATCAGTGAGGATGTCCCTGATTGTCCCTGGTGACAATCCCAACAATGAGCCATGGCACTGAGGAGCTCCAGCCTCAGCACACACATCCTCCAACGCTGTTTTGGCTGCCCAGGAGTGTTTCCCTTCAGCTGGTCCAAAACCCAAAGCACAGCTGGGTGTGAGAGGGTGGGAGCAGCTCCTGCTCCATCCAGCTCCGATGGTGACACGAGTGACACTGCCATCCTCACCACACCTTGGGATTGTGCCTTGGCCCCTTTCCAGGCTGTTTCCAGGCTGCTTTTCCCTCTCTGTGCAGCAATCTGGGGTTTGCTGGGTGCTCTCCCTGGGATAGGGGTGGGGATGAGGGCTCAGCACGTTTTTTGGAAGGGTTGGAAGCAAGCCTTGGGTTTGGAGTGGGATTGGGAAAGGAGCCCTCAGCAGTCACCAGCACTTTCTCCTATACCCAGACCAAAAAAAAAAAAAAAAAATGAACTGAAATTTCACAGAGGTGGCACAAACAGAGTGGAAAGAACAAATGCTGAGGGGGGAAGAAAACAGCCCAAACCACAAGAGCTGCAGGCAGAGTGGCTCTAGAAAAAGGCTGGAGCAGGAGGGTGTGATTCAGAGTGTCAGAGGTTCAATACCATTGCCTCCAATTTAAATCACTTCTGCAAGGAGTGCAAAAGAAAGGTGATGAAAGGGGCCCAACGCTGTTCCCTGCTCGGAAAAACACAGCCCACTTGTGCCCTGTGGGGAAGTTTTGCATTTTGGCCAGACAGGGCCCTTCTGCAGCCTGTGCTCTGTGCAGAGCTGGAGCCACCAGCGAGGGGGAAACACCCCCAGCCCTGAGGAGGATGAGGAGCAGCAGGGGCTGGAGGAAGGAGAGAGCTGGGGCCACACTCAGGGCCATGCTCACATCCCCTGTGAATGCTGGGGGTGGAAGGAACCCCCCAAAAACCACCCAGCCCAGCCCAGCCCAGCCTGCCAGGGGACACCTCCCACTGTCCCAGCGTCCAGCCTGGACTTGGACACTCCAGGGATGCAGGAGCAGCCACAGCTCCTCTGGGAATTCTGTGCCATTCTTCCTTGAATCCCTTTTCTTCCTCAAATCCCATTTCTTCCTTGAATCCCATTTCTTCCTTAAATCCCATTTCTTCCTCAAATCCCATCCAAATCCAGCCACAGGCGCCCTCCTCTCCACATTCCCAGTTTGGAGAGGCCACAGGGGAGGCACAGGCAGGGAATTCCCACCCCAGCCCATCGGATGGGGATGGGTGATCCCCACCAAGGCTCTCACAACGCCCTAATTTTGGGGAAAATCTCCAAAGCTGTGCCCAGCTCAGGGACATCACCCCAGGGCATGAGCAGCAGGGTTTGCCATTCCCACCTGGGGTTCCTGCACCTTTTCCCAGGTAAATCCCCTGGGATTGAGGCAGTTTGCTCCCTGGAGACCCAGCAGTGTCACCACAGGCTCAGGGTCCAGAACATTCCCAGGGGAGGATCCTGGAGCTGGGATTCTCCCTGCAGGAGCTGAGATCCCAAACCCAGCCCTGCCAGGACCACCCAGAACCTCCAAACAGGGTGGAAAACCCAGAATCCACAGATAAAAGTGCTTCCCATTCACATTTTAGAAAAGGGGAAAAAATTTGGGAAAAAGGAAACAAATATGATTTCCCCTGCATTATTCTTGCACCTTATGTTTGGTGCACCAAGCTGGGCTTAAGAACCTCACCTGGGCTGGGATCACCCAGTCCCTGCACTGAGCCTTGGGTTTTAAGCTCAGCATGAGGTTTTATTATCATCCAGCTCCTTTGTAAGCCAGGCCAGAGACTTCTGCTGCCGTGTCCAAACAAAAACTTGTGGCTGAGCCTGCCAAAAACTCCTCCATGGATGTTTTCTGTGTTTTCTGTGATGTTTTCTGTGATTGGAAAGAGAAAAATGCACAATAAACACCCTGCACTGACAGGGCTGAGGATTTGGGGTGTCTGTGTGTTGGATTTGTCCCCAAACATGATAAATTTAACAATTGGGTGATTTCTCCAGCATTTTTTTTTCCTTTTTCTTCAACTCCCCCCCTGCTTATGCAGTGAGTTCCTAATATCCTGATTGGAACCAGATTTGCATGAATTAGGAGTCGAAATTGGAGCAGCGACTGCTGTGCAGAGGATGTAAAGGGAATAAAATGAATGGGGTATTAACCTTCAACCACTGAATATTAATCAGTGTTTCACAAAAAAGAAAATACAGAGGCTGCCACACTAAATATTTTTAGCATTTATTGACGGGCTTGATTTCCTCTCTCTTTCAGACCTTTTGCTTCCAATCACGGACCATAAAAAATCACAGCGAAGACGGGGAGGGGGCGAAGAAAAAACCCCGAGCTCATCCATTTCCTTGGATGCTGGAGGATATTTGTGAGTTATGCAACACCAGAACCCAGCTGACAAACAGAGTTCCTAATCCCACAAGTGCTGGGTTCAAAGGCTTGGGTTCTCCAAGTCCCAAACCAAACAGAAATCGAGCCCGGAGCGCAGCGAAGCCTTCGGAAATGAAGGCACCATAAAGAAATAAACTCCTTAAAAGCCCCACTTCCCCTGTGCTGAAAGGTAAAATGCACTTGAAAATCAGCCCAATAAGAGAATGGACTCGTTAAGTGAATATTTCAATTCTCTTTTTGCTCCACTTTGTTCAAAGAAGCCCGTGGAAAATAAAATATAAATTTTATCCTGGTGTTCCATGGAATGGTGACATCCCCGTGGCACTGGAGCCAGGGGAGGTTGGTGCCCATCCCAGCTCCTGGGACAATGGGATTAACACTAATTTTACTGGGATTAACAGCCATGGCTGTGGGATTTTTGGGATATTGCAGGGTGAAGGGTGGGCAGGTGGGTGTGGGAGCAGCAGGTTGGGTTAAAACCACTAAAAATGGTCTAAATTGGTCTAAAAAAAACCCCTCACACAAGTGAAAAACCCCAGAACCTCTTTTGTCATTGCTCCCCTACAAAAATCCGGCACTGGGGGGAATTTAGAAGTCAGACCTGGGCAGAGACAATTCCCAAACTCCCAAACCCTGCTGCCCCTCTCCACACCAGGCAGAATCCATTTGTCCATTTGTTCCCACTGCCTTCTTATCAAGTTACCTGGATTTGTGTCAGAGAGGACTTGGGGGGTGCAGAGAGAGAGAAAACAGCGGGAGGTTCTCAGGAAATAGCAAGTTCTTTTTCACTGAGATAGGAATCATTTGGCAGCCCTCAGTGAAATGCTTCTGGGTTCCAGGAGAAACCGGGGGGGCAGAAGGCAGGCAAGGAAAGGGAAGATGCTAATGAGCTGCAGAGGAGAGAAAAATAAAGTTGAAAAGAAAAGGAAAACAAACGAATGGAAGTGAAACTCGAGGTTGGGCAGGCAGCTGATCCACGGGGAGCTGCAGGGTCTGAGTCACCAGATAAGGAACAAGATCCTTCCCTGGAATGGTCAGGGATAGGTGGCGTTAAGGGCCAGGGAAAAGCAGAATTTTGGGCAAAAAGAATCCTCAGGTATCAGGTCAGAATAAATTTTTGGACGTGGTCACCTCTGCCTCGGGGAGATGGGAGCCCAGGAGGTGTCTCTGGTGGTGGGAACAGCAATGAACTCATGGAATTGTGGAATATCCTGGGCTGGGAGGGAACCACCAGGCTCTTCTGGTCCTGCTGAAATTCCCAGTGCCACATCCCTTCCTAAAATCTCCTGCTGGGTTTGCTGCGAGCCTTGTCCCTCTGAATCAGAGCAAAAACCCAGTGAGGAGCAGGGAGGGCTCACCTGGAACAGAGAAATCCCAAAATGTTCCCAGCCCAGTGTCCCCACAGCCCCCTCCCAGTGCTCCCAGTAACGCCCCTGGAGCAGCCCTGCCCGCCGTGGCAAATGGGTCTCAAAGCTGAGGGATTCCACATCCCCATGGATTTGGTGCTCACTCAGCTTTTCCCTGGGGGAAAAATGGATTTTTGTGCTTTTTCCCTCTCGTTTTGTGTTCAGGGACTGGAGCTGCGTTCTGACAGAGGCTGCGATGGAAACGTGATCCCCAAACTTTATCATCTGGTTCTGATCTTCCCAGCTGCTCCATCCCCTGAGCTCCTGGAAAACACCTCGAGCCCCAAGGGGAGCCCAGGGGTGGAAGGAGGAGCAGCCCCAATCCCAGGGATGGGAACAGGGCTCCAGCTCTCTCCTCCCACCCCATTCCTGCGGCACATCCCGGCTGGAAGCTGCTGGACAGGGCTCTGCTGGCCTGGTTCGGTTCAGGATGTCCCTGCTCCTTGCAGGAGGGCTGGAATTCAGGAATTTAAAGGTCTTTTCCAAGCTGTTCCATGGTGCTGGGATTGCACCCTGTCCCCATGGCTGTACCACCACAGCTCAGCATCCCCGAGCTGTAAATTAATCAGAGTTAGGTTTAGATCTGTGATTAGCAGGAAACTTCCCTGGAGCCTGGGGAGCTGCTGGCACACTTTTCCAGAGAAGCTCTGGCTGCCCCATCCCTGTCCAAGGCCAGCTGAAGGTGTCCCTGAGGATTGGGATGAGCTGTAGGGTCCCTTCCAACCCAGCCATTCCATAATTCCATCATTTATCCCCTCAGCATCTCCAGAGCAGCCAGGCAGCAGCAGGACAGGGATCCAGGGACCTTCCCAAACCCCTGGAGAGATCCAGGGACCTTCCCAATCTCAGGAGAGATCCAGGGACCTTCTCAAAGCCTAAAGGAGATCCAGGGACCTTCCCAAACCCTAAAGGAGATCCAGGGACTTTCCCAAAGCCCTGGAGAGATCCAGGGACCTTCCCAAACCCTAAAGGAGATCCAGGGATCTTCCCAAACCTCTGGAGAGATCCAGGGACCCTCCCAAACCCCAGGAATTCCTTCCTGTCCTGCTGATCCTGCCCTGCTGGTGCTGCCCAGTCCTTCCAGTTTACACCAGAACTGGATTGGATTTGAACCTCTGGGATGACAACTTTCTTCAGTCTTAAAAATATTTAATTTTTTGTCGTCTGGAGGGATCTGTCAGGATCTTTTTCATCACTGAATTGCCAGAGTTTCATCAGGGATTATGGAACTGAGACAAACAAAAGCATCCCCGAATTTCCACCTTTGAGAGAAGAAAAGCGCCAGCTGGATTTTTTTATATAAATATAAATAATTTTAGTTTCTCTTTCTTCTTTTTTTTTTTTTCCTGTTAAACTGTCTGTGTTGCTTTTTAACCATTATCCTGAGCACATGGTTCAGCCTTCCCCAAAACCAAACCAAAACAAAAAATCCTGAGGTGTGAGAAGATTAAAGATTTCGAGATCTGGACATTTTCAAATCAGAACCACATGTTGGGAATGGATGGGGCTGGCAGGCAGCCACCACTTGGAAAAGCCAAGGAGCTCTGGCTTTGAAAGGATCCTCCAAAAGCCTGGAGAGAACAAGAGCATCACCCTGCTGTCCTCAGGCCCAGGAGAACTCCGGGGGTTTGTCACAGCTCCATGTGCTGGTTCCCATCTCCAGGAGCATCACAAACATTTCTGAGCCATCTCTGGGGATTTCTGAGCGTTCCCACCACCCATCCATCCCCAAAATCCCAGCAGGCTCCTCTGAGAAAACCTCAAAGCCCAGTTCTGCCTGGACAAAATCATGTTCCACCATGATCTCCAAGGAAATTGTAAGGGGAAAAGCTACAAAAGCTTTTTGGGAAGCAAATCCATGCAGGGAAGGACAAGGAATGGCCAGGGTCCCTCTGCTGCTGGGGATGAAGAATGAGGATGTCAGGAGAAGGAAGCTGAAGAGAATTGCTGGGTCCTGGCTTGGCCAGGGAGCTGCAGAGGGTCAGGAGATGGCTCCAAGCTGCTTCTTCTCCTTTCAGCTGTTTTGTGCCTGTGACATCATCACCATCATCATCATCTTCATCAGATCATCATCATCAAATCACCATCATCAACAAATCATCATCATCAAATCACCATCATCACCATCATCAAATGATTGTCATCATTATCATCAAATCATTGTCATCATCATTATTAAATCACCATCATCATCAAATCATCATCACCATAATCAAATCATCATCATCATCATCAAATGATTGTCATTGTCATTATCATCAAATCATCATTAGATCATCAGCAAATCATCATCATCATCACCAAATCACCATCATCATCAAATGATCATTAGATCATAATCAAAGCATCATCATCACTATCATCATCATCACCAAATTATAATCAAATCATCATCATCCTCAAATCACCATCATCATCACCAAATCATCATTAGATCATCATCACCATCATCAAATCCTCATGGCTTGGCTTGGGTGAAAGAGATCCCAAAGATCCCCTCAATCCAAGGAGCCCATCCCTGGAGCCGCCACCTCCCAAACCAGCCCAGGATTCCCTGCCCAAACCCATCTCCAGCCCAGAATTCCCTGCCCAAACCCATCTCCAGCTCAGAATTCCCTGCCCAAACCCATCGTCAGCCCAGGATTCCCTGCCCAAACCCATCTCCAGCTCAGAATTCCCTGCCCAAACCCATCTCCAGCTCAGAATTCCCTGCCCAAACCCATCTCCAGCTCAGAATTCCCTGCCCAAACCCATCTCCAGCCCAGAATTCCCTGCCCAAACCCATCTCCAGCTCAGAATTCCCTGCCCAAACCCATCGTCAGCCCAGAATTCCCTGCCCAAACCCATCTCCAGCCCAGAATTCCCTGCCCAAACCCATCTCCAGCTCAGAATTCCCTGCCCAAACCCATCTCCAGCCCAGGATTCCCTGCCCAAATCCATCTCCAGCTCACAATTCCCTGCCCAAACCCATCTCCAGCCCAGAATTCCCTGCCCAAACCCATCTCCAGCTCAGAATTCCCTGCCCAAACCCATCTCCAGCTCAGAATTCCCTGCCCAAACCCATCTCCAGCTCAGAATTCCCTGCCCAAACCCATCTCAGCCCAGGATTCCCACCAGACCTTCCTGCCCTCCCAGGCACAACCCCTGGCCAGCACCAGCACCCTGAGTATCCCAAATTTTGCTGGGGTGAGCTGGAATCCCACCCAGGAGGGCCAGCCCAGCTGAAGGCTCAGGAGCATCCCAAGTTTCCTCCCCCATGTCCAGGGAGATGCATTTCCAAACAGGAGAACACCCCAAAAAGAAGGAATTTGCCCTCACCACTCGATTTTCTTGCCCCAGGAATTTTCCTGCTCATTACCAGGAGAACCACCCAGAGCTCTGGGCCTCATGGTGAGGAGAAAAAAATGACCATAACTACCTGATGGTCCTCTTGCTTTACATGAAATCATATTCTTGGTCCTACAGGGGTTTATGGGGTCTTTAACTCTTCCCTTTTTCTAGGGGGGGGTCAGAAAATCTCCTTTATTAGGGAAAAAGATTGGAGTGCATTAGGCAGAGTGCCAGGAGCCATGGCAACCTCGGATTTTTCCATCTTCATTACAAGTTCAAGTAAAACCTTCATATAAAACCGAAATGAAAGGCTACATTATGAGTCCATTCTGAAATGTTTGCCTGGAAGTAAAAGGTTGGACTGCATCCTTTTTTCTCGGCGCTGAACGTTCTGGTTCTGCGCGGAGCACATTTTTCAAGTCGAGATTTTTGTTTTCTTTCAGATTTTATTCCGTTTGCTCACACAGGGTGGGTCGTCTGGTGGTTAGAGAGAGGCATGGAGGCAACTGGGCTCCAGCCTCAGGCTGCTGCTGGTGGCTCAGGGAGTGCCCCTGATTTTAGCCAGGTGATTTGGGCACATCCTGCCAGCCCCAAGCATCATTTTGGGGTTTTATTTCCTTTTTAGCAGGGATGGAAATTCCGAGATGGGCACTGCAGCGCTCAGAGCTGATGAAGAATTCACTCCAGTCTCAGCTCTCAGCTGTGTTTTCTGCTGGGTCTGGGAGCCTGAGGAGAGTGAGAGGTGAGGGAGAGGTTGGAGGATGGCAGGAATTGTCTGTTTGCTTTGCAGCGATTGGGAAACCCGAAATTCCCCTGTCTGCTGTAAATCCTGCCACGGGGCTGTGCAGGACACCCTCAGCCGGCCCTGCAGGGACACCTGGCTGGCTTCATTCCTGCCCTGGGTCACCTCGAGCTGCTCTGGCCCCAGCCAGTCCTGGCAGGAGGCGAATTCTGCAGCTGCCTCTCATTTCTGGGCACGTCCTCGAGGTCACGGCCACAGCAGGGACTTCCTTCCCCTTTGAGCAGCTTCCCTGGGGCTGCACGGGGCAAATCTGCTCTCCAGCCCCTCTGAGCCACTCCAGCAGGGTCACAATTGTCCCTTAGGGGACAACTGGTGCTTTTAGCCTCTCCAAAACCACACCAGGAGGGTCAAAATTGTCCCCCAAGGGACAACTTCTGCTTCCAGCCTCTCTAAAACCACACCTGGAGGTCCAGGAGGGTCAAAATTGTCCTTCAGGGGACAACTGCTGCTCTCAGCCCCTCCAAACCCCACCAGGAGGGTCAGAATTGTCCCCTAGGGCACAAGTGCTGCTTCCAGCGTCTCCAAAACCGTATCAGGAGGTCCAGGAGAGTCAAAATTGTCTCCTAGAGGAGAACTGCTGCTCTCAGCCCCTCTGAGCCACCCCAGCAGGTCCAGGAGGGTCACAATTGTCCCCCAGATTCTCACCCCCTGTGGGATGGGGTGCTGTGATAAACCCCACTGGGGAAGGGGAGTTTAAAGCAGGAATTGTGTCCATGGGATTTGGGATTTTTGGCAGCTCTGGAATCCCAGATTGCCTCAGGATTCACTGCAGGCTCAGCCCAGCCTGGAGCCCAGCCCAGCCCTGGCCTTTTGTGACCCCAATGTGGGACAGGAGCAGCTCAGGACAGAGATTCCCTCCTTCCCTCCAGGACCTGCAGTGAATCCTGCCTGTGCTCCAGGCAATCTGGGGTTCCAGAGCTGCCAAAAATCCCAAATCCCATGGACACAATTCCCACCTGCTCCTGCTTTAAACTCCCCTTCCCCAGTGGGGTTTATCACAGCACCCCCATCCCACAGGGGGTGAGAATCTGGGGGACAATTTTGACCCTCCTGGACCTGCTGGAGTGGCTCAGAGGGGCTGAGAGCAGCAGTTCTCCTCTAGGGGACAATTTTGACCCTCCTGGACCTCCAGGTGTGGTTTTAGAGAGGCTGGAAGCAGAAGTTGTGCCCTAGGGGACAATTCTGACCCTCCTGGAGTGGTGTAGGAGAGGCTAAAAGCAGAAATAATCCCCTGAAGGACAATTCTGACCCTCCTGATGTGATTTTGGAGAGGCTAAAAGCAGCAGCTGTGCCCTGAAGGACAATTTTGACCCTCCTGGACCTCCAGGTGTGGTTTTGGAGAGGCTGGAAGCAGCAGTTGTCCCTTGGGGAACAATTTTGCCCCTCCTGATGTGATTTTGGAGAGGCTAAAAGCATCAGTTGTCCCCTGAGGGACAATTTTGTCCCCCTGGATCTCCTGGAGCATCCTGCAGGAGCCTGTCCCGCTCCCTGAGCCTGCACATCCATCCCTCCTTGCCCTGGCACAGCCTCCAGCGCTTTCCATCCCTCCTAATGACACTGCAAACCTTTTTCCTCGAGGCTGGAAGGAGCCCCTGCTCCTGCTGGATCTGATTTCCCTCCTGCCCTGCTCCAGCCCCGACCCGCTCCGTCCCGGGGGCTGCAAAGGCGAGGGGGATTTTTCTTTCTTCTTCCTCCATCCTTCCTTCCGCTCCTCACCATCAATTAGCGGGCAGAGATTTCCGAGCAGCTCCTTCCTCCCTCCCCTCTGCTGCCTGGTGCGATAATGATTCCAAAAAACGCCGGGCAGGGGTGGGCAGGAGGTGAGGATGGAGGGATGGAGGCCTTCATCCCTCCCTCCTCCTCCTCCTTCCCTCGCCCTGCAGGGCTCCTGAAATCTGTTCTTTGTAATCACAAAATTCACCAAAATCACCAAAAACTCAGGGGGTGCTTCTGGAGATAACAGAGTGTGGAGAGGGCTGGGAATTATTTTAGTTCTGCAGAGATGGAGGGGGAAAAGCTCGCTGGATTTAATTTATTTTAATTTGATTTGATTTCATTTAATCCTCCCTCTCTCACCAACTCCAGGCTGCTGCAGCTTCCCCCCAAAAAACAGAATTTACAGATTATTGTGGGCACAGTTTGGGGTCCCTCTGGGGCGTTCCCCTGGCACCTGCAGCTGGAAGGTGCAGGGGGGGTTTCGAGTTTTGTGGGGTTTTTTTAACATTGTGGGGTTTTTCTAACGTTGTGGGGTTTTTCTAACATTGTGGGGTTTTCTATAATTGTGGGGTTTTCAAGCATTGTGAGGTTTTTCTAACATTGTGGGGTTTTCTATTATTGTGAGGTTTTAAAACACTGTGGGGTTTTCAAGTATTGTGGGGTTTTCTAACATTGTGGGGTTTTCTATTATTGTGGGGTTTTTTAACATTGTGGGGTTTTTCTAACGTTGTGGGGTTTTCTGTTACTGTGGGGTTTTTTAACATTGTGGGGTTTTTCTAACGTTGTGGGGTTTTCTGTTACTGTGGGGTTTTAAAACACTGTGAGGGTTTCAAGTTTTGTGGGGTTTTCTATAATTGTGGGGTTTTCTATAATTGTGGGGTTTTCAAGCATTGTGGGGTTTTTCTAACATTGTGGGGTTTTCTGTTATTGTGGGGTTTTTAAACACTGTGGGGTTTTCTGACATTGTGGAGTTTTTAAGCTTTGGGGGGTTTTCAAGCTTTGGGGGTTTTTCTATCATTGTGGGGTTTTCCATCATTGTGTGATTTTCAAGCTTTGGGGGGTTTCTGATATTGTGGGGTTTTCTAAGATTTTGGGGTTTTCTAAGATTTTGGGTTTTTTTATCATTGTGGGGTTTTCAAGCATTGTGAGGTTCTTCTAACGTTGTGGGGTTTTCTGTTATTGCGGGGTTTTAAAACACTGGGGGGGTTTCAAGTTTTGTGGGGTTTTTAAACACTGTGGGGTTTTCTAACATTGTGGGGTTTTCTAACATTGTGGGGTTTTTCTAACATTGTGGGGTTTTTCTAACATTGTGGGGTTTTCTATAATTGTGGGGTTTTCAAGCATTGTGAGGTTTTTCTAACATTGTGGGGTTTTCTGTTATTGTGGGGTTTTTAAACACTGTGGGGGTTTCAAACATTGTGGGGTTTTCAAGCTTTGTGGGGTATTTAAGAATTGTGGGGTTTTCTGTTATTGTGGGGTGTTCTATTATTGTGGGGTTTTAAAACACTGAGGCGTTTTCAAGTTTTGTGGGGTTTTTAAAACACTGTGGAGTTTTCAGGTTTTGTGGGGTTTTTAAACACTGTGGGGTTTTCCATCATTGTGGGGTTTTCTAAGATTGTGAGGCTTTTAAGCATTGTGAGGTTTTCAAGCAGTGTAGAATTTTCTAACATTTTGGGGGTTTTTATCATTGTGGGTTTTTCAAACATTGTGGGGTATTTAAGCATTGTGGGATTTTCAAGTATTGTGGGGTTTTCTAACATGGTGGAGTTTTCAAGGGTTGTGGGGTTTTCTAAGATTTTGGGGTTTTTTTATCATTGTGGGGTTTCCAAGCTTTGTGGGGTTTTCGATTATTGTGAGCTTTTTAAGCACTGTGGGATTTTTAAGCACTGTGGGGTTTTTAAGCACTGTGGGATTTTCTAATATTGTGAAGTTTTAAGCACTGTGGGTTTTTCAAACATTGTAGGGTTTTCTATCACTGTGGGGTTTTCAAGTACTGTGGGTTTTTTTTAAACATTGTGGGGTTTTCTGTCACTGTGGGGTTTTTAAGTTTTGTGGGGTTTTCAATCTTGTACAAAAGCATCCCTGCTTTGGTGGAGTTTTCAAGTACTGGGGGGTTTACTGAGATTGTGGGGTTTTCAAGAATTGTGGGGTATTTAAGCACTGTGGGGTTTTTAAGCTTTGTGGGGTTTTCAAGTTTGTACCAAAGTATCCCCGCTTCCCATGGCAATGGGAAAGGATGGGAAGGACCCTGGATACGTCCTGGCATGAGCACAATTCCCCCAGAGCCCCCAAATCCGCGGGTGCCTCCCCTGGGGCACCCCTCCAGCACCTCCCTCCCGAGCTGACACCACAGGGAATTGCTGCCTCACATCCCTGAACCCAAAAACTGATTTTTCCAGCCCAAATCCGGAGTTTTCCAGCCCAAAAATTGAGTTTTCCAGCCCAAACCCAGAGTTTTCCATCCCAAAAATTGACTTTTCCAGCCCATTTTCCTCCTTTTCAAGGTGAACGAGGGAGGCTGGTTCTGCAGCAAACCCCCCAAAAAAGCTCCTAAACCCCTTGGTGGGATGTGCAGCCCTAAAATCCTGCTCATCATCATCCCAGAGCCTTCTCCAAGTGCAGAATTCCCTGGGGGAACACAAAGGGGGAGTTTTGGGAAGTTCTCCCCTCGTTCTGGAGATGTTTTTCTCCCCTCCACCACTGTCCCCTGAGTGTCCCCTGAGTGTCCCCACAGCTCCTGGCCCCTCTCATCTCTCCCTTGAACAACATCATGGAAACCATCCCATCCCAGAGAGAAAAACTGGAACCGCTTGGAGGTGAAAAAAAACCCCATTAGTGACTTTATAAACCCCTCCCAGCCTCCACGGGAGCTTTTCATAGCCAGGAAAATAATAACTGCAACCCAGGGGGAGAGGCTGGGCTCTCCTGGTCCCAAATATTCACTGTTCCAGCCGTAAAATGGATTTATTAAAAAAATCCCGGGTTTGATTTCATCTGAATTAAACAGGGAGAGGCTCCCCCCGCTCCCCACTGAGCCTGGTTTAATTTCTCTGAAGCTGTGAGGTCACAGCTGAGTGTGCAGGATGAGAAAGGCCAGGCTGGGAAAGCTTGGCTTTGTTGGCATCAGTGGGTCAGCAGCGATTTAAATTCACTGAAAATTGGGAAGCTGGGTGGGCAGAGCTGGCATGAGCAGGTCCTGGCAGGGCACAAGTCCTCACTCATGTCAATGAAGAGTTCTGCTGCTCTTCACATCAGTTTTGCCCAGCAGGGTATGAAAAACAATCAAACTTTTGAGCCACTACCATGGAATGAAGAATTTTGGGATTTCTTTTTTTTTTTTTCCCCTCATTGTCTCTAATTTCCAAAAAATTCCCTGATTTTTTATTTTTTCTTTTCCAGCTTTGCCCCTTGGCACAGAGGGGCTGTGGAAATGGGAGCTGAGCAGAGCTCTTGGTAGAGCCTGCCATCCCAAAAAACACCCAAAATTTCACATTTTGATTCCCCACTTTCCCTGATCCAGCTCTACCAGCCTCTCACCCCATTCTTGGGGAGGATGGGATTCCTTTTCCCTGCAAAATTCCACATTTTCCTTCCCCATTTACTCTGATCCAGCCTCTCACCCCACTCTTGGGAAGGATGGGATTCCTTTTCCCTGCAAAATTCCACATTTTCCTTCCCCACTTACTCTGATCCAGCCTGTCACCTCACTCCCAACACTCTTGGGAAGGATGGGATTCCTTTTCCCTGCAAAAATTCCACCTTTTCCTTCCCCACTTATTCCCAAACACCCTTTGCAAGGATGGGATTCCCTTCCCTTCAACCAAACGCATTAAAAATCACAAATTTTAATCACAAATCAGTCATTTACAAACCCATGGAGAGACATGGATCTGCCTGGGACTGAAACAACAGCTCCTGCTCCGGAAAATCCATAAATCAGGACAAAAATCCCAATATTTTAGGAACATCTTTTTTTTTTTTTTGCTGTGAAATCTCAGTGGGCACTGGAAGAGAAAAGCGAGGGAGGAGGAGAGGACAGGGCTGCTGGTGCTGTGCCCCCTCCCTGGCCCAGAATCCAATAAAGATGATTAAATTACTCGTCCTGGGCTGAACAGGGAGTCAGGAAATGGGGCAGGACAAGTTCCCTGGTGAAACCCTAGAAGGGCGAGCAGGGGGTGCTGCTCTAATGAGGAGCTGGCCCTGCAGAGCAGAACCTGCTGGAAATGCAGCCCAGGCAGGAGCTGAGCTGCTCCCAGCCCAGCACCGTGATTTTCCTGCTCTGCTCCCTCACACAGAGCCCTGTGTGTGCTCGGGGTGGCCACTGTCCAAAGGAAAAACACACCAAAAAAAAAATTCCTAGTTTTTTAAAAATATTTTTTATTGGTGATTTTTAATTTTTTTTTAATTTTTTTTTTTTTTTTTTATTTTTTTTGGCCTGCTGTTTGCTGAGCAGGGCGTTGGGTTTTCACGCTCCTTAGTGAACAGCAAGCCAAAAGAAGTGGGGGAAAAAAAGAGAAATTAAAATCATCAATAAAAAAAAAAATGATGATTGCATTGTTGGGATGGCTGCTCCAGACTGGTTTGGGGCAGAAATGTGGAGGTTTTGGTTACACTTGCCTGAAAAAGTTTCTGTTTTCATGGAAAAACGTTGAGAAAATGAATATTAAAACGTTGAGAAAATGAATATTAAAACTTTTTTTTAAATCCAGGTTTTTTAGGTATAAAATGTTAGAAATAAATATTTAAGCCCAAAATCTGATTGTTCGTGTCTGTTGGCAGAGAATTTCCTGTTCCAGCTCTGATTGCCCTTGGAGCAATATTCCCAATATTTTCCATGGGGATCCCCACCACCCCTGCAGCTCCAAAATTCCCATTTTCCATCCCCAGCCATCCCTGCAGCTCCAATATTCCCAATATTTTCCATGAGGATCCCCACCATCCCTGCAATTCCAATATTCCCATTTTCCATGCCCAGCCACTCCTGCAGCTCCAATATTCCCATTTTCCATGGGGATCCTCACTATCCCTGCAGCTCCAAAATTCCCATTTTCCATCCCCACCATCCCTGCAACTCCAAAATTCCCATTTTCCATGAGGATCCCCACCATCCTTGCAGCTCCAAAATTCCCATTTTCCATGGGGATCCCCAGCCATCCCTGCAGCTCCAAAATTCCCGATATTTTCCATGGGGATCCCCACCATCCCTGCAGCTCCAAAATTCCCATTTTCCATCCCCAGTCACCCCTGCAGCTCCGAAATTCCCATTTTCCATCCCTGCAGCTCCAAAATTCCCAATATTTTCCATGGGGATCCCCAGCCAACCCTGCAGCTCCAAAATTCCCATTTTCCATCCCCACCATCTCTGCAGCTCCAACATTCCCATTTTCCATCCCTGCAGCTCCAAAATTCCCATTTTCCATCCCCAGCCATCCCTGCAGCTCCAAAATTCCCATTTTCCATCCCCAGTCATCCCTGTAACTCCAAAATTCCCATTTTCCATCCCCAGCCACCCCTGCAGCTCCAAAATTCCCAATATTTTCCATGAGGATCCCCACCATCCCTGCAATTCCAATATTCCCAATATTTTCCATGAGGATCCCCACCATCCCTGCAGTTCCAATATTCCCATTTTGCATCCCTGCAGCTCCAAAATTCCCATTTTCCATCCCAGCCGCTCCTGCAGCTCCAAAATTCCCAACATTTTCCATGAGGATCCTTCCCCACCTGAGCCACCGCGATTCCAATTTTGGGGATTCCCAGCAGTGCCCTCCCTGCTCCACCACCACATTCTAAACCTGGGGGTTCCAGCTGGGAAAAGCAGCAGGGAGATCCCATGGAAAAGGCTCCCAAAGGTGTTTTTTGGGTTGTTTTTTTTTGGCAGGATGGCTCAAGGTGAGAAAACAGCGCCGGGATCATCACGCGAGCGGAATTTTCCGGACAAATCGCCGAGATGTTTGCAGAGAGTTTTTCAAACCCAGAAAGAGCCAAATTCCATCCCATTCCTGTTGCATAAGATAATTAACAGGAACACAGCTCTGCTTATGCAAGAAATCCGGGGGCACTTTGTGTCCCAGTTTCCCTTTAATCACCTTCTCCTCGCAGGTAGCGCTGTTTGCTCGGTGTCACCTCGTTAAAGCCCAGCCTGAACCCGCTGCTATTTATTTATCCCACCTGATAAAAGCAGGATATTACTCCCTGTGATAACACGGGGTCATTCTCAGTGAAACCTCTCTTGGCAAACTTTTAATACAACGAATAAGGCTCGTATCAGATCCCAGATAAAAGCTGTCACATCCCAGCCCCAGCTCAGGCCTTGCAGGGGTTGTAATTACCTTCTGTTTGGGGTTTGGGGGTTGTTTGGCTTTTGTTTGTTATTCTTTTTCTTAATTGTTGCTCATAAAAATCAAGGCAGAAAATTAAATTAGTTCAGTGCAATTTAGCACGAGCTTTATTCAGAGGGAAGGCTGGGGGTGGCTGAGTTAAACACCACTCCTGGTGTGGTTAAACCCCTTTTTTTGGTGCGTTAAACCCCATTTTTGGTGTGGTTAAAACCCATTTTTGGTGTGGTTAAACCCCTTTTTTTGGTGTGTTAAACCCCATTTTATGTGTGGTTAAACCCCATTTCTGGTGTGATTAAACCCCATTTTTGTTGTGGTTAAAACCCATTTTTGGTGTGGTTAAACGCCTTTTTTTGGTGTGTTAAACCCCATTTTATGTGTGGTTAAACCCCATTTCAGGTGTGGTTAAACGCCTTTTTTTGGTGTGTTAAACCCCATTTTATGTGTGGTTAAACCCCATTTCAGGTGTGGTTAAACCCCATTTCAGGTGTGGGTTAAACCCCATTTCTGTTATGAGTTAAACCCCACTCCTGGTGTAGTTAAACCCCATTTCTGGTGGGGTTAAACCCCATTTTTTGGTGTGGTTAAACCCCATTTCAGGTGTGGTTAAACCCCACTTTTATTCTGAGTTAAACCCCATTTCTGGTGTTGAGTTAAACCCCACTCCTGGTATTGTCAAACCCCACTTGTGGTGTGGTTAAACCCCATTTCTGGTGTGGGTTATACTCCATTTCTGATGTGGTTAAATCCCATTTCTGTTTTGAGTTAAACCCCATTTCTGGTGGTCCTTGAGCGTGAGATCATGTGGGCAGCAGGGCTGAGGGGGATGACCACGTCCCATCTCCCTTTTCCTGCATGGAAGGTTCAGGAAGAGCTGGGAGCTGCCCTTGGCCCCCAAAACTTCTTCCAGAGCAGGAACCTCGACCCTTTTCCAGATGGGAACAGCCCTGGCACTGCCAGTTTGGGCAATTCCCATTAAAATGAATAAAAGTGTGAACTGGGGAGCAGAAACAGGACGGTCCCAAGCCAGAGTGACCATTTTGACCCATCCAGAGGAGTCTCACTGCTTGCCAGACACAAAAATCAGATTTTTCTGCTTGCTGAGGCTGTTCCAGTCCCAGCAGAGCGATGTGAGCTGGGCAGAACCAAATCCTGCAGGGCTGGAAGAGCCTCTCTGACCCCAAATCTCCCCTCCCACGTTTCTATTCCACCAGCAGAGAATTGGCCACAAAACTCGAGGGCAGTGGGGCTGTTTTAAAATTAGAAGAGGCCTTGAATGAGCTTTTCCATGAGTTTATCTGGCAGGTTTGGCTTTTCCCTCTGAATTCCCTGCAGTGCCTGGGTGTCAGAGCCACGATAAGCCCAGCTTAAACTTCTCCCCAAGGTTAAACCCCAGTGCCAACACGTGCTCTGTGATCTGACCAGCATCCCATCCTAGGGAAAAATCCAAACCTGGGCTCATCCAGGAGGGCTCCACTCCCCAGTTCCCAGCCCAGCAGGGCTCTCCCATGGCCAGCTCTGTCCCCAGATGTGTTTATCCCTGTGGGAATAATCCCTGGATTTATTTATCCTGGTGGGCACAGGCCCAGGGAGCTGCAGGGAACACGCTGTCCCAGCCTGGAGCATCCACAGGGAATGTTCTGTTTGCCTTTCCTCCCCTCCAGCCACCCCAAAATTCCAAACAACGCCAGGGCAAAGCCACGGGATGCTCCTGATCCCCCCAGGGCTCATCCATCCTCACCCCACAGCAGGGATGATGTTCCCCTCCAGGGAGGTCTCTTTAAAAAAAACCCCAAAGCCACTTTTTTTTTTTTCTTTTTTTTTCTTTTTTTTTTTTTTTGACAGCTGCTGCCAAGGACCACGGGAGCCTTTGGATGCCAATCCCACATTTTCCTTCCAGGAGTGGATTTTGCAGCTTTCCCTGCTCATCCCAGTGCCAGCAGTGTCCCTGTGCCATCACCCCCCATTAACACCCCAACACATTTCAGGCCGAGCTCAGCTAAGCTCAGGATTAGCCCTCCAAGTGCTGCAACTCATCAGGAAAAATTGTGAGGAAAATGTTTTTTTTTTTTTCCCAGATTGGGCAAAAGAAAGGTTAAAAAGCACCATCTGTCATGGGAATTATTTTCCCCCTATTTCTCTGTCCTTTCCCTCGTTAAGGGGAAGTGGGGAGGGGGAGAAAGTTCGTCTGGAGCTCACCCCATGTTTTATTAATTGATGGCAAATAATCCGCAGATAAAGCACACAATCAATGTTTTAATGAGAACATATGGCAGGAAAATTGATAGGGGTGAGCCCTTGGAGAGTTCCTGGGGAGCAGAGAGCAGGAGGAGGGGGAGAGGCTTGGACAGGGAATTCTGAATATTCCTCAGTGGGAGAACGAGGAAAAAGGACGGGGAGGGGGGAGCTCTGCTGTGCCCAGGTGTCTGAAAGAATTCCCAAAAATCCAGGTCCAGCCTCACAATTCCCTGTCCCCAGGGCTGCTCCTGGCGTGGCTGTTCCTGCCCTGGGCAGTGAGAGGAGCCCCAGCATCCCAATTCCAGCTGATCCCAGATTCCAGCAGGATTCCAGCAGGATTCCTCTCATTCCTCACTCGGACTTTCACCCCCCAAACCAAACAGGGATTGTTCCCACGCTCCCCAGCCTCCCCTTTGGGTTGGTTTGGTACCAGGGGTGTCAAGGACTGGCCAGCAGTGACCGAGGTGACCTCGTGAGGTGGCACTGGGGACACTTTGCCAGTCCCTGCAGGGTCAGGAAATAAGGACAAAGCAGCAGCTTGGGCAGCAAAGTGAAAACAGCATTGGGATGTCCCTCACTTCCAAATCCCAGCACAAAAAGAAATCCCATCAAAATGGTGACCCCAGATTTCTGGGGTCTCTTTTGCTCTGATTATCCCCAAAACTCCAAACTCATTTCCCAGCTGGGTTGGAGCTCCCTGTTCCCAAATTCCCCCAGCAAATCCCACGAGCATCAAGATTTTCTCTCTGTGACTTTTCAGTTGAGAAAACACAAATTTATGGGGGGAAAAGCTGGGGGAGGATCTCAGGGACTGGATCAGGGATTTTTCCAGCTCCCA
Organism: Catharus ustulatus; assembly: GCF_009819885.2. Classification (NCBI taxonomy): domain Eukaryota; kingdom Metazoa; phylum Chordata; class Aves; order Passeriformes; family Turdidae; genus Catharus; species Catharus ustulatus. The sequence continues at coordinate 10,610,621 of NC_046240.1, forward strand.
GACCTGGAGCTGTCCCCTCTGTGAGGGCAGAGCAGATCCCTGTGCTCCCACCCCCAGGATCAGTTTTTTTGTGTCCCCCCATCCTGCCCGTGCTCCTGGAGCTCTGGCATCACCAGGGAGAATTTAGGAAGGCCAAAGTTGGAGCTGATTTCATCCTTTCCCATCCCTCCAGCTGGGATTTCTGATTTCTCACCTTACCTCCAACATTTTCCTTGTGTTTTTTTCCAGAGCAGCCCCCTCCAGCCCTGTCCCTGTGCCACCCCACGGGTTCTAGGAACTGGGTCCCCTCCCCACCTCGCCCTTTTGTGCTTTTTGGGCTGGCTCCAGCCCTTGGCTAGGAATGCCAGGGAATATTTGTGTGTCCCCAGATGAATGGAGCTGCTGAGGCGATGCTGGAGCGAAGCCCCGCAGGACAATCCCCCCCTTTGATGGAGCCCTGCTCTCCTCCCGGGGTGGGCACAGCCCCTCACACACACAGATCCTGGGGGAAAGCTGCTGCTCCCTGAAAAAACCCAGGGCAGGGAGGGCTGGAGACTCCCCTGGGGAGACCACGGAGAGTGGAGCCCTTTGGGGAAAGGGAATTCCCTGCTGGAATTGGGAATTGTGGAGAAGGGAATGCTGGAATTCCCTGCTGGAACTGGGAAATTGGGAATTGGAGAGAGGGGAATGCTGGAATTCCCTGCTGGAACTGGGAAATTGGGAATTGGAGAGAGGGGAATGCACACAGTGCTGGAATTCCCTGCTGGAACTGGGAATTGTGGAGAATGGAATGCTGGAATTCCCTGCTGGAACTGGGAAATTGAGAATTGTGGAGAATGGAATGCTGGAATTCCCTGCTGGAACTGGGAATTGTGGAGAAGGGAATGATGGAATTCCCTGCTGGAACTGGGAATTGTGGAGAAGGGAATGCTGGAATTCCCTGCTGGAACTGGGAATTGTGGAGAAGGGAATGCTGAAATTCTCTGCTGGAATTGGGAAATTGGGAATTGTGGAGCAGGGAATGCTGGAATTCCCTGATGGAATTGGGAAATTGGGAATTGGAGAGAGGGGAATGCACACAGTGCTGGAATTCCCTGCTGGAATTGGGAAATTGGGAATTGGAGAGAGGGGAATGCTGGAATTCCCTGCTGGAACTGGGAATTGTGGAGAAGGGAATGTTGGAATTCCCTGCTGGAACTGGGAAATTGGGAATTGCGGAGCAGGGAATGCTGGAATTCCGTGCTGGAACTGGGAACCGGGGAGAGGGGAATGCTGGAATTCTCTGCTGGAATTGGGAACTGGGGAGAAGGGAATGCTGGAATTCTCTGCTGGAACTGGGAATTGTGGAGAAGAGAATGTTGGAATTCCCTGCTGGAATTGAGAAATTGGGAACTGGGGAGAAGAGAATGCACACAGTGCTGGAATTCCCTGCTGGAACTGGGAAATTGGGAATTGTGGAGAGGGGAATTCTGGAAATCCCTGCTGGAATTGAGAAATTGGGAATTGTGGAGCAGGGAATGCACAGGCTGGAAATCCCTGAAATTGTGGAGAAGGGAATGCACACAATGCTGGAATTCCTGCTGGAATTGGGAAATTGAGAACTGTGCAGAAGAGAATGCACACAGGGCTGGAATTCCCTGAAATTGTGGAGAAAGGAATGCACACAATGCTTGAATTTCCTGCTGGAATTGGGAAATTAGGAATTGGAGAGAGGGGAATGCACACTGTGCTGGAATTCCCTGTCAGAATTTGGAAAAATGAGAGTTTTGGAGAAGGGAATGCTGGAATTGCCTGCTGGAATTGGGAAATGGAAAACTGGGGAGAAGGGAATGCACACAATGCTGACAATTCTCTGTCAGAACTGGGAAATTGGGAATTGTGGAGAAGGGAATGCACACAGTGCTGGAATTCCCTGTCAGAATTGGAAAATGAGAGTTTTGGAGGAGGGAATTCTGGAATCCCCTGCCCAGGCACACACACAGAGCTGGGTGCACCCAGGGCACCCAAAGCCACCCTGGCTCCTGTCCCTTGGCTCCCCAGTGCTCCCCTGGGGCCATGCTCAGCAAAGCTCCCGGTGCCACGCTGGATTTGGGAAGGAGGAACCCCCTCGAGGGAGCAGATTCACCGGGACAGCCAAGGGAGAAACGCTAAAAAACCCTAAAAAACCCCGGAGATGTCGATTTTCCAGCTGCTCCCTGGCTCTTTGCTGCCCATAACCACACTTTAAACACGATTTTATGATGCAAACAGGCAGAAAGCTCCTGCTGGGAGCTTGTGGGACCGAGTGCCCACTTAGAGAGGGAGAAGCAGCCCAGGTGGGCACCAGGGCTCGGGGGTGCTGAGCCAGGGCAAAGCCTGGCTTGGCTCGGGCTGCAAACCACAGCTCAGAGCCACTGCTGGTGCCCATCTGCACGGGAAAAAAGCAAACACAGCGAGAGGAAGGGCTGGGGATGGCAGGGGACGAGGCTGGAGAAGTTTTCCCACTGGTTTGGCTTCTCCTGAGCCCCTGGAAGCGGAGCTGGGCCACAGCCAGGGCTTGGCCAGAGCCACCAGCGAGCGCTCGGCCACCTCCAGCTGCTCCCACCCACGTTTGGGGAACAAGGGAGAGGCTGTGCTCCTGCAGCCTTGGAAAACCTGTCATAAAACGCCAATTGCTTGGTCAGAGCTTCTGGGGTTTTTTAAAAAAAATTGAGTTTGAGTGACACAAACCCTCCTGTGCAAACTCATTCCCCATGGTACAGTTTTGTTTTCTGTGGAGGATCCCAAAAAAAACAAGAATTGTGCTGGGTGCCCAACCTGAAAGGTGCCACACACACAAAATTATGATGGTCCTGTGCAGAGAATTTTGCCTTTTCTGGAGAGCTCCAGTTGTTAGGAATGGAAATTCCCTTTTTTGTCCTCATTCCTTCAATGGAATAAAGACATTCCAGTGTGTCCAGCAGCTCCTGAACTCCAGGATGGGAACAGGGAGTTGGCTTTGAGGAGCTGCAGACCACCAGGAACCCTCTGCTGGGTTTGGCCTCAGGGAATTTTCAGTGGTTTATGGACACTCAGAGCCTCAACGTAGATGGAGTGGGGAGTGCTCAAAAATGAGAGGTGAAACTGCTGAAACCTCCATCCACAGCCATTCCTTATCCATCCAGAGCTATTCCTTATCCACCCACAGCCATACCTTATCCATCCACAGCCATTCCTTATCCCTTCATCCAGAGCCATTCCTTCTCTCATCTCATCCCTCCAGAGTTGTTCCTTATCCCCATTCTTTATCCCTTATCCCATCATTCCATCCATTATATCTGTTCCTTATCCATCTATAACCATTCCTTATCCCTTCATCAGCCATTCCTTATCCCTCATGCCATCCATCCAGAGCCATTCTTTATCCCTCATCCCATCCCATGCATCCACATCCATTCCTTATCCATCCACATCCATTCCTTATCCATCCACATCCATCCCTTATCCATCCATAGCTATTCTTTATCCATCCAGAGCCATTCCTTATCCCTTCATCCCATCCCTCCTTATCCACCTCCATTCTTTATCCATCCCCAGCCTTTCTTTATCCTTCATCCCATCATCCCATCCCTCCACATCCATTCCTTATCCATCCACAGCCATTCCTTATCTCTTATCCCATCCCTCCATAGTCATTCCTTATCCCCATTCCTTATCCCTCATCTCATCCCTCCTCAGCTCTTCCTTATCCCCATTCTTTATCCATCCAGAGCCATTCCTTATCCATCCACATCCATTCCTTATCCATCCATAGCTATTCCTCATCCATCCATCTGCCATTCCTTATCCCTCATCCCATCCATCCAGAGCCATTCTTTATCCCTCATCCCATCCCATGCATCCACGTCCATTCCTTATCCATCCACATCCATTCCTTATCCATCCAGAGTCATTCCTTATCCCTCATGCCATCCATCCACATCCATTCCTTCTCCATCCACAGCCATTCCTTATCTATCCATTTGCCATTCCTTATCCCTCATCCCCCATCCCTCCATCCACATCCATTCCTTTTCCCCATTCCCTATCCCTCATCCCATCCCTCCCAGCCCTTCCCTGTCCCCATTCCTTATCCCATTTCCCCGCTCTAGATCCACCCCAGGGCACACCAAGGCCCCTCAGCCAAGCTCTTCTTGCCCACCCACAAAACGCCCAGCAGTTCTGATCCTGACATTTCCTCCTGCGCCCTGCAGAGCCCTGGGCCAGCATAAACCCTCCCCCAGTGCCTGCTCGTGCCAAGGGGATTAAAATCCAGGATCTTGCAGGACAAACAAGGACACTCCTGCTCCTTTCCTGCCCTCCCTCCTGTGTTCCTGCTCTGATAACCCACGAGGCTCCCACGCCTTCCCCTCCCTGGGGCAGCAGGTCAGGGACCCTCTGCTCCCATGGGAATCCCCTCCAGCCCCCCAACCCCACAGGGCTCTGTTTGCTTTGGATGTGACACCGGGCTGGGGGTGACTCAAAGTGACGTCTCCTGTTTTCCCAGGCACGAAATTTTGGGAATTAATTCCCTGCAGGGAGCTGCTGCAGTGGTGGGAGCTGAGTGGGGACCCGTCGTGCTCTGCTCCAAACCTGAGGAGCTCCTGGGGACACCCAGCAGTGCCACCCTGGGGACACCTGAAGGCTCTGAGCATCCCCCAGGGTCACATCCCAAAATTAATCCTGAGCACTGCCAGGTTCAGCCTGCCTGGGAGGGAAGCACAGATTCCCTGGGAGATTCCCTGAGAGATTCCCAGCACCAGGCTGGGAGTTCTGGGGCACAAACTTCCCCAGCCCAACCCATCAGATCCCCACAAAACAGCCCCAAAAGTGCCAAAATTTCCCTGGAGAGCCTTCCCAGGCAGACAGATCTCTTCCCACACTCTGTGGTCACCCCATTGTCCTCCCAGTTTTTTCTCTCCCAAAAGCTGCCAGACCAGTAGGACCAGATTGGATTCTCTTCAGGGGATTTCTATTTTTTATTTATTCTTTTTCCCTGTCCCCAAATTTATCCCTCCTGCCCCAGTCATACAGAAAATATGTGGGTGTTGCTGTGCAGTTTCGGGTCACTGGGGAGAGCTCCCATTTGTCCCCTTTTTGGGGTTGTTGTTCAGGCTGGAACCTTTTGGAAACGACACCAAACCTGCAGCATTTGATGCCAAGAGATAAAATATCCGATCCTGGTCAGCCTTGGAGCCAACTGAGGACAAATGATAAGGTGGAAGATAAGGGAATAATCGAATAAAAGCCCACGAGGAGCTGCATGTGCTGTAGGAAACAGGATCCTGCTTTGCCAGGGATAATCCTGTGGATTCTGTGGGATAGGGGGAGTGCAGGTGGCCGCTCCTTTTCTCAGCAAATCTCCCCAAATTCCCAGAAAAATGGATCCCTTGGACACCCTGCATGCAGAGTTTGGCAGGAATTGGAGCAGGGAGGAGGGGGCACAGATCAGACCCACCCCACAAAACACATCCCCACCCCAAACCCTGCCTGGACCCAGCTCAGGCTCACAAAAACCAGGCTCAGAAACCTCAAGAGATTTTCAAACCACCCCAAAATATTCTGTGAAGAGCAAACATTGCCCTGAGCACGGTCCCATCCCAGGGCTGCTGGGAGCTGATCCCAAAATCCTCCTTTGTTTCTCAACTTCTGCCCGTTTTTTTTCATTTCTTTTTTTCCTTTTTCTCCTCTTTTCCCCCTGTCAGGTAACAAAGCCTCCTTTCAGGCCCTGCCAAAGCCCGGCTCCGATAAGAGCTGGCAGCAGAGGGAACTGCCATCGATATTTGGGTGAATTTTAACAGGGGACAGCCCGGGGGGGCTCAGGCAGCGAGCACCTGGCCCGGGTTAGAGGCATCACTCCAAACCCATCTCCTGCCCACATCCCCCAGTTCCCCGCTAATCTCCCTCCAAAGACCGCGCTTAGAGCTGGGACTAAACCTCCAGCCGCACTTAGAGCCGCGACTAAACCTCCAGCTGCGCTTAGAGCTGGGACTAAATCTCCAACCACGCTTAGAGCCGGGACTAAACCTCCAGCTGCGCTTAGAGTCAGGACTAAACCTCCAGCTGCGCTTAGAGTCAGGACTAAACCTCCAGCCGCGCTCTGCACTCAGGTACGTTCTCCCCATGCTTGTTTCCTCTGTTCCACTGAAATATTCCCCTTAAACCCGGCTTTATTTTGGAGCACTGCTCCAATGAAATATTCCTTTTCTCCACTAAGATATTCCTTTGCTCCACTTAGATATCCCCCTTAAACCTGGCTTTATTTTGGAGGAGTGCTCCACTAAAATATTTCTTTGCTCCCCTAAATTATCTCCTTAAACCTGGCTTCATTTTGGAGGGGTGCTCCACTAAAATACTCCTTTTCTCCACTAAAATATCCCCTTAAACCCAGAATTATTTTGGAGGAGTGTTCCACTAAAATTTCCTTTTCTCCACTAAATTATCCCCTTGAACCCAGCTTTACTTTGGAGGAGCACGGCCAGCAGAGCTCACAACTCGAATTTCTCAGTTGCAGCTTTGGGAATTCGATGTTAAAAACCCAACTCTAGGCCAGGGATGTGTTTTATTCCCCCCAGGGCTGTGGGGATGCCACCAGGATTTTGGGAATTCAGCTGGAGGTGCAGATAAACCAGATTTAAATTTTATTTTTTTTTCCCCTCCAGAAAACTCAGCGATATTCTGAGTCGGAGACTTTCTGTGTTGTTATTAAGACCTAGCAAACATTTCTCGGGAAGAAGGAAAAAAAAAAAAAAAGCTGGAGGGTGTTATGCTCAGAATAAACTTTTCCCACTTAGCAGCAGGATAAGTTTTTTTACCCAAAAAAAAAAAAATCTGATTTTTGCCAAGTTAAATGGCCAGAGCGTGTTTCCAATCTGTCACAGGTAGGAGAGACAGGCACAGCAAATCCTTTCCCTCCTCATTTCTGCATTTTTATCTACTTCTCCCTTCATTTTAATTTTTAATGAGTGTTATTTTTCTTCTCACCATAAGCTGTGAGTTTTTGCCACTTCGGCGAAGGAAAATGGAATAAATCATGCTCCTCTGCAAGGTCTCGTTGTAAAATTAAAAGCAAATAAATAAATTTATTAAAGAGCAGTTCTGCTGAATTTGAATTTAGAGAGGAATTAAACCAGCAGCTCTCTGCTGTCCTGGTGGCTCCAGAGCTTTTCCTGCCCGTTGGAGGCTCTGGAAAATCAGCAAAAATTTCATTTCAGCCCCTCCTGAGCGAGGTGCAGGGACCTCACCCCAAACCTTTTGTAAATTTCTTGAATTATCAGGACAGGATAATTCAAAAATTGGGAGCTCTGGGAAGATCTCAGGGAGGCCCAGTGCCAGCAGCAAAACGGGCACTGCAGAATTCCCTGGAATTGCCATGGAAAAGGGAATTCCTGCTGGGCCAGAGCTCCCTCAGCATCCCTAGGGCAGCAGGAAATGCCATTCCAGATGTGGCACAGCTGGGAAAGGCTCAGCAGCCACTGCCAGGGTCCCTGAGCCAGGGAGGGACACGGCCACACACAGCAGCAGAGGTAAAAATAAAAAAACTCAAAAAAATCCCCCCCACCAGCCCCCCCCACCAGCCCCGATCCCAGAATGCACCGCAGCCCCCATCCCAGAATGCACCGCGGCTGCGATCCTAGAATGCACCGCTGCCCCCATCCCAGAATGCACCGCGGCCGCGATCCTAGAATGCACCATGGCCCCCAATCCCAGCATGCACCGTGGCCTCCCCAATCCCAGAATGCCCCGTGGCCTCACCCACTCCCATTGTCCGCGTGAGACCACGCCCCCAATCCGCGACCCCCTGAACGCCCTCAGGAACCCCCCAGAGACCCCCGCCCGCTCCCCGGCTCCTTGGGGAGGTCCACAGTGCCCTAAAACAGAGAAAAAAACCCAAAAAAGGAACAGAAAACCAGTGAGGCAATGGCAGCGCGATGACGTCACCCAGGTGAGCTCACCTGGAGCAGCAGGTGCACGGCACAGCCCTGAGGGGGCTCCGAGCCCCCCCAAAACCTGCACGGCCCCCACCCCCACCAGGGCCCGCAGCAGCCCCCGGCCCGGGACCCCCAGGTGGGGTCAGGACATTGCAGGAAACCTGGGGGGAAATGGGGAGTGGGACCCCTAGGGACCACCCAGAGACCCCCCCCAAATAACACCCAGAGACCCCAGGCACCCCCCAAATAATGCCCAGGGACTCCCAGAGACCACCCAAGTAACACCCAGAGACCCTCAAGTCCCCCCAGAGCCCCCAGACCCACATGGGGGTCTCTGCCAGGTCAGCCTGTGCCCCCCAGGATCCCCTAGCCCCATTTATTCCCCAAAAAAAATCCCCAAAAAAATCCCAAAAGAAATCCCAAAAAAAATCCCCAAAAAATCCCCAAATTTGAGCAGAGCATGGGGTGGCATCAGGGACAGGAGGGGACTCAGCCCCTTCCCACTGCCACAGTCCCGGGGAAGGATTAAAACACAAACCACCAGAAGGGACCAAAACTCTTAAGCTCGGTTTTAAATTGTCGGTCTGTGTCAAATGCAGGATTTGGGGAGAGCCTGGGCACCAGGTCCTGCCCTTGGCACGGGGCAGGGGCAGCCAGGTCTAGCTCTAGGCCTGGCCTACGTGAGCCTGGCTTTAAACCCAGCTGCAGCAAATCCCTGTTTATGGCTCAGCAGAGCGAACCACGGCGTTTTTTTACCCCCATAATCCCCGTGTCAATAAACTCCCCACCCTGAGCAAACTCCGAGCGATCCCGGCGCACATTTCTCTCTTTTTTCAAATAAATCATCCTCCCCCCCCAAGCCCTGGCAGCTCCAATTTCCAAATCACCGCTGGGAACAACCCAAACAAACAATTTTACAACTTCCAGAAGTCCCAAACCCCCCCATCCCCGACACCCCCTTTTCTTTTATTTCATTTTTTTTTAATTTTTTTTTTTAATTTCTCGCTGGAATTTAAGGAAATGGGTGACCCAGGGACATCTGCAAGCCATTAGGACTCAGACTTCAGGTAGCTCTGAGCAACACGTGCTGGCCACATTACACCCTCCAAGGATATTTCCACAACTTTCCTTCTCCAAATAAACATTCTGCATCGGGCAGGAGCTGCACAAACAGGGGCAGAGAATGGCAGTTTTATTCCCCTCGCCCAATTCGGGTGGATTTTCTTGCAAAGCTGCTGCTGGGGCTCTGAAATTTGAACTATTGCTCAGAAAACAGAGCAGGGCTGGGTGGAAATTCCAGCTGGTCACTGGGAATCGGGCACGGAGTTTGGAAAAAATAAAGAGATAAAAAATAAAGATATCGACTTTAGAATCCACCAGGAGTTTAGAGTTGGGGTGGTTTTTTGGGGGTTTTTTTAAATTTTTTTTCTTTTTAAGCAGGCTTGGTAACTCATCAAGAAATTTTAATTCTCTTGAACCTCTCTGAGAGAAATTTCATGCATGGAGTCTTGTTCATGCCACTCGCTGGAAAAAATAAAGAGATAAAAAATAAAGATATTAACTTTAAAATCCACTAGGAGTTTAGAGTTGGGATGGATTTTTTATTTAATTTTTTTTTTTTTTATTTTTATTTATTTATGTTTAAGCAGGTTTGGTAGCTCATCTAGAAATTTTAATTCTCTTGAACGTCGCTAAGAGAGATTTCATGGTGGTGGCACAGTGACCATGCAGTCATTGATGGGGTAGATTTCTAATAAAAATTGGGAAAAAGGAGTAGAAAATTATTTCCAGCAGCATTCCCCCTTTTCTCTGTATCCCTCACTGATTTTTAAAAAATTCAGCAAAGTGGGTAAATTGTGCTGGTGATCCTGTGCCACCAGCGTTCCCTGCAGGGAATTGTTCCTTCTCTCCACATCTCTCATTTCTAAGGAAAAAATTCCCACCAGAATTTTCCTTTTATCCCTATCACTCATTTATAAGGAAAAAAAAATAAAATTTGTTAAATGATGATCTGTAGGAATTTTTCCCTTTCTCTGTATCCCGATTTCTAATAAAAAATTGGATTTAAATCGGTAATAATTCCTGCAGGGAACTATTCCTTTTCCCCCATCACTCATTTCTAAGGACACATGGATTAAAAAGAACAAAATCACGAAATCCTGTGCCACCAGCATTCCCTGCAGGGAATTTTTCTCTTTTCTGGAGATTGTTGGGGATGAAAATTCCCTTTTTTTTGTCCTCATTCCCCTGGGGCTTGGTGGCTTTTCCCGGGTGATTGAAGCAGATCCATCGATCTCAGCATTCTGTGGAGCAGCACTGGAAAAAAGGGAAAATCCAAAAGTATTCCCAGAAATTAAAGCTGCACTTTCAGGGGGGGAAATAAAATAATAAATTCATAATAATTCTCCTTTTTTTTTTTAATCCAGGAGGGGATTTCCATCCCAATTCAAATGAGAGGGATGAATTTTCCATGTAGGCAAAAATCTGCAGAGCTTGGAGCCAAAAAAAAAAATCCTGGAGCAGAAGAAATGAAAAATTAAATAAATAAATGAATAAATAAATAATAGAATCATAAAATAAATCAATAAATAGATATTTTTCCTCTCCCCTTCCCTAAATCTCCAGATTTAATCTCAAGGAGGTAAAAAATAAAATAAAATAAAAATCCCAGGAGAATTTGTGACATCCAGCTGTGGGAGAGGGAGCAGAGAAAAGGGAATTGTTGAATTGTTTCTGTTTTCCAAGGTGGAGGCAGAGCCAGGGAATGCTCCAGCTCCCAGGTGGGAATGGCAAAAAACTCCCCCCAAATTCCAGATTTTCCTCCCCAAATTTGAAGAGCTGCCCATCAGCCCCAGGATTTCTGTCAGCAAAGATAAAATTCCCAATTTTCCTCTCTTTTTTCCACTTCCCAACTTTTTTTTCCAGGGGTTCATTGTTCTGAAATTCCAGATTTTCCTTCACTTTATTCCCCAGAGTGAATCCCTCTCCGTGGTGTTTTAGGCATAAATTTAAAATTAATTTATTTCAGGCATTGCCTTGGAGTCTCCAGGCTGCTGTTACTTCATATATTCAAAATAAAAGAGAGAAAATTCCTGTTCTCCAGTTTTTTTCAGGCATTCCCAGGATTTGCCAAGCTTCAATCACACCCAGCTCAAGGGCTGGTTGTTATCCTGAGAGGCCAGACAAACAAAACTTGAAAAATTCAGAAAATTCCAAGGAATTCTGAGCTGAATTTACAAAATTAATCCAGTCCCAAGGAATTTTCACATGAATTTACAAAATGTGTTAAATCCCAAAGAATTCTGAGCTGAATTTACAAAATTAGTTTAATCCTAAAAGAATTCTGAGCTGAATTTACAAAATTATTTCAATCCCAAAAGACTTTTCAGCTGAATTTACAAAATTATTTCAATCCCAAGGAATTTTCAGCTGAATTTTAAAAATTAATCCAGTCCCAAAGAATTCTGAGCTGAATTTACAAAATTAATCCAGTCCCAAGGAATTCTGAGTTGAATTTACAAAATCAATTCAATCCCAAAAAGAATTCTCAGCTGAATTCACAAAATCAATCAGACCTCAAAGAATTCCCAACTGAAATTACAAATTTAAAGGCATCTCTTTCAGGAATTAATTTCCAATTAAAGGCCCCAATGCTGTAACCCCAGCAGCTCCTGATCTCATTTTTATTCCAATGCAATAGGAAATGGGATCAAGAACCTGGGATCCACCAACCCCAAAGCACAGATCCCATCCCTGCACTGAGATTTGGGGAAAATCTGAATTTTTCTACCTGGAATGGCGCAGTGTGGGATCCTTAGGGATGGAGGAAAATCAGGGAAAAGCTGAATTTTGTGTGCTGAAAGGGAAAAGCTGAATTTTCTGTGCTGAAAGGGAAAAGCAAGGCCAGGCTGAGCCTTCCCTGCTCAGAGTGTGGCGACATTCCCGTGGGATGCACAGGAATTTGATAAAATGTCACTAATTCATTTCATATTAATTAATTAAGCTGCAATTAACAGAGCTGCCAAAACCTCCCTCCCAAAACACCAGAGAGAACATTCCTGGATAAATCCAGAGGCACAGTCGAGCCTGGAATTTCGCATTTGGGGCTGTGGATCGATAATCCATCCAGTTTTGGTACAAAGTTCAGAGTTGTGCTGCCTCTGTTTTTAGGGAATTGCTCCACAGCCCAAACCTTCCTGGTTTTTCCTCACTGCACAACACGAGCAGGGAGTTTTTCCCGGGATTTCTCATCCTCTGGGGGGTTGGCCTGGCTGAGCTCAGAGGGGACACGGTGACATCACGGCGTCCCTGGGGACCTTCCCAACGCCAATCCCGAATTCTGGAGCTCGGAGCAGAGCCTGAACCTCAGCAGGATCAAAGTGGAGCAGGATCAACCCTTGCCAGCTCCCCCAAAAATCCATAAAGTAATTCATTCAGCACAGCTCATCAGCACAGCTGTATTTTAAAATTTTAAAATTTAAAATCCTCCCCAAATCCGTCCCCCCTCCCTCCCAAATTTCCCGTCTCCTCCGCGCCCCGCGCTAATGCTTGGAAAGATTATTCCCCCAAAAAAATTGGGATTTGGTTTAGCACAGGGAGCAGGAAAAACCCATCAAACAGAGGCTTTAATCCTCGCTAAAAAACCTTCCCTGCTCCCCGAGCTCGCCACTTGGGATAAAACAATGTTAATTCCAGGAAAAAAAAAAAAAAAGGAAAAGGAAAACTTCCATCCTGACGGGCAAACAGCAGCAGCTCCCACCCGGCTGTGATTAATCAGCTTGTCCACCTTGTCCAAATAGCCCATCGAGCAATAATTAAAAATAATAAGCCAGAAATTATCGAATCACACACAATAAGCGCAGAGCTCCTTCCCCTTTCGCTGGTGTTTATTGTTCAAACTTGTCAAGGCTCGGAGCAGCCTCTCAGGGCAGCGGAGCCCTGGCAGCAGATGGATCTGCAGGATGAAAAATGCCCCAATCGTGACCCTCTCATTCAATCCATGACCCTCCCCAATTGTCCCGCTCTTGTTTCTGCCAATCAGCAGCAGGGCCAGGGGACAATCTGCTGTCGCCAGGTTTTGCTCTCCTCTCCAGGTGCGTTTTGGTCAGGTTTTGGCGCTGGGGTCACAACAATCTCCTGCCGGCGTTTGCGCGGATGTTCTGCGATAAATGTATTTATTAAATGAGATTCGGGGAGATCAATTCCAGCACCCCAGAGCTGAGATTACCCGGGAAATAATCCAGATTATCTCCTGCAGTGTTTGCTGAAAGTTTGCCTTTTTCACCGCAAACAACAACGCAAAATTCAGCGGCCCTCTCCTGGAATATTGGATATTTAGCAAAGGAAAGAAATACAACTCTGGGAAAAGCGTCCTCGGTGTTTCAGGAATAAAGAAAACCCAAATTCCCCTGGAGAAAAGCCCCCAGTGCCCCTGTCCCTGCAGACAAAGGCTCTGGAACAGAGCACAGCCACTTACCTTTAAACTCACCCAAAGCAAAACTACTTCCCAAAAAAAAGTTTGCAAGCAACAACAAAAAAATAAAACCAACCCAAAATCATCACCAGAACTTCAGGGAAAACTTAAAACAACCAAGGAGAGTTTCCAGTGTGTTTATTCACAGCTCCTTCCTCGCTGCCTTGTCCTTTTATTTTATTTTTTATTTTTTTTTCCCCAATACCTTGAATCCCCCCTCGTCAGGGTGACAACGACAATCGCGACAGGGCAGGGAGGCGGCCGCTGGCCCGGGGATTGTCCGGCCGCACAAAGGCTGCAAATTAAAGCTGCAAATTAAAGCAGCAAATTAAAGCAGCTTCCAGAAAGCCCCGACTTTAACGCTCGAGTTGCAATGAAAAATTCCGGGCTTTGGGAAGGGAGCAGCGCCCCGAGGTTTCTGTCCCAAAAAAGCGCTGGGAGAGCGGGGAGAAGGGAGCAGCTCCCAAATCCGCTTCTCCCAGAGTCGGGAAAAGCGGGATGTGCTTTACTGCCCACCTGCACGGGGACAGCAGGGACAGCCCCGATTTCACCCGGACCCGCACGGGACAGCCGCTAAAAACGCCTGGTTCCTATAAATCTGTAAATAGAAATATCTGCAGTTTGATTCCTATAGATCTGCAAAGAGAAATATCTGTACTTTGATTCCTATAAATCTGCAAAGAGAAATATCTGCAGTTTGATTCCTATGAATCTGTAAAGAGAAATATCTGCACTTTGATTCCTATAAATCTGCAGAGAGAAATATCTGCACTTTGATTCCTAAAAATCTGTAAATAGAAATATCTGCAGTTTGATTCCTATAAATCTAATATCTGCAGTTACCCACAGATAACCCCGGCGGCTGCCGGGTTTGCCTTTCGAGGACGAGACTTGATCAACTCGGCAAAACTTTTATTTTTGTGCAGAGGGGGAGGGAAGAGGCCGCTCCTTCCCCGGGCACTGCTCCAGGCGGGGATGCGGGATCGGGAATCGGGAACTGGGATCAGGAACCGGGATCAGGAATTGGGACGGGGAACTGGGATGCGGGATCGGGAACCGAGATCAGGATCGGTATCAGGAATTGGGACGGGGAACCGAGATGCGGGATCGGGATCAAGAACTGGGATGCGGGACCGTGATGGGGAAAACGGGAAACGGCATCAAGATCAGGAACAGGGATCGGGAACCGGAATGTGGGACCGGGATCAAGGATTGGGATGCGGGACTGGGATGGGGAACCGGGATCAGGAACCAGAATGAGAGACCGGGATGCGGGACCGGGATACGGGACCGGGATACGGGACCGGGATACGGGACCGGGATACGGGACCGGGATGCGGGACCGGGATGCGGGACCGGGATGGGGAAACGGGAAACGGCACCAGGATCAGGAACCGGGATGGAGAACCGGGATCAGGAATCGGGAACCGGGATGGAGAACCGGGATAAGGGTCACGCAGCCCGGTGCGGAGCCCCCGGGATGGGAACAGGGATATAAAGAGGAATTAACGGGGAACGCGCGGATGTCGCAGCGCGGGGTGGGCGGAGGGACGCGCCGGACACCCCCTCCAAAAAAAAAACAAAAAAAACAAAAAAAACAAAAAGTTTAAAAAAGTTCAAAAATGATAAAAACCCGAAGTGCAGCAGCGATGTCGGGGTGTCAGGGCTCGGCCACCCTCACCCCCCGAGGTCGCCCCGCTCTGTCCCCACGGGCCGGGGATGGGGGGGGTCACAGGGGCCCGGCCCCCCCCGCCCCCCGCGCGCGCCGTTCCTGAGCCTCTGGCGCCCCCTCGGGACGGAACCGCGCAGCGCCCCTCAACGCGCGTCCCGCCCGCCGCCAGCGCAGCGCTGCGCAGCGGCCCCGCCGCGCTCATCCGCGGCCACTCCAGCACCCACCCGCGGCGCACGGAGCCGCGGGGGCTGCGTGCGGGCCGCGGCCGCTGGCGCTGTCCCCGCTGTCGCCGCCGCTGTCGCCGCCGCCCGTCCCGTCCCGTCCCGTCCCGCCCCGGCCGGGCCGTGCCCCCTCAGCGCAGCGCGGCGCCGCGCGGCCCCGCCCCCTCGCGCGGCTCGGCCAATAGGAGCGGAGCGGCCCCCGCGGGCCGGGCTGTGATTGGCTGCGGCGCGGCGGGCGCGCGTCCCCGCGCTGGGTATTTGTGCGCGCGGCGCGCGGTGGCCGCAGAGCCGCGCTGGAGACCGGCGGGGCCCCCGCGCCCGACACTGCCCCGGCCGCTCGCCCTGCGCCTGCTGCTCCTCCTGCTCCTTCTCCCGGCATCGCCAAAGTTTTGTTTTTTCCCCTTTTTCCTCATTTCGGAGTTTTTTGGTTTTCTTGTCTTTTGGTGTTTTGTTGTTTTTTTTTTTTTTTTTTAAGCGTTTTTGTCTGTGCGGAGGAGAAGTAATAAAAAGTTTTTTGCCGACTTGTCGCGGTTCTTTCTTGCTCTTCCTCTCCGCAGCCGGGGGAGACTAAGTTTCTCCGAGTTTTTACTTTTTTAACCCGTCCCTGCCCCTTAGCGCCTAACTTTTAATTTTACTTTTTTTTTTAATTAAACTTTTTTCGCCCCTTTGCTCCCCCTCGGCCACTTTCTCGCATGAATCTCCTCGACCCTTTCATGAAAATGACAGAAGAACAGGACAAATGTATCTCCGACGCCCCCAGCCCCACCATGTCGGATGACTCCGCCGGGTCCCCCTGCCCCTCTGGATCCGGCTCGGACACGGAGAACACCAGACCCCAAGAGAACACCTTCCCCAAGGGGGACCCGGACCTGAAGAAGGAGAACGACGAGGACAAGTTCCCGGTGTGCATCCGGGAGGCGGTGAGCCAGGTGCTCAAGGGCTACGACTGGACCCTGGTGCCGATGCCGGTGCGGGTGAACGGCTCCAGCAAGAACAAGCCGCACGTCAAGAGACCCATGAACGCCTTCATGGTGTGGGCGCAGGCGGCCCGCAGGAAGCTGGCGGACCAGTACCCGCATCTGCACAACGCCGAGCTCAGCAAGACGCTGGGCAAGCTCTGGAGGTGAGCGCGGGGCCGGGATGCCCGAGGGGAGCGGGGGATGCGGAGCGCGCCGCGCCGGGGGAGAGGATGCGGCGAGCCTGGAAAACGCGCTGGAAAACTTCTGCAGAGTGCAAAGCTCGTTTGATTTAGAGGAGAAGCCAGAATAGGAGGGGGGAAAGTCGGGAAAGTCGTTCGGGTTTTGGTGTTGGAAGTGGTTTCTGCTCCCGGAGCGATGCCCGGAGCGGGGGCGCAGTGCGGGACCCCCCGAGCTGGCCCGGCCGCGGTTTGTTTGCGCTGCGGTGCGGAGGAAATGATGGATTTTGGGGATTGCATCAGCTCGGGCCGGGCCGGAGGGAGCAGGGGCGATGCGGGAGGGAGAGGGAGGGTGAGTGGCGCAGGGCCGGGTGGCCTCGGAGTGCCAGAATAAGGCGGGGAGGGGAGGAAAACACGAGGCGAGTGAGTCACCTGGGCCACCGCGTCCTCGGGGACTGCGGGGGGGGATCCTCGAGCCGTGAAACGGGGGAGGAAAGCTGGCCCTGGCAGGCGGGGATGTCCCCAAAGCGCCCGGGGACAGCGGGATGTGCCCACAGGGTGGGGAGGGGAGGGCTGGACCCCCTGCCCCTCCTGCACCTCCGCTGCAGGAATCGGGGTGACAAGGGGGTGACAACATTGACGGGGGGGTTCAGAATGTGGGGGGGCTTTGCATCGCTCGTTGTGGGGTCCAAGGGAGGGATTGACAGCGATGTCACTGCTCAGCGCCCACCCCGAGCCACGAGTGACCCCGTGTCCCCCCGTGTCCCCCCAGGCTGCTGAACGAGAGCGAGAAGCGCCCGTTCGTGGAGGAGGCAGAGCGGCTGCGGGTGCAGCACAAGAAGGACCACCCCGACTACAAATACCAGCCCCGGCGGAGGAAGTCGGTGAAGAACGGGCAGGCGGAGCAGGAGGAGGGCGCGGAGCAGACCCACATCTCCCCCAACGCCATCTTCAAGGCGCTGCAGGCAGACTCGCCCCAGTCCTCCTCCAGCATCAGCGAGGTGCACTCGCCCGGGGAGCACTCGGGTAGGTACCCAGGGAGCCTCCGAGGGGCACAAAGCGCAGCCTAAACCGGGTTGAGGTTGTGGTTGGGTGGGGAGCGGGGAGGAAAGAGCCAGGAATGGGGGGAGAAGTGCCCAGGAGCTGTGGGCACACAAATCCTCACCCCAGTGTGCCACCACAGCCACTTCCCCCCGTTTGCCCGTGAGAAACGTGAGCCTGAGCTTTTTAAAACCCCAAAAAGCGCCCCAAAGCCGTGGGGGTGCAGCTCAGCTCTGGGGTGGTGCTGACAGGGCCGGGCTCTGTCCCCCTCTGTGACCCACACACCGCGTTCCCAGCGTTGTCACCCCTGTCACACCCTCACCGCTGTCCTTCCTCCCCCAGGCCAGTCCCAGGGGCCCCCCACGCCCCCCACCACCCCCAAGACGGACCCACAGCCGGGCAAGCAGGACCTGAAGCGCGAGGGCCGCACTCTGGGCGAGGGCGGCCGGCAGCCGCCCCACATCGATTTCCGCGACGTGGACATCGGCGAGCTCAGCAGCGACGTCATCTCCAACATCGAGACCTTTGACGTCAACGAGTTCGACCAGTACCTGCCACCCAACGGCCACCCGGGCCAGCCGGGCCAGGTCACCTACACGGGCAGCTACGGCATCAGCGGCGCTGCGGGGACGCCGGCGAGCGCCGGCCACGTGTGGATGGCCAAGCAGGCGCCAGCGGCGCAGCCACAGCCGCAGCTGCCGGCGCTGGGCGCGGAGCAGGGCCCGCAGCAGCAGCAGCAGCAAAGGACGCACATCAAGACGGAGCAGCTGAGCCCCAGCCACTACAGCGAGCAGCAGCAGCACTCCCCGCAGCAGCAGCAGCAGCAGCAGCTGAGCTACAGCTCCTTCAACCTGCAGCACTACAGCTCGTCCTACCCCAGCATCAGCCGCGCGCAGTACGAGTACGGCGAGCACCAGGGCTCCTCGGGCTCCTACTACAGCCACGCCGGGCAGGGCGGCGGGCTCTACTCCACCTTCAGCTACATGAGCCCCACGCAGCGCCCCATGTACACCCCCATCGCCGACACGGCGGGGGTGCCCTCCATCCCCCAGACCCACAGCCCGCAGCACTGGGAGCAGCCCGTGTACACGCAGCTCACCCGGCCCTGAGAGCGGCCGGCGGGGAGAGAGCGCCGCAGATAAAAGAAAAAAAAAAGAAAAAAAAAAAAAAAGGCGAAAAAAATAAAGAAAACGAAATAAAAACTCGGCAAAGCGCAGAAGAACGAGTTGCCTCGGACTGGTTCGGTGTTTGAGATTTGAGAGAATTCCAAAAGACGCTCACGGGGAAGCTGGCGGGGAGGAGAGAGCGCCTCGAGCCTTCTGCACTACAGCTTCCTCCAGCACCCGCTCCCAGCCCCAAAATTTGGGGCAGACTTTGCCAAGGACTGGACTTGAACTCTGCTTCTTCCAGCGTGGAGAGGAGATTTCCACCCAACCCGCCCAGCTGGCTCCTTCTCTGGACTTTTGTAATGATTTTTTTTTTTTTTAGCAGTAATTAAGACAAAGATTAAAAAAATTAAAAAAGAAGAAAAAAAAATGGGGGGTAAAAGAGAAAACTCAGAGTCCTCTGTGAGGAATATTCTCTGTTTTAAATATTTTTAGTATGTACTGTGTATGATTCGTTACCAATTTGAGGGGATTTATACCTATTTTTTAGAGAGTTTTTTGGAAATGCTCTTATTTTTCCAACAGCTAAAAAAGAAATGACACTTAGTGGAGCAGCCCTAGGTTTTCTTGCAGAGGTATTTTTGTATAGAGAAGTGTCTTTTTTTTGCTCTAAAAATGAAACTAAACCAGCGTGCTCTGCCCTGGGAACCCAGCACTGGGGCAGGGACCAGCATGGGAGAGGCTTTATTTTTCTAACTCGTAGCAAAACCAGCCAGGAGGAGAGAACTTCACTTTATTTTTTAATAACCTTGAGCCTTAAAAAGAAAAACAAAAAGAGGAAAAAAAAATAAAAAATAAGAAGTGGATGGAGCAGCCCCAAAGTGCTGCAGAGAAGCCTTAAAGAGCCCCGTGATAATCACTGGCCCCGGGCTGGGGCTGAGCCCGACCCCTCCGGGCACCCCCTGCCCACCCCAGGGTGCCAAACCCAGCCAGGGGCTCCTCTGTGCCTGGGACACGTCACACATCCTTTAAATTATTTATTTTGGGGGAGAAGAGCAGCTTTTAATCACGATTTTCCTTGGGTTTTGTTGTTTGCATCTCCCCTCCAGGTCCTTTCAGAAGCGTTGCATTAGTTGGGAGCATTATTTGGAAGGTTAAATTATGGTCTGAAACTGTAACCAGTCCTTTATTTATCTCTTTAATTCCTTTTGGTTGTTGTTGTTATTATTATTATTATTCTTTTTGGAATCTGTGTCCTGGGTTTGTACAAACTTTGTGCTCTTCCTTTTTTTTTTTTAATTTTGTTCGAGGTTTTATTTTTTTTTTTCTTTTGCATTCAAGGAGAAACTGGAAGAAAAAAAAAAAAAAAGAAAAGAAAAATGAGATTTGTACAAACTAAAGATTGCAAATGTAGCGGATCACTGAATCATTTGCCTTGTTTCCTGCCTCAGCTCTCTGGGACACACGAGCTCGTGCAAGGACGAGCCCCACACCCCAGCCCTGCTGCAGGGGTGGCACCGTTTTAGCCTTCAACCCCCCCAAAAACTGCCTGGGAGAGGTGGGGGGACACTGATTTTGGTGAAGCTGTGGCTGAACAGTTAAGGATTGCTTTTTAAAAAAGACAGCAGACTTTTTTTATTTAAAAAAAAATGATATATTTGTTAACTTTTTTTTTTTTTTTAGGGATTCAGTAGGAGAAAAAAAATCTTAAAGCACTCTTATAATATGGCATCTTTCTATTTCTGTATAAAAGCAGATCTTTTTAAAGTATTTCTGTAACTT
Source organism: Catharus ustulatus (assembly GCF_009819885.2). Classification (NCBI taxonomy): domain Eukaryota; kingdom Metazoa; phylum Chordata; class Aves; order Passeriformes; family Turdidae; genus Catharus; species Catharus ustulatus. The sequence goes on from NC_046240.1 coordinate 10,630,958, forward strand.
AAAAGACCTGTCCTTTAAATCATATTTTGTCTTTAGGTAAGTTTGGTTTGGTTTTGGTTGCAAGATCCTTCTCTTTGTGAAACTTACCTTTTTTTTGTTTTTGTTTTGGTTTGGTTTTTTTTGTATATTATTGTTTGCAATAAATATGCATTGTATCAAAAGTTCTGCCTGCCCCAGGTGTGGGGTTTGTTATCAGGGTTTGTTATCAGGGTTTTTTATCAGCCTCCAGGGGACACGGAATGCTGGATGGGTTTGGGGTGTCCCCCCTCCTTTATGCCAGAAAAAGCAGAACCAGGGAATGACAGGGATTGGAGAGGGACAAATCCAGGGTGTGACCCCAAGGGACACCTGAGCTCTGGCTGTCCCCAAATCCTCCTTGGGGTCTCTGATTTTGGGGGTGCTGAGCACGAGGCGAGGAGAAACCCAAAGGTTTGGGTTTTAAAAACTGCAGAAATCCTCCCAAAACCCCCAATTCTGCCAAGAGCCAAGCAGGACCTGTGCCACCCTCAGGGGTCACTGTCCCCTGTCCCTGCCCAGGAAGGAATGACCTCCCTGGCTCAGGCCAACGCTGATTTTCCAATCAAGCCCATCCCAAATCAATCCCAAACCCATCCCAAATCAATCCCAAACCCATCCCAAATCAATCCCTGCTCCAGCCCTGCCCTGCTGGGGCTCTGGAGCAGCTCAGGCCAGGCTTTGTCACCTCCTCCAATGTTGGGGACACAACAATCCCTGCAAGGCCACGGATTCCACCTGGGAAAAGTTCTGTAAAAATGTCCCAAATTCCCCTGGAGCTGCAGCTGCAGAGAGAGCAGAGCCAGGGAATAAAGGGATGGGAGAGGGACAAATCCAGCCTGACCCCACGGGGACACCTGAGCTCTGGCTGTCCCCAAACCCTGCTGGCTCTGCCCTGACCTGCCCCATTCAGGGCTCACTTCCAGGAGTCAGGTGCAGGTTTTATCCCCCCTGAAATCTTTTCCTGGCTGGAGCTGATCCCATCCTGCAGCCCCAGAGCTGCCAGCCCTGCCACAAACCCTCCACACCTCTGCAGAGTGTTTTACACTCTGAGTACCCGAGGGGATTCATTAACTCTGAGCATTAATTGGGGTCAGTGTCACTCTGCTGTGCCATGTGGGAACACTTTGATCCCGGACATTTCTCCTCCCTGCCCTGCTCGGACTTTGCCCGCTGCAGGTTTTGGCCTGGCTGCTTTTTGGGCTAAAAGAACAAACACAGCTCCTGGTTTTAGGGTGAGGAGGGAGCCCCAGGGAGAGCTCAGTGAGGCCCCAGCCCTGCAGTTCCATAAAGCAGGAAATTTCCACGGCTCGTGTGGATGGGATGGGCTGGAAAAGGGCCCAGAATTAGGACAGACATTGTCTGACCCTGCAGGGGACAGGGCCAGGAGGGATTTTCTCATCCCACCCCAATGGGAACGGGGCAGATCCCGCTGGGATTCCTGCAGGATCACAGCCCAGGGACATTTCTGTGCCACCCCAGCCCTGCTCAGCTCCCCTCTCTCCCCCTTCCCAGAACCATCCCAGGCATTTCTTCCTCACAAAAACCCCAAAAGAGCAAAGTGCCTGACCCTGCCTTTCTGGTTCTGTTTGCTTTTGGGGTGGGCTCGGAAATTTTTTGGGTTCCACTGGGCAAAGCTGAGCTGGACACGGGGCAGGGACACCCAGGGAGGGGAGAGCGCTGGAAACCAGCCCAGCTTCGGGCAGCCAGGAGGGGTGGGGAGGGAAACCACGGGCCAAGGGAACTCTGACAATGCTGCAGGGCAGGTTTGAGCGCGGCAGATAAGGGAGGGTGCGGGGACGGAGGGCGGCTGCAGGGCTGTGGGGAGGGGGGCACGGGCAGAGCCCCCCAAATTCCTGCAGGAAATCGGGATGGGGTGGGCAGAGCGAGGCTGAGCCCTGGCTGCTCGCAGTGCCGGGAGAGGAGTTGGGTTTTTCGTCAGGTCTGGGGGGAATAAAAACAAATAAAAGAGGGAGAAAGTTTCCAGGTGCAGCCTCGCTCGCTGGGACACTGAGGGTGTCAAGGCTCGCTGTCAGCTCCTCCCGTTGGGATGCTGGGATGAGGGGATCTTGGGATGCAGGAGTGTTGGGATGTGGGGATGTTGGGATATTCAGATCTTGGGATCTTGGATGTTGGGATGTTTAGATGTTGGATGTTGGGATGGTGGGATGGTGGGATGAGGGGATGAGGGGATGTTGGGATCTTGGATGTTGGGATCTTGGGATGTTGGATGTTGGGTTGTTGGGATCCTGGGATGTTGGGATGAGGGGATGTTGAGATCTTGGGATGTTGGATGTTGGGATGGTGGATGTTGGAATGTTGGGATGAGGGGATCTTGGGATCTTGGGATCTTGAGATGTAGGGATGTTGGATGTTGGGATCTTAGGATGTTGGGATCTTGGGATCTTGGGATGTGGGATGTTGGGATGTTGGATGTTGGGATGTTGGATGTTGGGATCTTGGGATCTTGGAATGTTGGGGTGTTGGGATGTTTTATGTTGGATGTTGGGATTTGGGATGTTGGATGTTGGGATCTTGGGATGCTGGGATGTTGGGATGTTGGGATGCAGGAATGTTGGATGTTGGGATCTTGGGATGCTGAATGTTGGATGTTGGGATGTTGGGATGCAGGAAGGTTGGGATGTTGGGATGCTGGGATGTTGGGATGCCAGGCTCTGCAGCACTCGGGGATGCAGAGCCCAGGAGTTTCTGGGATCTCCCTCTGCCCCTCCCAGCTCCCGTGGGCAGGAGGGGATTTCTAAGGAAAAGTTTCCCCACAGTTTGGGTTTGTTTCCCTCAGGATCACACTCAGCCACCCAGGAGAGGGGTTTAGGAAGGGGGGACAAACCCCAAATCCCATTTCTCTGCAAAATTGGGTTGAAATGTTTGGGTTCCATGCTGCAAAGATGGAAAAGCTCCAAGGAATGAGAGAGGACGCCAAAAATAAAACCTGGAACACCTCTAGCACAACATCCTGCCAGTGTCCAGCTGGGAGTGAGGATCCAGAGGGGATTGGGACAATTCAGTGCTCGGGAAATGGCAGCCAAGGACACAGGGACACTGCTGTCCCCTCTGCCACCCTCGCTGTCACCATCACACCCAGATCAGGACACCAAACCCCCCTGCAGTGAAGAATGAGCCCCTCTGGAGCAGGGATGGGTCATTCCCATGGCTGTCCCCACATCAAGCTCCAAGTCATCCCACAGATCCCAAAAATTCCCAGGATCTGCTATCTGATATCCTGATTTTAGGGGAAAACCCCTTGGGGTTCTGCACCCTGTAGTGTCCAAATCCCACACCCAAAATCCCAATTTTAGGGAAAAAGCCCATGAAGATTTGGACCCTGCACAGTCCAGATCCACCACCCAAAATCCCAATTTTGGGGAAAAATCCCATGAAGATTTGGACCCTGCACAGTCCAGATCCACCACCCAAAATCCCAATTTTGGGGAAAAATCCCATGAAGATTTGGACCCTGCACAGTCCAGATCCACCACCCAAAATCCCAATTTCAGGGAAAAATCCCATGAAGATTTGGACCTTGCACAGTCCAGATCCACCACCCAAAATCCCAATTCCAAGCCCTGTGGGGATCTGCACCCAAATTCCAATTTCATGGAATTTCTCCCATCTGGAAAGGATTTACCCCTGAGTTCCCGAGGTGACAGCTCAGACGTGCTCCCCCAGCCCAGCACAGGTAGGACAGAGTTTCTGTCCCCTCCCAGATGTGTCAAAAAGAAAAATAAAAGCAGTTTTACATCTGATTTTCCTGCTGCCAGCGTGGGGATTAATTACACACCTCGTCTGGGCAGAGCCCAGCTATCACCACGCAGAGTCTCGCTCCATAAATTTTCAGCTGCTAATAATAAGGCTGGACAGGAGTTTTAAAGCTTCAGTAGACAGTTTACAATTAACCTACTCCTGTCAGCTGGAAAATCACCTTAAAATGGGATTCCAGTTCACGTCTGACTCGCTTGGAGTGAGAGTTTCACTTTCTCAGAGTGAGAAACTGCCCTGGAAAGGCAGAGCCGGGGAAGGGCCCAGGGGCGGGTTCAGCTCAGAGCTGACCTGAATTTCTCCCAAAATCAGGGCAGAATTCACCAGGGATCCCACGGGACTGCCAGCCCAGCCCTTGGAAGCTGGAAATCAGCTCCATGAGTTTGGGAGCTTTTCAGGCTCATCCCAAGTTGGTTTTTTTTTTTTATCAAGGAGTCAAAGCACACCTTGGATTAGCAGCTGAGGGAGGGAAAAATGTGGATTTTGAAGCCCCAAACTGCCAGAGATGCCCAAGGAATGACAAACACAGAGCACGGGATGCACCCACCTCACCAACCTGATTCTCCAAAGGTTTTTTTTCCCAAGTTGGGAGCTGAATTCCATCAGCTGGAGCCACCATCCCCAGCTGAGCCAGGGTAACCTGGACACCCCCGGAGCTCGGGATGTCTGACACCCTCTGCTCCCTCTTTTAGCAGCTCACTCACCACTTTTAAAGATAAAAAATAAGCCTAAAAATTGAATATGGAGTTTTACTGCGAGGGAGGGGAGGTTCTGGAATGGAATTCCCAGAAAAACCGGGGCTGCCCCATCCCTGGAAATGTCCCAGGAGCATTTAAGGTCCCTTCCCCACCCAAAAAAACTCCATTATTCCATTCAGGGAATCTTTGGGATCCAAACCAAACCTCGTGGAGCCTCCAACCCCACATCTCCGAGGTGGAACCTCCCGAAGCTCCCCCTGGAATCACCTTTGAAAAGCGCCCATAAGGAATTCCACCAGCGAGGAGCAACTCGGGCAGGGGGGGCGCGGGGAGCCGCCCCGTCATTTTCTGTGATTAAAAGGCAAATTTTATTCCTGGAGAAACTTGGAAGCAAATGTGGCGTTGCCATGGTTTCACACCCACTGGCTGGAAATGACAATATTAGCAGGGTGACCTGGTAATTAGAAACTGTGCCCCCAGGTCAGGCTGCGGAGAAAATAAAGAGAGATTAGGGCGTGCTAAAGACACCGCATAATGCTGCGGGCTCCTGCGCTCCCCACCTTTTATAAGCGGCCCATTTAAATGCAGATTCTGACTTTCCACCTGGGGCTGCTAATCTGTCTCACAGCCAGATCAAACAATGAGGCAGCGCTCCGCACTGTGGGGCCGCGCTGCTTCGGGGCTCGGGCTGTGCGGGGCTCCCCAGCGCTGCTGTCCCCCTGTTCTCAAGGGAAAACCCCGAGGTTTCCATTCGCGGGTCGTTATTTGTGAGCGCTGGGGGGTTTGTGTCCTCCCCTCTCACCCTGAAATTCCAAGGGTTTGGAGAAAAGAGGGTTCGGATTTTCATCCTCCTCTCCCTTCCCCAAAACTTCAATGATTTGGAGCAAAACACGCTTAGATTTTCACCCTCATCTTACCCAAATTTCACTGATTTGGAGCAAACCAGGCTCAGATTTTCATCCTTATCTTCCTCCAAACTTCAAGAATTTGGAGCAAACCAGGCTCAAATTTTCATGCTCCCACCCCAAACCCCAATAATTTGGAGCAAATCAGGCCCAGATTATCATGCTCCTCTCCCTTCCCCAAAACTTCAATGATTTGCAGCAAACCAGGCTCAGATTTTCACCCTCATCTTCCCCAAATTTCACTGATTTGGAGCAAACCAAGCTCAGATTTTCACCCTCATCTTCCTCCAAAGAATTTGGAGCAAACCAAGTTCAGATTTTCACCCTCATCTTCCCCAAAAGTTCAACCATTTGGAGCCACGTCCCTGGGCAGTTCCGAGGTCTGGCCACCCTTTGCACGCAGAAATTCCTCCTCATGTCCAGCCCGGACCTCATCTGCTGAACTCGAGACCATTTCCTTCAGTCCTGACATTCCCTGGGAGCAGATCCTGAACCCCTGGCTGATCCCTCCTGTCAGGGAATTGTGGAAAGCCAAAAGATTCCCCCTGAGCCTCCTTTACACCTCAAAAAATGCCAAGGACTCCATCCCTGCCACTCCCGACTCAGCCCATGGAAAAACGTCGGGAAGAGCAGCTCCAGCTGTTTCCAGCTGTGTTTCCCCTGCTGGTGGCCGGGTGGGGACTGTCCTCAGAGAGGAACGACCCCGAATGGCTGAGGACATGAAAACCCGTCTGAAAGGGTCACTGCAGTGTCACCAAAGCCAGGTGACATCGGCACCGCCCCGAGGGCAAGGTCAGAGCTGCCAGGGCTGCACCTGGCCCTGGAGCGCTCTTCACTCTCCTGGAGAGCATTTCAGGAGCGCTGACACCGCCCTGCCCGGCCCTGGCAGCTCCCAAGGACATCAGGCGACATTCCCGGCTCCTCGGAGAGCGCCTGGAATTTTTTTTGCGCTTCCCCGAAGGTGCCAAAGGGGTCCAGCCTGTGACAGAGCCCGGTAAAATGTGGGGGTCGGGTCCCACTGGGATGGATTTGGACATTTCTGTGGCTTTGTGGTGCTGGAAATCTGAGCTCAGCCTTCTCCATCAAACATTCCCCGCTCCAGAGCCACCCCGACATTCCGAAACAGGAGAGAAAGAGAAAAAAATCATTCCCAGGAGGCTTGTGAGGACGGAGAGGAGGATGCTGCCTTCCTCTCCTTTATCCCAGTCTTTGTAAAACGGCAAACACGGGAGGGGAAAACCGACGGGGAATCCTGGAAAAGAGTCTGGGACCCTTGGGAAGAGCAGCCCCTGGATGCAATGGGAAAAATCCTTCGTTTCCAACTGTATTTTTGGGTGATAAAACAGGATTTGTTCCTCGGGTCGGTGCCGGGGTAATAAAGGAAGACAAGGCAGTGATGGAGGCACTGGGAATATGGAAAAAGCGAGGCTGGATCCCTTCCCGTGCCCACCCCCGGCCCCAGGCTAAGCTCAGCTCCTCCGTGCCTCAGTTTCCCCCGCTTTCATCCCTACTGCGCTGCACAAACAATTCCTTCGCTGCTGCAAATCTCAGACCCCATTTCGCACCGATTTTACTGCAGATATCATCCCTGAGGAGCTGATTTCGGACACCGAGCGAGGACCCCCCAAAAAAACCAAACCTGAGCTTTACCAGCCCCTCCTCGCCTTGCTGAGCCCCTTGGCTCGCCCCCGTTCCTCCTCCCTGCCCGAACTGTCATGGTTTATTTTGTTTGGGTGGATTTTCTTTCTCCTTCTCCCCCCTCCCCGGCCAAACAGAGACTTTTCCCATGGAGATGCAGCGCGCTCCGGGCCCATTAGCATCCTTGTGCATAATTAGGGCCGCGGGCATTGTCATGCAAAGCAGCCTCGGATGACAACACTTGAGCCCGGACGACGCAGGAACGCCGCGAGCGAGTTTCTCACACTGGTTTTAGCCAAGGCGAACCGCGCTCCGCACGGCTTGGAGATTTTAATTAATTAATTAATGGGTGCTGGGCTCCGCCGGCAGCATCGCCTCCGTCCACGGGCTCCGTCTTTTTGTGGAATGGGATCTTGGAGTGGTTTGGGTTGGGAAGGGACTTAAAGTTCATCCCATCCCACCCCACAGCTCCCATTATCCCGGTGGATGGGGTGGGATTTGGGGTTCAGGATGCCAGTGCAGCAGTGGGATCACAGGGAATCAATTTGGGGTTCACTCAGGATCCCAGTGCAGCAGTGGGATCACAGGGATGGGATTTGGGGTTCACTGAGGATCCCAGAGCAGCAGTGGGATCACAGGGAATCAATTTGGGGTTCAGGATCCCAGTGCAGCAGTGGGATCACAGGGATGGGATTTGGGATTCAGGATCCCAGAGCAGCAGTGGGATCACAGTGGGATTCAGGATCCCAGTGCAGCAGTGGGATCACAGGGATGGGATTTGGGATTCAGGATCCCAGAGCAGCAGTGGGATCCCAGTGGGATTCAGGATCCCAGAGCAGCAGTGGGATCACAGGGATGGGATTTGGGATTCAGGACCCCAGGCCTGCCCTGTTTGTGTTTCCCCCCAGACCCCACATGGGGATGGGCAGAGCTGGGCACTGACCCCACCCCAGCCCCTGCCTGTCACCATCTGTGTCCCCTGGGCTGGGACCCGGCCAGGAGGAGCTGCCAGGATGGGCTGGGAGGGTTTGGGGTGTCAGGAACCTCCTGCACAGCGCTGAGGCAAAGGGGGCAAACCCCAGAGGGTTTCACAGCCCCCCCGAGGGCAGGGAAGGGGCTGGGGAGGAGGGAGGGGCAGGACAAGGCCATCAGGGGACCCTGGTGACATCTCTGTGGGTGCCACCTCTGCAGAGAGGGAGCAGAGCCAGCACCTGCCCAGGTTTCTGCCCCTCCCTGCTCCAGCCCCTGCTGTGCTCAGGAAAGTCCTGGAAAAATCCCCAATCCCCCAGGATGCTTTTCCAGTTCTCTGAGAGGAGATCACTGATCCCTCCTTCAACTCCTGGAATTTCAGGAGTTGTTTTTTTGGGTTTTTTTAGGTTCCCTGCCTGGGGAGGGATTTTGCAGCAATCCCTGGATTTTTGGGGTGGAGGACACAAAGCAACAACACAAATTCCCAACCTGCCCCTGCTCTGCTGCTCCCTGCTCCACTCCCCCTGCAAAGTGAAAAAATAACCCGGAGAAATTAAATATTCCCTAAAGCTGGGCCTGCAGCACACGTTAATGTTCAGCAGCTCAGGAAAATGACAACTCTTTGTTTAGACTTTCTCCTAATTCATATTTCATCCGGGCCTCCCCTAATCCAGACTCAATCCATCTTCCCTCCTATTTGTTTTCTCTCCCCCCTCCCTTTTTTTTTTTTTTTCTTTTAACCTGTTTAATCCTTTTAAGTTCAAGGATTTGCAAAGCAAATACTATAAAAGATGAAAGGTGCGTTGGAGGAAATCAACTTTGATAAGAGGCTTTTATGGCTTGTAAACCTTATTCCGGCCCTTGGGCTTGAAAGGCAGCACTAATTTTAAGAGCTTTATGCAACCCTCATGTTGAGCTGCAAAAAAAAAAAACCTGTTCCAGCCTAAAAATTCTGGGTCTTGGGGGCTTGTCTTTATGGTGACCCGAATTTGGGTGATCACAGCACAAATCTGCATTTTTGGGAAGTCAAGAAATAACGAAAATGAGTTTAAGAGAAGAAAAAAAATATTAAATATTAGGATTAATAGCATAATCCTGAATAAATTGCTTGATCTTCTCCTTCAAGCTTTGCACCTGCAGCAGCTCCACAGCTGGACTTTTACAAACCCAAGGAACAGCCAGAGCTGCTTTAAAATGAAGGGAAAACCCACTAAATATTCGGATTAATAGCAGTTTAATGAATAAACTGCTGGTGTGATATTCTCCTTACAGCTTTGCACCTGCAGCACATCCCACACCTCCCCTGGGCAGGGAAAAGCAGCTCTGAAAGGGTTAAAGAGCCCCAGCCCCACGTCCTGGCCCGGCTCCAGCTTCTCCTCTGGGGTTTGGAGTTTATTCCTCTCGGGTTTTTTTTGGTGTTGCTGTCCCAGAAAAGCACAAGCTGTTTGCAAACGCCGCGGTTTTCACCTCTGGAAAACGCTCCCAGCAGCCCTGAGCAGCAAAAAAGCGCTTTTAACAATTTTATAGCAATTTTTTTATCAATTTTATCCCAATTTTCTGTGTCCCACAGGTCTGCAAAGCCAGGGAACAAATCGTGTTCAGCAGCAGCAGAGCCCCAGCCCTGCTCCATCCCCCAGGCTGAAAAAGCACCAGGGAATCACAACAGCCCTGGGATGATCCTGGAGAGGGGCTGGGGACATTTCCAGAGCTCAGGGAGAGGATTCCCAGCCCAGCCCAGATGTCAGGTGTGCCCCAGGATCCCAGCCAGAGCCACGCTCGCTCTCCTGGGAAGGAAGCAGCAGCAGGGCTGTGGTTTCACAGCTAAATCACAATTTTGGGATCGTTTTCCACTTGGGGGGAGCTGGGAGCTGAGGGCAGGCAGGTGAGGGGGACACAAAACCCAAACTCCAGGAGCCACCCAGCCACAGGAAGATGAGGAAAATAAAAAAAAGAGTGAAGAAATAAAAGGGAAAACACAAGGAAGGGGGAAAGAAACCATTTTAGAAGTGGAAAAATCAACCCCCAGTTATGGCACAAACCCCCAAAATCTTTAATATTAAACAACATCATGGCAAATCCATCATCTCTATCCTCAAACATCATCCTTTGGGATCCCAGCCGGCAGTCCCTGTCCCTACCCAGCTCCTGGTGTCCCCAGGAGGAGGAGGAGGAGGAGGATGTGGAGGAGCAGCTGTTGAGCTCAGCAGCCCCACGGGCGCTGTGCTCGCACTCATTCCAAGGATCCTGCAACATTTGGCCACCAGAGCTGCTCCCTGTTTGTTTTGGGAGGACCAGGGATTGCTCAACAGCTGCTGGGGAGGCCTGGTTAGCCAAAAAAAAATAATAATGCCCTACCCTGAGCACATCTCCAGGGAAACCGAGTGGTTTTTCCACTTATTTCTGTGTCACCAGTAGCACCAGGGGACTCTGAGCAGCCCCATAGGAGGGAGAGGAGCCGCCCAGCCCAGCAGGGACGGGCCGAGGAGGAGCAGGAGGAGGAGGAAAGGTGACACAATGGGTGGCCAGGGCTCAGCAGAGCGGAATTGGCGAGGTCTGAGTGGCCGGAGCAGCAGGAGGAGGAGGAGGAGGGAGCGCTGCCCCAAAGGTCTGTTTGCAATCAAAAGGAGCATCCCGGAGAGGGGCTGAGAGCCCGGACACCTCCGGCCGGCAAGGAAGGACCGAGCGGGGATGAGGAGCCGGCACTGGGGACGGAGGGAAGGACAGAACAGACCTGGGACCGCAGCACGGCCGGGAAACCCAGCCCGGAGCCCCTGAGACCGGGGGGACCCAGGAATTCTGCACAAGGGCAGGAAGGGACAAGAAAAGGATCGGGACGGGATTGGGATGGGATCAGGATCAGGATCAGGATGGGATCGGGATAAGGACCAGGATGGGATCAGGATCAGGATGGGATTGGTATAAGGATGAGATTGGGATAAGGATGGGATTGGGATAAGGACCAGGATGGGATCAGGTCAGGATCAGGATGGGCTCAGGATCAGGAGCAGATCAGGATCAGGATCAAGATCAGGATGGGATCAGGACCAGGATGGGATCAGGATCAGGATCAGGATTAGGATCAGGATCAGGATAGGATCGGGATCAGGATAGGCTCAGGATCAGGAGCAGACCAAGATCAGAATCAGGACGGGGATGGATTGGGATCAGGACCAGGATCAGGATCAGGATCAGGATGAAATCAGGATCAAGATCAGGACCAGGATGGAATCAGGGTGGGATCAGGAATCAGGATCAGGATGGGATCAGGATCAGGATCAGGATCAGGAATCAGGATCAGGATGGGATCAGGATCAGGATCAGGATCAGGATCAGGATGGGATCAGGATCAGGATCAGGATCAGGATCAGGATCAGGATGGGATCAGGATCAGGATCAGGATGGGATCAGGATCAGGATCAGGATGGGATCAGGATCAAGACCAGGAGCAGGAGCAGGAGCAGACCAGAACCAGGATCAGGACCAGGATGGACTCAGGATCAGGATCAGGATGGGATCAGGACCAGGAATCAGGAATCAGGAATCAGGATCAGGATCAGGATCAGGATCAGATCCCCCATCTGACCCCGTTCCACCCTGGCTGCACAGACCCCACACAAGGAACCAGCCCCTCACCCTGGGCACAGCCTTGCACCAACCCAAACTCCCCAAACCAGGCCATAAACATTTCCACGGTTTTAGGAATGAAATATTGAGCCTTTTCTCCTAAATTAAAATCCTTTTCTTCCCGTCTCCCACACAACTGTCCCTGAGTTTGATAAACACAAGGAGCTCTGGATTTCCACAGTTATCCCGAGCATCTTTGAATGAGCACGACTTCCCAAAGGCTGGGATTCCACCCAAACTCTCCCCACGGAGCTGCAGTGGTGCCCAACCAGCTCTGAATTTCCCCAGTGCATCCTGAAGAGGCTGAGCCTCCATGGAACTGCAGGGCTGAGGAGCAGCCAGCCCATCTTGGAGCAATCTCGGGGTCATTAATGGCATCCTGCTGGTCCAGCCCTGCCCAGCTCTGCCCCAAAATCCTGCCAGAGCCTCCCCTCCTCCCAGCAAGCTTTAACCTCTTCCCTCCTGAGCCCCAGCCCGGTGTGGGCAGCAGGAAAGGGGATGGAGGAGAATTCCAGGGGAGCAGCACTCAGAGGTCACCAACCCCGAGTGCTGAACTTCCTTCTTTTCCCAAAAAACGGGGCGGGAAGGGGGGGAGAGGCTTTGCTGGGATGAGGAGTGGTGGGAACCCTCTCCTCCTGCTCAGCTTTGGGAGGATGTGGGCCCAGCTGGGGGGCGGCCAGGATCAAAGAGCCTTTGACATTTTCAGACCAAAGGGTCTTATTTTTATTTTATTTCTGAGGGCCACATGCAGTCAGAGGCCTTTAATGGTGCTGGAAACAGATGGGCCAACAGCTCCTCTGCTCATCCAGGGCGCCAGGCAGAAAAATACCACGGAGAAATGAGCAATAAAAATTTCCCTTCTCCATTTCCCAGCCCTGCTCCTCTCTGGCTCCTGGAAAGTGGCCCTGGACAAGGCTGGGGTGGTCACCACTCAATCCTAAGGCATCTCCAACAGGTCAGGGGTGTTGTGGATGGGAATGGAACCCTGCCAGCCCTTCAAACAAAGGAATTGTTCTCATTTTCAATAAGGAACCAGATGAAAATATTCAGGCTTTTCCAGATTCTTGATTTCTGCTCGGAAATTATTTTTCCCCATTTTTGCTTCAGTCAGACAAGAGAAGAAAAATAAAAAATGAATGAAGGAGTAAAAGAGAAAATACAAGGAGGGAAGGATGGAGGAGAAACCATTTTAGAGGTGGAAAAATCCTAAAATTCAGAGCCAAAATTTTTTCCAGGAAGAGCAATTCATTAAGATTTTGTGAGAGAACGGGTCAAGCTTTGGTTGGAAAATTCCCAAGAAGGTCAATTTAGAATCATCACCTCCCTCTGCCCATGGAGCCCCCCACAGGCTGAAATGTCTCCATCCAAGATGGCACAGAGCTGGGAATTCCATAACAGAGCTGGGGATTCCATCACAGAACTGGGAATTCCATAACAGAACTGGGAATTCCAACACAGAACTCGGAATTCTATCCCAGAGCTGGGAATTCCATCATGGAGCTGGGAATTCCAACACAGAACTCGGAATTCTATCCCAGAGCTGGGAATTCCATCCTGGAGCTGGAAATTCCATCATGGTGTTGGGAATTCATAACAGAGCTGGGAATTCCAACACAGGACTGGGAATTCCATCTGAGAGCTGGGAATTCCATCCCAAAGTTGGGAATTCCATCACAGAACTGGGAATTCCATCCCAGAGCTTCAGTTCCCCCTTGGATGAGTCGCTGCTGAGAGCCTCTGATGGATGCACGGCAAAATTCCCAGGCAGGACAAAAACGAAGGAATTCCTTCTCCAGAGAGGCCCCTCAGGCTCCAGGGAATCCCTGGGGCTGGGTGTAGGAATCCCCCTCTATCTGAGGGATCAGCCCCGTTGAGATGGATGTGTTCTCATTATGTCCTGTTGGGATGGATGTGTTCCCACTATCTCCCAGTTGGGATGGATGTGTTCCCATTATCTCCAGCTGGGATGGATGTATTCCCATTATCTCCAGTTGGGATGGGTGTGTTCCCATTATCTCCAGTTGGGATGGGTGTGTTCCCATTATCTCCTGTTGGGATGGATGTGTTCCCACTATCTCCCAGTTGGGATGGATGTGTTCCCATTATCTCCAGTTGGGATGGATGTGTTCCCATTATCTCCCAGTTGGGATGGATGTGTTCCCATTATCTCCAGTTGGGATGGATGTGTTCCCATCATCTCCCAGTTGGGATGGATGTGTTCCCATTATCTCCCAGTTGGGATGGATGTGTTCCCATTATCTCCCAGTTGGGATGGATGTGTTCCCATTTTCTCCCAGTTGGGATGGATGTGTTCAGGATCAACCCCATTGGGACGGATGTGTTCCCATGGGATCAACCCCATTGGGATGGATGTGTTCCCATCATCTCCAGCTGGGATGGATGTATTCCCATTATCTCCAGTTGGGATGGATGTGTTCCCATTATCTCCACTTGGGATGGATGTGTTCCCATTATCTCCCAGTTGGGATCAGCCCCATTGGGATGGATATGTTCCCATTATCTCCAGTTGGGATGGATATGTTCAGGATCAGCCCCATTGGGATGGATGTGTTCCCATGGGATCAGCTCCATTGGGATGGATGTGTTCAGGATCACCCCACTGGGATGGATGGATGGATGGATGGATGGATGGATGGATGGATGGATGGATGATGGATGGATGGGAGCCAGGCTGAGTTTTCCAGGCTGGCCTGGAGGGATGAGGCCGGACAGGAGCACCCAGGAGAGCAGGGAGCCACCAACCCCATGGCTGTGGGATCCCCATCCAAACCCAAAGCCAGCCCAGCCCTTCCCAGCCCTGCTCCAGTAGCACCTGGAGCACACAGCCCCGACAAGCCCCGTCCTTCCCAGCAACACAAATAGATTTGGCTCCCAGAGATATTTTTATTCCCTCCAAAAATATTTTGACAAAACCCATTTGCATCATCCCCGGCGCTTCCTCTCTCTGCAGGGCGAGGAGTGGCACGGAGGGATCCGCCCAGGGAGGGGTGGGAGAGGTTTGGGGAGAAACAGGGAGCTCAGAGAGGGGGAGGCAGCAGGACAGGGAGCATCCAGGGATTTTTGGGATGCTGGAAAGCACTGGGGACACAAAGGGATGGAGGCAGCAAGTCAGGGAGCATCCAGGGATTTTTGGGATCCTGGAAAGCAGAGAGGACACAAAGAGATGGAGGTAGCAGGACAGGGATCAGGATGAGATCCCTGAGAGGAGCACAAATGGATGGGAGCAGCAAGACAGGGAGCATCCAGGGATTTTTGGGATGCTGGAAAGCAGAGAGTAGCAGTGGGGTGGGAGTAGTTTGGTTCTGGGAAAACACCTGGTGGAAAACAGGGATGAGGAGGGAAAGGAAAGAGGTGTCTGGTGCAATCTGGGCTGCCAGGCTGGCCCTGCTCAGCATCAGCATCCTGCCCATACAGACCCTATTTCCTCCCTTTTGGATTTAATCATGGTTTAAATTCCATTTTCTCTTCTCTCTTTCATGACCCCCTTGCACACTGAGACCCCACAACCAGCCCCAAGCACCCCAAAACCAGCCCCAAGCACAGCATCAGGCCCAAATACACACAGTGGATGTTCCTCCAACCCAAAACTTCCCAAAAAAATTCCATTTGCAGTGCCAGAGGAGCAGACAGTGGAGAGGAGATGATTCCTCCACACTGGGCAGGCAGAGGACACCCCAAAGGAGGGATTAACCCAAACCCAGGCTGAACTGGGTGATCTGGTTTCCTTTCAGGCACCCTGGAGCTCTTTATGGCAGCTGACACCTTCCAGCTGGATTTTCTGCTAGCAGAGCTGCTCCCACTCAGCGATGGCTGCGATAGGAGCCTGGCTTTGTGCTGCCCCACACCTGAAAAAGGGAGATAAACCCACCCCAGGCCGGGGTCATTCCCCCCAGGCCAGGGTTACGTGCTCCTTGTGCTCCTTCTGCTTCCATCACACCCAGGAGGGTGAAGGGAGCAGCTCTGTGTGAGGAATAAATGGCTGAGGAGCAATTTCACCCCTGTTCTTTTAGGGAAAAACACAAAACTGAGGAAATGCAGCTTTGTTTGGGGTCCTGCTTCCCTTATTCACTGATGTGTGCAGCAGTTACCACCTGAAAGAGAAAATTCTCCTTTTCTGGAGAAGCTCCTGGGACTTTGTGACACCCCTGGGATCCCAGCAGGGAATGAGGAGCTGCCCCAAATCCCAAATCCCTGCCTGGTGCTGGGGCTGCTGAGGTTCACTGCAAAGCTCCCAGGGCTCCCCCAATCCTTCCCCTCGCCCTCCCACTCTTCCCTGCTTTCTCTTCTCCCTCAACACCAATTTTCCAGGCCAGAACCTGCTCTCCTGGCCCCGTTTCAGCTGGATCCATCCCCTGCTCCGTTTCCTGCCAGGCTCAGAGACGGGAAAATCTGGGTGGGCAAGAGGCACAACACCCAAAACCCCAAAAAAAACCCCAAAAACCCCACCAGGGTGGTACCATGGCACAGCCATCCCGTCCTGCAGAGCCAAAGGAGCAGGATCACGTTTGGAGACAGGGATTGATGGAAATAAGGAAAGGATCCTGGCAGATCCCACGTGCTGGAAAAGCTCTGTGGATGCTGCTGCCGTGCCAGGGACACCCTCGTTCCCCTTCCCTCCGTGGGGCTGCAGCTCTGGGAGCCAAACTGGAACAGCCCCAGCTTGTGGGGTGTGGGGCTGGGAGCTGCAGCTTTCCCCACCTCCCTCCTGCATTCCCGTAAATGTCTTGGCCAGCCTGGGCTGAGCTGAGGCTTTACAGCAAAACCTGACTCTGGGTGCTGGGGTTTGGGCTTGGCCAGAGCTGCACTTCAGTCCTGGTGGCTCTTGGAGATGGATGAGTAAAGGAAATAAAAAGAAAAAAAAGGGGTTGGTGGAGCCAAGGAGGGAGATGTGAATCACGGCAATGGGGATGGTGAGGCAGAGGGGGAAAAATAAATATATAAATATATATATAGCTATATAGTTTAGTGTGAGGTTCCAAAAGCTGACAGATCTCCAGCCAGAACCTGGCAGATGCTGACAGAGTTGTACCAAAATCCTCGGTGCATCAAATCCCTGTCAGCAGCGCCCCGGGGGATCAGGGCTGCTCAGAAGGAGGTGTTAATCCAGCCCCAGGACGCTCCTGGATGCTCCTGCCCTGCAGGAATCCCACCCTCCTCAGCCCGAGGGGGAGCAAACTCCACTCAGAGCCGAGACGAGGGTGGCAGGGGGTGAATGTCACCGTGGGAGAGGATGGTTGGACGCTCCAAGGAGTGGGAGTGCTGCCCCTCCCTTCGCTCCCCTTTTCCTGGGACACAGGAAAAGCCAAACTGCCCCAAATTCCTGCCTAATCCACACAAGGACCTTCGCCTGCCCAGCCCTCCAGGATCCATCCCGGGGTGGCAGCAGCTGCGATGCTCTGGCAGCTCCAGCTCCAGCTTTTCCCTTTCCCTTTCCCTTTCCCTTTCCCTTTCCCTTTCCCTTTCCCTTTCTCTTTCCCTTTCCCTTTCCCTTTCCCTTTCCCTTTCCCATTCCCTGTCCTGTTCCCATTCCCGTTCCCTATTCCTGTTCCCATCCTCTTTCCCTTTCCCCTTCCCTTTCTCATTCCCATTCCCATTCCTGTTCCCACTCCCACTCTCATTCCTGTTCCCATTCCTGTTCCCTTTCCTATTCCCATTCCCATTTCCCTTTCCCCTTTCCCCATCCCCATCCCCGTTCCCATTCCCATTCCCATTCCCATTCCCATTCCCCATTTCCCTTTCCCTTTCCCATTCCCATTCCCCATTCTCATTCCTGTTTCCACTCCCACTCCCATTGCTGTTCCATTTCCCTTTCCCCTTCCCATTCCTGTTCCTTTCCCGTTCCTTTCCTGTTCCCATTCTCATTCCCTTTCCCCTTTCCCTTCCCATTCTCATTCCCTTTCCCCTTCCCCTTCCCATTTTCCATTTCCCTTTCCCCATCCCCTTTCCCCTTCCCTTTCCCCATTCCCATTCCCATTCCCATTCCCATTCCTATTCCCATTCCCATTCCCATTCCCATTCCCATTCCCATTCCCATTCCCATTCCCATTCCCTTTCCTTTCCCCATTCCTGTTCCCTTTCCCATTCCTCATTTCCCTTTCCCCTTCCCTTTCCCCCTTCCCCTTCCCTTTCCCCTTTCCCCATCCCCATCCCCATCCCTATTCCTGTCCCATTCCCTTTCCCTTTCCCCTTCCCTTTCCCCATTCCCATTCCCATTCCCATTCCCTTTCCCTTTCCCTTTCCCTTTCCTTTCCCCATTCCCATTCCCCTTTCCCCATCCCCGTCCCCATTCCCATCCCATCCCATCCCATCCCATCCCCATCCCCATTCCCATTCCCATCCCATCCCATCCCATCCCATCCCATCCCCATCCCCATTCCCATTCCCCTTTCCCCTTTCCCCTTTCCCCATCCCCATCCCCATCCCCATTCCCATCCCATCCCATCCCATCCCATCCCATCCCCATCCCCATTCCCATTCCCCTTTCCCCTTTCCCCTTTCCCCTTTCCCATCCCCATCCCCATCCCCATTCCCATTCCCATCCCATTCCCATCCCCATCCCCATCCCCGTTCCCCGGGCAGGCAGATCCCCGTTTTTCCCCGCAGCAGGAGCCCGCAGCCCATTAGACAAGCCCTGATTGCTCCTCCTCACCTCCCCCGTGACACAACCGAGTGCGCATACAAGGCAGAACAAAACAGTGACAATTGGTGACAAATGGACTGCACAGCATCCCGTGGCCCCGTCGCCAGGGAGACCCTGGCCAAGCATGGGCGGCCGCGATCCGGGATGGCACAGGGGACACAGGTGCTGGGAAAGCCGGGACGGACCCATCTGCTGCCGGAGTGACACGGCAGAGCTGCCCCAGCCCCGGGCTGCGACCCAGGACTGCGGCACATCAGGCCCAGTCAGCTCTGCCTCGCCCCCCTTTAATAGGGGTAATTTCCCACAAGTATTTTCCCAGGTCACAGACGCGGTTTGACAACAAACAGACAGGGGGAAGGAAGGGTTTAACTGTTGAGAGCCCCAGCTCTGAGCCGGAGCACGGAGCTAAGCCCGGCTTTGCCAGGGCAGGGACGGAGGCCAGCGCAGGGAGAATGAGGCTGGCTCCCCAGCTCGGTGCTGGCAGGGCCGGGAGGCTCTTCCGGGAACATCTTGGAATGACTCAATGCCTTTTACTTTCAATGCGAGTGATGTCAATGCCCCGCAGCCGCCACTTCACGTTCGGATGGGGCTGCGGGCTCCAGCGCTCAGAGCACGGCAAAACCGCAGGGGCGGGGTCCAAAACTCAAAAAAACTGCACGGGCAGTGTCCAAAATTCGGCACAACCACAGGGGCAGTGTACAAAACTCAAAAATCTGCGCAAGCAGTGTCCAAAACTTGGCAAAACTGCACAGGCAATGTCCAAAACTCAAAAAAACTACACGGGCAGAGTCCAAAATTTGGCACAACCACAGGGGCAGTGTCCAAAACTCAAAAATCTGCACAAGCAGGGTCCAAAATTCGGCACAATTGCAAGGGCAGTGTACAAAACTCAAAAATCTGCATGAGTAGAGTCCAAAATTCAGCACAACTGCAAGGACAGTGTCCGAAACTCAAAAAAACTGCATGGGCAGAGTCCGAAATTTGGCACAATTGCAAGGGCAGTGTCCAAAACTCAAAAATCTGCACGGGCAGTGTCCAAAACTCGGCAAAGCCACAAGGGTAGTGTCCAAAATTCAAAAAAACTGCACGGGCAGTGTCCAAAACTCAAAAATCTGCATGAGCAGTGTCCAAAATTCGGCACAACCACAGGGGCAGTGTCCAAAACTCGGCCTCCCTCCTCCACAGCGCCCACGAACATTGCCAAAGGTTGGGATAATCTGAGCTGCTCCCCAAGGGATACCTGCTGCACCTCATTCCCTTGCTTGGTTTGCTGGGCACGGTGGGATTCGGTCAAAATTTGGATTTTTGATGAACTTGGAGATGTTTTTCCACCCTTAATGAGTTTCCAAAGAGCCACAGAGCAGCCTCTGGGGAGCTTTGCTGCAAACAGACGGAGCTGTAGCCCCCAGCCTCGCGTTCTCCGTGCCCTCAGGAGCGGTGCCAGGGCTGAACCGAGCATCCCTGCCCCGGCTCTGCCTCCTGCCAGGCCCCGCTGCACGGGGCAGGTGGGCAAGAAGGAGTTAAGGCTGCAGCTGCCAGCCCGGCGGTGCGGAGTTATGCTCAAACTGTTCCCACTGCTGCATGAAGTCAGCTGTCATTAGGGAACAAAGGCGCCCCGGAGCAGCTCAAGTTGTGTCACACTCGGGAGGCGCAGAGACTGCTCCCTGATTAGGATTTCTAAATCCGTCCCATCGAGGCCACCGAATAAAGCCGCGGAACAATGAGCGGGGGCACATTCACACAAGCGGCAGCCCCTCCGATCCCCCGCCGCCCTCCCCACCCCCTCGCACGCTTCTCCTCCCGCCCGAGCCTGCGGCACTTGAGCTCCACATCCCGCTGGAGAGCACAGCCGGTGGCACGGCCCCTGCTGCTCCAGAGCCCGGCTCCTCATCCCCATCCCCTCCTCATCCTCATCCCACAGGGAACAGCTCCTGCTGCTCCAGAGCCCGGCTCCTCATCCTCATCCTCATCCTCATCCTCATCCTCATCCCACAGGGAACAGCTCCTGCTGCTGCAGAGCCCGGCTCCTCATCCCCATCCCCTCCTCATCCCACAGGGAACAGCTCCTGCTGCTCCAGAGCCCGGCTCCTCATCCCCATCCTCATCCTCATCCTCATCCCACAGGGAACAGCTCCTGCTGCTCCAGAGCCCGGCTCCTCATCCTCATCCTCATCCTCATCCTCATCCCACAGGGAACAGCTCCTGCTGCTCCAGAGCCCGGCTCCTCATCCCCATCCTCATCCTCATCCTCATCCCACAGGGAACAGCTCCTGCTGCTCCAGAGCCCGGCTCCTCATCCTCATCCTCATCCTCATCCTCATCCTCATCCCACAGGGAACAGCTCCTGCTGCTCCAGAGTCCGGCTCCTCATCCTCATCCTCATCCTCATCTTCATCCCACAGGGAACAGCTCCTGCTGCTCCAGAGCCCGGCTCCTCATCCTCATCCTCATCCTCATCCTCATCCTCATCCTCATCCCACAGGGAACAGCTCCTGCTTCTCCAGAGCCCGGCCCCTCATCCTCATCCTCATCCCATCCCATCCCATCCCACCTCATTAATCCCATCCCATCCCATCCCATTGATCCCATCCCATCCCATCCCATCCCATCCCATCCCATCCCATCCCATCCCATCCCATCCCATCCCATCCCATCCCATCCCATCCCATCCCATCCCTTTGCTCCCATCCCATCCCATCCCATTGATCCCATCCCATCCCATCCCATCCCATCCCATCCCATCCCATCCCATCCCATCCCATCCCATCCCATGGGGCACAGCTCCTGCTGCCCTGGCCTGGCTCCCCATCCTCACTCCCCCCTCATTTGGGACATTTTTGATGTCATCCCCATGGGACCCCTCCTGTCCCAGGAGGCACCAGCCCCGTTCCAGGTGCCCTTTTTGGGGATGGAGGAGGAAATGCTGGGATGCTGGGGGGTGCAAAAACCCTTTTATTGGAAAAAACATCAACCCCTGGCACGAGGCAGAAAACCTTCTGGGGAACGCAGCCGGGGGTGAATTTGGGACATGAAACCCCCAGAGGCAGGAATGAGGAGGTGGTGGCTGCTGCTCCCGGCTCCAGAAGAGGCTGTGCCCATGAAGAACTTCCAAACTTCCATCCTGGGCTCTTCCAGGTGGAGAGGAGGAGGAGGAGGGGGAGGTGACCTTCTCCAGGTGGTGACTCCCAACATGACAAACCCTCAACATGACAAACCCTCAACATGACAAACCCTCAACATCACCGCTCGTGACAAACGCGGTGGGACTGGGACTGTCCTGCCAGAGCTGTGACACACTGGGGGACATCCCAAACTGTCCCCTCATCCCAAACTCCAGCCAGCAACTTCCTTCGAAAGCTCCAGTCCCTCCAGAGCCAAAACCACGGCGCCTTTCTCCCATCTCGCTTCGGATTTGGGAAAACACCCGCTAGACAAGGAGGGGGGAAAAAACGGGAATTTACGGCTCTGCCCTTGCCCCAGGGTTGCATCTTGGAGCCGGCAGCGGGAGGCCGGCAGCCAGCAGGTGCAATGAATAAATATCCCGGGAGAAATCCCTCTGGAGAGCGGGGGAAGGGCAGGAATATAGATATCGGGATCCCCCCGCCCGCAGCAGACACACACACACTAATCCCGGGGATTTGGCCGTCATATGACATGCCCGGCCCGGCCGAGGGAGGGGATTTAAGGCACGCCTCTCCTTTCACGCCAGGAAAGGATTTTCATCTCTCAAGAGCACAATGAGAGGGGGAAGGAAGGAGGAAAGAAAAAAAAAAAAAATGAGAGAGAGAGAGAGAAAAAAAAAAAATAAAAAAGCCAATCAAGCCGGGATCAGCTGTGGGCTGGGCTGCTGCAGGTCTGCTTGTCCCAGAGGGGGGTGTGGGGACACATATTGGGCCGTGTGGGAAACCCACAGGCTCAGCTTCTCACACATTGTTCTCCTGGCCGGCTCCCCCCAGCCCCCAGCCAAAGCCGTTAATGCCACAAAAGATACTTTGCCCATTGTGCCGGGGACAGCTGAGAGGATAGAGTTAGCCTTCCCCAGCTTTGCTGCCTCCCTCTCCCGCTGGAGAGGGGAACAGGGGACAGGGCAATCAAAATGGAGAGTTTGATGCTCGCCATACAAAAGAATTAAATCCACTTAGGCCCCTTTCTCGCTAATCTCGGACTGTGGGGGGGTTAAATATGGTTACATTTTCATTAGGTACTAATAGCAAAAGGGCAGCTAATGGTAGCACAGCCCGCCGCATTGTCATGCAGATGGTCCTCGGAGGGCTCCCCGGCCCGGCCGCGGGGCGATGGCATGCTCGGAGGGGGAAATTGTGTCACTCGCCATTGTCGCCGCTGAATTCCATCAATGGGAAAAGTCATGTTTCCTTGCGGCGGAGGAAACAAGTTAAAATCCCGCCCGAGGGGTGGAGGTGGCCCAGGGGGAGGCACCTGGGGACACGCAGGGACACTGGCCAGGGATGTCCCTGCTCGGGGGACACGCACCCACCGGGAGCTGGACACCAGGCGACAGCAAAAATGCGTTTTCATCTTTGAACCGATTTATGTCTGCAGACCGAAAAGTCGCTTTCACCTTTGAGTGTTTTGTGTCCGCTGTCCCCCCGGGCTGGAAGGGGAGACTCCGGAGGGGCTGGAGCAGGGAACAACCCTTTGGGGACAGCAGCGCTGCCCTTGCAGCCTCTCCATCCATCCCGGCACATCCAGCGCTGCTTTCCCCCCATCCCAGCACATCCAGCGCTGCTTTCCCTCCATCCATCCCGGCACATCCAGCGCTGCTTTCCCTCCATCCCAGCACATCCAGCGCTGCTCTCCCTCCATCCCAGCACATCCAGCGCTGCTTTCCATCCATCCCGGCACATCCAGCGCTGCTTTCCATCCATCCCAGCACATCCAGCGCTGCTCTCCCTCCATCCCAGCACATCCAGCGCTGCTCTCCCTCCATCCCCCTGCTCCTGGACAGGCCGGGCTCAGGAAGGCTGGACCTGCTGGGATGTCACTGTCACACCTGCAGGGATGTCACTGTCACACCTGCTGGGATATCATTGTCACACCTGCTGGGATATCATTGTCACACCTGCTGGGATGTCTCTGGGATTCCCTGCAGCAGCTCCAGCTCCCTGGAGCCTCCCAAACATTGTCCAAAACCAGTCCCCACCACCCCTGACAGCCTCAGGTGCTGAACACCGGTGTCCCAGCTGAAGGAACATCATCCCTCAGGGACCAGCAGCTCCACAGGGATCCCAGACCACTCAGGATTTGGATGCCTTGGAAGAACCACCAGCAAAAAGGAAAATGCCTCATCTGGGCGCCTTGGCTAAACGCTGCCATGGAGAAAGAGCAGACAGAAAGTCTCTGCCAGGGTGTGTTTTATAAGGTGAGAGCACTCTGGGATATTTTTTCTCGGGGTGTTAGGAGACCCACAACCCAAACAAGTCAGGGAAGTTATGTCCTTTCCCCCAAAGCAACTGGCACGAAGGTAAAATCTCCATCCCTGGGAACAGGCAGCAGCGCCGGGCAAAGCCAAGTTAAACAAGAGCAAGGTCAGGGCGCAGATGGAGCAGCCAATAAGTGTGAGGAGGAGGAACTGGTGCCACAGGCACCTACAGCCCTTCAGGAGGAATCAGTGACATAACCAGAGCTCAGGCACCTACAGCCCTTCAGGAGGGAATCAGTGACATAACCAGAGCTCAGCACCCACAGCCCCTCAGGAGGGAATCGGTGCCACAGCGACAGCTCAGGCACCTACAGCCCCACCGAGACCTGGGTCTACTCCAGCTGTGCCCCTGAGCAGCAGTGTGGGAAATGTGTCCCTGGGTGTCCCTTGGTGTCCCTTTGTGTCTCTTCGCATCCCTTGGTGTCCCTTGGTGTTCCTTCATGTCATTTGGTGTCCCTTGGTGTCCCTTTGTGTCTCTTGGTGTCCCTTGGCATACCTTGGTGTCCCTTCATGTAATTTGGTGTCCCTTTGTGTCCCTTCATGTCATTTGGTGTCCCTTGGTGTCCCTTTGTGTCCCTTGGTGTCCCTTGGTGCCCCTTAGAGTCCCTTCATGTCACTTGGCATCCCTTGGCTTTCTTTCATGTCCCTTGCCATCTTTTCATGTCCCTTGGTGTCCCTTGGTGTCTCCCCCTCTGCCTGCCCCTCTCCCCCCTCCCTGGGCTCCTCATGCCAGCACCATCACCTCTCCATTGATTTTTGGGGAGGGGCTGGAGGAGCCTCAGCCCCCGAGCCGGGATCTCCAGAGCTCCCTCAGGACATTTCCATCACCAGAACTGTCCCACCTCCCGTGCAGCCCCAGCAGGAGCCCCTGGCCGATGTCACTCATTTCCCACAGTGCCCATCCTGTCCTGAGCTGCTCTGGCCCGAGGACACCAATTTCCTGACTGACCACGCCAGCCCAGCCTGGCTGAGCCCAGCCCAAGCCCTGCAAGCCTCGCTGAGTTTTGCAAGCGTCGGCTCCTCAGGGAGCGGCGTTTGCTGCTTCCCTCTGCCACCCCCAGAGTCCAGCTGGGCTGGGGATGAAAGCTGAGATCCCTGATGCTCTGCAGCCAGAGCTTTGGGGACAGCAGGGGAGCTCAGGAGTGTGGCACTCACACTCAATTCCCCGCTGTCCAAGTCAAGCCTGAGCTAAAACCGGGCTCAGCGCGAGTTTAAATAAAAGCTGCTCCTCTCCCTCCATCCTTCCACCCACACCTGGCTGGAATTGGGTGGGTTTGACACCTCTGACACACTGGTTCATTTTCTCCCAGGGATTTTTAGGCCTTGTGCCACAGCTGGAGGGACGGACGGACGGACGGACAGCACGTCCCAAACCCCAGGAAAGCCCCCACGGAATCAAACTCGTTGTGCAACAGCCACGATAACATCTCGACAGCTCTCCCCGGGTTTGGGGGGAGCTGCGGTGTTGCAATCCGGGCTCAGGGTTAAGAGCTGGAGTTTTGGAAGCTCATCCCTGCGAGGAGAGCCCTGGAGAGGCCGAGTCCTGCAGGCACCCAGCCTGGAGCCGCTCCAGGGCTGACGCAGCTGCTCTGGCCCCAATCGGGGATTGTTTCCCAGCAAAGCCGGGCTAAAAACACAACAAAATCAAACACAGCCCTCAAAGGTTAACACGTGTTATTTTTTTTTTTTATTTTTTTTTTTTCACCCCTGCGCCTCAGGACTTTCCGGCACTAAGGTGAGCCAGGGCGGCTCCTTTGCTTCCTTCAACCTGACACACTAAAAAAAAAAAACAAAACCAAAAGGGAGAGGGCAGAAATGAGAAATCAGAAATGGCAAATCTCCCCGGCAAGGGGAAGCTGCTTTGGGCAAGCCAGCCACGTCCCAAAATTACACCCGGTCTCGGCAATTATGAGAAGTAAAACATTAAAAAGCAGGAGGCAAAGTGCATTTGCATCTAAAAGCTGCCTTCGGTGGGGCTGGGAGGCTCCATCCGACAACAAAGCGCAGAAATTCCCTGTCCAGGAATAAATTCAGCTGCTGGCACATCGCCCTGTCCCAGTTTGCACCCCAGAAGCTGCGGGATGCGGATCCCGGACACGGCTGGATCCCCAAACCTGCCAGGCTGGAAGGGTTAATCCCTGCTCAGCCATCCCCATCCCAGCTCAGCCCCCGGGGGCACCGCGAGGTTTCCATGAAGGATTTGCTGGAAAGTGGCTCCTGCAAACCAAACCCAGCCCAGTTCCGCACCACCTTTTTTTTTTTTTTTTTTTTTTTTTTTTTTTTTTTTTTTTTTCTACTGCTGCAAAAACAGGTTTGGGTTTAACTCCGCAGGTGGGTGAGTTACCTGAAGGGCAGGAGGAGGAAACTCCCACATCCGCTCCCAAAGCGCCAGCTCTGCGCTGGCCAAGCTGGGAGGGAGCGGGGCAGGCTCCCCGGGTAGGGTTTCACCTGCAAACACAGCTTTGTGCTCAAAAACAGGAGCTGCGGGAGGCTCCGAGCCAAAACCGGGGAGAGGCGAACTGAAAATGCCAGGGAGGAATTTGGGAAGGTCTCCCGAGGAGCAGGGACAGAGTGGGACAGCAGGGACAGGAGCAGGGACAGCAGGGACTGGGTAGGGACAACAAGGACAGAGCAGAGACAGAGCAGGGATAGAGCAGGGACAGGGACAGAGCAGGGACAGGAGCAGGGACACAGCAGGGACAGAGCAGGGACAGAGCTGGGACAGAGCTGGGACAGGGCAGGGACAGGAGCAGGGACAGGAGCAGGGACAGAGCAGGGACACAACAGGGACAGAGCAGGGACACAACAGGGACAAACCAGGGACACAACAGAGACACAGTAGGGACACATCAGGACAAACCAGGGACACATCAGGACAAACCAGGGCTCTCCCCGTGCACCCTGAGCTCCTCCTCGTCCCCATTCCTCTCCCCACAAGCAGCAGGGTCACTCCCAGTTTAACTGGGAACTGCCCCAGTCCCAGCAGCGCTGTGGGGATGAGGGAGCTCGCTGAAAAACCCACGGGGATGGAGCCCAGGATGGCAATTTGGGAACAAAAGAGCCCCTCAGAGACCTCCCAGAGCAGCCTGAGCTCAGGGAGGGTCTGAGAGCAAGAGGGGGTATAAAAATAAGGAATTACAAAAATATGGGGCACATGCACTGAAATCCTCCCCAGTTTCTGTGGGAATAGGTTGGAAATCCTTCCAAAGGACAGGGTGGAGGAGAAAGGGAACTCTTTGTGCAGGAGAAGTGCCCAGGTGCAGGACAGTGCCCTGGACATGCCAGCCCTGCTCTGGGCTGCTGCAGAGCAGCCAAGGTGACACTCATGGAACACCCTGGGAGCCCAAAGGTATCAAAGGCTGCCCAAGGGGATCCAATCTCAGCTCTCACAGCAAAAACAGCACAGGATTCATCTTTGTCACCAGTGGTGCCACCAACCTTCCCTCCCCAGGCCCAGAATAGGATCTCACACACCCCAGACTGGATCAACTCTTCAAACTCCTCAGAAACTCTCAGCGCAGAGATTCCCTCTCTTTTCTAAATTTGCAGCCCTGATTTCAGCTCTAAAATCATTTTCTGTTGGAGACGGGGTGGGCAGGAGCAGGTTGGGGATGAAGAGGGCAAAAAATCGAGCTGGGAAAAAAATACAGCTGATACTGGAATGAGCAGGAACACCAGAGCAATGCACAACATGCTGCAAACACAAACAGATTTTTATCAAGCAAGGGCTTTTCTGGATTCAGTGCCAGACAAGGGATTTCCTAGAGCAAAGCTCATTAGGAACCCTCACCAGCCCAGCACCTTTCCCCTCCATGGCAATAATAAAACCCCAAAAAGAGCAGGGCACATCCTGGGCAATCAGGGCCACCCCAAGTGCCCAGCAGGGCAACAGCAGGGAAGGGACGGGGGTTTGTGGCCAGGGAACACAAAGGAGCAGGGCTGGGGGGTTCTGGGGGCTCTTTCTGTTTGATTTTTCTTTTGTTCCTTGTTCCCTACAGCCCCATCCCAAGCTAAGCTGTCTCTGGGCTCAGGGATGAGAAGGAATGGAGCTGGGCTCGGGTTTGGCCAAGCCAGGCTTATCTGGGAGCAGATCCCAGCAAGGAGCCACATCCTAGAGCTGGGCAGCCTCAGTGGGGTGGAGGTGGCATCACCAGAGAGGGGATGGGCTCACAAAGTCCAGGTAAACCCACCTGGAGCAGTTCCCTTCCAGCCTTCCCAGTTCCAGTGACCACATCCAGACCTTCCCAGTGACCACATCCAGCCATTCCCAGTGACCACAGCCATTCCCAGTGACCAAATCCAGCCTTTCCCAGTGACCACAGCCATTCCCAGTGACCACAGCCATTCCCAGTTCCAGTGACCACATCCAGCCATTCCCAGTGACCAAATCCAGCCATTCCCAGTGACCAAATCCAGCCATTCCCAGTGACCACATTCAGCCATTCCCAGTGACCACAGCCATTCCCAGTGACCACAGCCATTTCCAGTGACCACATCCAGCTGTTCCCAGTGACCACAGCCATTCCCAGTGACCACATCCATTCCCAGTGACCACATCCAGCCATTCCCAGTGACCACAGCCATTCCCAGTTCCAGTGACCACATCCAGCCATTCCCAGTGACCACATCCAGCCATTCCCAGTGACCACATCCAGCCATTCCCAGTTCCACTGACCACATCCAGCCATTCCCAGTTCCCAGTGACCATAGCCATTCCCAGTGACCACATCCAGCCATTCCCAGCAATCAGAGGCCGTCAGAGATGAGTTAATTAACATTATCCTCAGAAAGAGCTCATCACACCCAAGTCCCAGCCAGGGAATCCTTCCTTTGCATCCCCCAGGCTGGGGAATCTCCAAGGAGGTTCTGGGAGATGCCCAGGGACTAATCCTGCCCCAAACTCTTTGTGTTCCTCTTGTTTTACTGCTCTGAGTGCAGCGAGCAGCTCAGGACGAGAGAGAAGGACAATCCCTGCCCCCAGAGCTCTTCCAAAGGCAGCAGACAAGATGTAACATGAGGAGGAAGCGGGCTGCAGGCCAGAGGGGATGCTATAAAACGGATGTTTTGGAAGCGTGGGCATAAATCACCGCCCACCTCTGCACCTCGCCCAAACCTCCCTGCAGCCCCCAGCTGGGGCCAAACATGGACCCAAATGGGACCAAAACTGGACCCAAATGGGACCAAAACTGGACCCAAATGGGACCAAAAATTGGACCCAAATGGGACCAAAAATTGGACCCAAATGGGTCTCAGTGCTGCAGGGGCTGCAAGGTTTGGCTAGGCCAGGAATGGGCTCCTGTCCTCCCAAAGCTTCAGTGAAAAATTTTCCTCTCCTCTGCCCTCCTGCCAAGCAGGGTCAAACCCTTAAAGCTCGAACCAGCCCAGCTGCTCCCAGAGCTCTCCCGTCCCCCTCCATCCATCCCTCCTTCCTCCCAAAGCACTCCCATCCCTCTCCATCCATCCCACCTCCCACTCCCAAACCGCTGATGGCAAAGAAGGCGAAAGAAGGGAATTTTTTAAAATTTTTTTTTTCCACTCCCTTGAGAAAGAAAAGCAGCAATGGGGAGGGGAGTGACACCTTATTTCCAATAAACACCCCAGATTTCCTGCCGGACACGTCCCCAAGGCTGTGGCCAGGCTGGCACACTCAGCTGGGGTGAGGAGCCCATGAGCAGAGCTGGGCTGACCCGGCAGTGCCCGAGGGCCAGGGCAGGTCTGTCATTAGTATGCACAGCACATCCCCGCGCTGTCTGCCGCTCGTTCCCAGCCCACTCGGCTCTATAAATCTCCACAAAAGGCCAGGGCTGGGGGAGAGGGGCAGGGGGATGGGAATCTGGGAATCCTGGAATCCACAGAGGGCTCCGCGGGAATTTCGCTCCAGCCTTGGTGGGGAAGGGTGGGCAGGGGGAATGGGATATGGAATGGGGCAGGGAATGGGATGGGGAATGGGACAGGAGCAGGACTGGGGTACCAGCACAGAGCTCCAGCAGGGCAGGAACCTCCCTGGCTGCTCCAGACTCTGCTGGGATGGAGGGAACAGTGAATGGAATGGAATGGAATGGAATGGAATGGAATGGAATGGAATGGAATGGAATGGAATGGAATGGAATGGAATGGAATGGGGAGTGGGATATGGAATGGGATATGAAATGGGATATTGAATGAGATAGAGGGAATGGGGTGTGGAATGTGATGGGGAATGGGATATGGAGTGAGGAATGGGATATGGAATGGGATGGAGGGAAAGGAATGGGGAATGGGATATAGAATGGAATGGGGAATGGGATGGAGGGAATGTGATGGAGGGAATGGGATGTGGAATGGGAAAGGAGCAGGACTGGGGTGTCAGCACACAGCTCCAGCAGGGCAGGAACCTCCCTGGCTGCTCCAGACTCAGCTGGGATGGAGGGAACAGTGAATGGAATGGAATGGAATGGAATGGAATGGAATGGAATGGAATGGAATGGAATGGAATGGAATCAAATGGAATGGGGAGTGGGATATGGAACGGGGTATGGAATGGGATATTGAATGAGATAGAGGGAATGGGGTGTGGAATGGGGAATGGGAATGGGATATGGAGTGAGGAATGGGATATGGAGTGAGGAATGGGATATGGAATGGGATGGGGAATGGGATGGAGGGAATGTGATGGAGGGAATGGGACTGGGAATGGGAAAGGAGCAGGACTGGGGTGTCAGCACAGAGCTCCAGCAGGGCAGGAACCTCCCTGGCTGCTCCAGACTCTGCTGGGAGAGAACGGGGTGTGGAATGGGATATGGAATGGGATGGGGAATGGGATGGAGAAAATGAAATGGGGAATGGGATATGGAACGGGATATGGAATGAGATGGAGGGAATGGGGTGTGGAATGGGATGGGGAATGGGGTAGGGAATGGGATATGGAATGGAACATGAAATGGGATGGAGAGAATGGAATGGAGAATGGGATATGGAATGGGATGGGGAATGGGATGGAGAGAATGGGGTATGGAATGGGTATGGGCAATGGGATATGGAACAGGATATGGAATGGGATGGAGAGAATGGAATGGGGAATGGGATATGGAATGTGATAGAGAGAATGAGATATGAAATGGGATATGAATGGGATGGGGAATGGGATATGGAATGGGACAGGCAGCAGAACTGGGGTGTCAGCACACAGCTCCAGCAGGGCAGGAACTCCCTGGCTGCCCCAGACCAGGCTGGGATGGACAAACAGCTTGGAAAAGGAATTCAATCGTATTCAATCATATTTCCCCCTTTTTTCTACATGTTGCTGTAAATCACTGCTCACCTCCTCTCACAGGACACGGGGAACCCCATCCCAAAATTCCTCTGGCTCAGCCTTTGGCTGTGGTTTTACCCAAGTGGTTTCACCAGGCTCTGCTGCTCTGGGGAATGAGTTTGGGGAAAATTCCTGCCGGGAAAGAGCATCTCCCTTTCCCTGAGCATCCCAAACCAAAGGGAGGGTGATCTCCCTCCCTCCCTGCAGCACCAGGACCATGGAATGCTTTGGGGTGGGAAGGACATTCAATCTCATCCCATTCCAATTAATTCCCACCCCTGTCCAGTTCTCCCCCAGGTGAGTTATTGTAGGTTTGGAAAAAGACAAATCCAAACCCATTCCTTGTGATTTTCTGCATTAAATACACCCCTAGAAACCCTGACCTTCAGAAATCACCATTTTCCTGGGGTGCACCAAGAAGATCAGAGCCACGTGCTATTTTAGTTCCCAAATATTTGGATTTTTTTTCCTTATTTCTTCAGTAATTAAGCTTGTACTGAGTTTTGGAATTCTCTCAGCATTTGAAGCCACCCGAGATGTGATGCCTCAGCAGCCTCCAAACTAAGGGAGAAATAAAACCCATCCTGAACAGGAGATTTAAGGGCAGAGACTAAACTGAAGAATGAGACTTGAACTGCAGCTCAAAGCTGATTTGCAAATTCCAGCGCAGGTGTTGTAACCCCGTTCCCTGGGTGCCTCAAAATTCCCTTTAAAGCAGCTGAATCAGCAACCCCAGAGTCAGCAGAGCCCTCCCCTGCAGCGAGGAGCCTCCAGCACCACCTCAGCCTGGGAACCTTTCTGGGGGCAGAAGCAACCAGGAAGGTGCTGGAAGGTCCAAACCGTGATGGAACCACCCAGATTTCACTGCAGGGTTTCGCTTCATACCCAGCAGCGCCCCAAAAACAAATTTTTTTAGAGCAAAATTCTATTTAAAGTTGGATGCTGGGTGCTGGTGACCTCGCTCCCCTCCGGTGGGAACCGGCACATCCGGACTCTGATGCATCCCTCAGACATCCCGGGTTTGGGTGATAAGTGACAGGCAATAAAGCCGGGTTTAACTCTCTTAATTAGCAGCGTTGCCTTGTGAGTAATCCCCGAGCGTCAAGGTGGGGCACATTTTCCATTACAGAGCCCGGGCTGCAGGAATTCCATGGGAAATGTTCGCTGCTGGATGCGGCTGGGACAGGGGAGAGCTCCACATGGAGCCTCCAAATCCCAAACTGCCCAAAATCCCAAACAGCCCAAATCCCAAACAGCCCCAAACCCCAAAGAGTCTCAAATCCCAAAGAGTCTCAAATCCCAAACAGCCCCAACCCCAAACAGCCCAAATCCCAAACAGCCCAAATCCCATACAGCCCAAATCCCAAACAGCCCAAACCCCAAACAGCCCAAATCCCAAACAGCCCAAACCCCATACAGCCCAAACCCCAAACAGCCCAAATCCCAAACAGCCCAAACCCCAAACAGCCCAAATCCCAAACAGCCCAAATCCCAAACAACCAAATCCCCAAACAGCCCAAATCCCAAAGAGGTTTCCAAATCCCTCTCCACACCCCAAACAGCCTCCAAACCCCAATCAGTCTCTAAATCCACAAAGAGCCTCTAAAGAGCCTCAAACCCCCAAACAGTCAAATCCCAAACAGCCTCTTAATCCCAAATAGCCTCCAAATCCCAAATAGCCTCAAACCCTCACCAAATCCCAAACAGCCTCCAAACCCCAGTCAGCCTCCTAACCTCCATCCAACCCCAAAGAGCCTCCAACCCAAAGAGTTTCCAAATTCCAAAGAGCTTCCAACCCCAAAGAGTCTCCAAATCCCAATCAGCCTCCACCCTCCAGCACAGGGGACACCCCGAGTCACCTCTGCCAGCAGTGCAGAATTGACCTTGGATTAATTCCATACTTCTCCCTAATCCATCAATTCCCTATTTCTCCTTATTCCATCCATTCCATTTTTCTCCCTATTCCATCAATTCCATTTTTCTCCAAGCCTTCCCTTTCCATGACCCTGCACCACCAATGCTGGATGGATTGGAGGGTGCTGGGCTGGAAAAATGAGGAAGGGAATCCCAGGATCCAGCTGGGAATTGCTGTGGTTTGTTTTCAATTCCAGGGAGCAGCAGAGCTGGAGGTTCTGGGGCAGGGAAAAGCAGAGCCCCAAGAGCACAGATGATCCCAGATCCCACACACCATCCAGGGGAAGGAAGGAAGGAGCAGTCCTGGCTTTATGGAAACCCTAAAAACTCCCGGGGTGAGCCAGGCTGTCCCAGGGGATCCTGCAGAGCTCAGCCTGTCCCAGCACAGCCCAAAACTCCAAATTCCCCATTCCAGCCCAACATGGGAACATCTGGAGCTCCCCAGGCTGAAGCCCAGGAGATTTTGTGGAAGTGAAATGTGTCACTGCTCAGATTGGAGCCCTTCACGCCCAGCACAGCAGATTTAGGCTGGGCTGCCTAAAACTCTTCCCAACTCTCACACCAAGAAAGATCCAACCCCAAACCCCTCCTCGCCTCCCCTGCCTTCCAGCTGGCAGCGAAAAAAGACAGGAGATGGAGTGGGGGGAAAAAAATAAAAAAAATAAATAAATAAATCCCTGCAGATTCTCATCTTCCTCCTGTCGTCTCCTCGAGTCATTGTTTGGCAGGACGAGAATTTCAGCTCCGGCTGTGCAGGAGCAGGATTAGACAGGTCACCGGGGGGATCAGGTTTCGTATTTTACCTTTTTGACTCCCCGGCTCAGCACGTAGGCTGGGAGCAGGCAGGGGACAGCCAGGGCTGGAGGTGCACCGGGATTCACTGAGCAGGGCTAAAAGAGGGGAGGATTCTGCCCCAAAAAGAGTGAAAATAGCAAAAAGCGGTCCTGCTGGAATTTTGTCTTAAAATTCTTCGTTTTGTCTGAAATTCAGGATTCTGCAGGGACAGAAGCGCTTGGTTCCCTGAGCATCCGGATTTGAGATTTGGAGAGTTCTGGCACTTCCAGGGCGCTTTTGTGGCCGCAGACCCCGGGTCATTATGCTGTGGTTTCAGCAGTAAAAATCTCCTTTTCACGGGGTTTTCCCTCAGGCTGCGGGTGCATTTATCCTGTCCTCAGGATAAATTTCTTCGAGGTCGCCATCCCTCAAAGAGCCCAACAAAAATGGTCCCAGGCTGGGTTGGGAGACATCAAATGATGGCAAAGACAAATATTCCATTCCTCAGGGTAATAATTCTGATAAAAACACATGTTGGGCTTGTGAGCGTTTATAAATCCGAGCTGTTAATGCTCATTAGGATCTTTTGGGATGGCACAGGAGGGTTCGTGTTCCCAGCCTGGCCCTCACACAGCAGCCTCACAAGTCACTTAATTCAAGCTGGAGGTGTCTTAAAAACCATTTAAACAAAACGTTTTGTGTCCCTTCAGTGCAGGATATTCTCAAATTCCACGATTTCCCTGTAGCCAGCATTAATCCTGCCTCCATATTGTCTCCTAATATGATCAATATTCAACTTAAAGTATTTCTTCTTCCCCATGAGACGCTCCAGATACTGAATTCATTAGAATGACATCGTTATAATTTATTATAATTATTATAATTAGCCTCAGAACACCAGGAGCATGAAGGGGTGAAATGGATTTCCCAGATTTCTCCAAAGCCGAGCTCCTTTTCCAGAGCAGTGCCCCAATCAACGACCCCTCCTTCCTCCCTGAACGCCTCAAACCACAGGACAAAAAATAATTAATTACCGGATAAATTATTTAACCAGCCTGGGGTTTACTTCCCCTCGTTTCCCAATCACCTTCACATTTATTAACCATTTATTTATTACACCCACCTCGTTGTTCCGAGGTTTCGGATGCTCACAGGACACCTGAGGTCACCCATGGGTGACACCTGCGACATCACTGGAGGGAAATTCTCATCTCATTTTCAGCTAAATCCTGAACCCAAGTTAAATTCTCACCTCATTTTCAGCAGAATTCTGCACCAGCCTGAAATCTCATCTCATTTTCAGCTAAATCCTCAACCCAAGTTGAATTTTCACCTTGTCCTGCCCTTGAACCCTGCATCCAACCTGCCAGGAGCTTTTCAAGTCTCCAAAAATTCCTGGACTCGGACACAACCCAACATCCAAGATTTCCGAGTTCAAACCGCCGGGAGGATCCTGAACGATCCCCAAGATCAACCCCAAGAAGAAAACTCAATAATTCTGATTTCCAAGGTGTGCCCATCTCCCAGTTCACCCTCCCCACAAATCCAGGGGGATGCAGAGAGCAAAATTAGGGCAGGAATCCCTCAAATAACACCAAATTCTGCCATAAATCCCAGCTCTAACCTCCAAGGACACCTTGGAGGGTTTTATTTGCCTCCAAACCTCTGGAAAAGGCTCGGAGCTGTCTCCCTCTGAGGAATAACAAAGACAAACTGCTGAGAGTTGAACACCAAAAAAATCCCAGAACCTCCAAATTTATTGCCCCACGAGCCAAACCCCTCGTTTCTGTAATATTCTTACAGAATGAACGACCCACATCCCAAATTTGGGATGGTTCCATCACATCCACACCGGAGAATTATCAATTATTAATTATCAATTTCCAGGGCTGAGGAGTTGTTTCCCATCTTGGAGGTGGTTTAGGAGCTTTTTTCCTGAGCCCAGCACAGATTTCCACTTTTCCACCCCTCCAATCCCTCCTAAAAACGCGAAAAAAATGGGAGAATCCAAGAGTTTTGAGGGAGGATGGGAAGGGTGGGTTTGTCCCATCCGCTGCTGGGGACACCCTGCAGAGCTCCAGGACCGCTCCAGACATTTCAACACATCCCAAAACGGTCCAGAAGCTCCTGGTTAATAAAGTTCCCGAGATAAAGATAAGCCCGATCCTTCTCCCAGGGTAATTACAAGCCTATCACTCCCCAGTTAATTACACACAGCTCAAGATGTTATTAGGTGGAGATGGAAAAATCCGTGGCACTGGGAGTGAATCTGTCTGCCCTGAGCTGGCTGGGAGCTAAATATTCCCAGGGAGAAGGTGGGAATTCTGCATTTAACCACAGAACGTGTTCTGAAAATCTTCCAGGATCATAAACTGGAACCTTTGAGGTGTCCCCAGCCCAGAGTGACAAATCCAGTCCTTCCTCAGGGATGGGGACTCCAAACCTCCCTGGGCAGCCTCTGAAAAATTGAAAATCCTTTCCAAGGAGGAATTGCTGCCTGACCCTGCCCTGGGGTAGCTCGAGGCTCATTTTCAGCTGATAAATAGCGAAAAATATCCAGTGACAAATCCTACCCGCAGCCCTGCGAGCTTTTCAGAGACTCCAATTCAGGTTTTTAGGGGTGCACCCGTTGTGTCCCCACAAGGGCACGAAGAACTCACCCCCCCCACTCTCTGCTGGGCTATTTTGAGCGGATAATTTCGGAAAAGAAGGCAGGGGGAGCGGGAGGAAGCTCCGCCAAGCTGCAACGATCCCTGGATGCCAAAGAGATGCACGCAGCATCCTCTGGGTGATGTGCGGGACAGGCCGGGGCAAACCCCAGCGAATGCATTTCCGAGCTCGCTGCCTGAGGGCTGGGACAGGTAGCGACAGCCAAAAATCCCAATTATAACAAGCAACTGTCGGAGAAAACACTTGGAAACGAGCGGGGGAGAAAAGGAGGGAAGTGACAGCGGTCGGAGCTGGGGGTGGGAGAGGAGCTGGGAGCGGGAGTTCCTGGAGAGCAGCTCCTGGAATGGCCTGGAGTCTCAGGATTGTCCCCAGGATGGTCCCCAGCCTCCTCGGGAGCTGCTTCTCCAGGAATTCCTGCGGCCGGTGGGTCAGTGACGGGAGGGATTTCAGGAATTCTGTTCCCTCTGAAGCCTCCAAGTGATGCAGAATTTCCTTCACAGCGTCCGAAATCCAAATTAAACCCCACACGGGTGAGGAATTCGGGTGCTGGGTGTCTCTGGGGGTGTTGGGGCATCCCCTGAGCCCTGAGCCAATCCTTCAGGTACCTTCAGGCACCTCCAGCCCTGTGGCACCCCTGGCACGGGTTTGGAGCCCTGGTGTCCAATTCAAGGCCAGGAGGAGCCGCTCCCGGTCAGTCCCTGCTGCTGCAGAGAAATTCCTTCAGTTCGACAATTCCTGCTGGAAATCAGAGCCTGAGGGGAAGCCCGGCTGGGATTCCTGCTGGGGTTTGTCCATCAGCAGCGGGAGGGGACAGAAATTCCCAATCCTCATCTCTGCAGGCGGGGCAGAGCTCCCGGAGTGTTTTGATTTTTTGGGCATTTTCACTTTTAGGGCATTTTGATTTTTTGGGCATTTTCACTTTTAGGACATCTTCACCTTTAGGGCATTTTCACCTTTGGGGCATTTTGATTTTTGGGGGCATTTTCACCTTTTGGGGCATTTTCACTTTTGCGGCATTTTGATATTTTGGGCATTTTGGTTTTTTGGGCATTTTCACTTTTGGAGCATTTTCACTTTTGCGGCATTTTCACCTTTGGAGCATTTTCACCTTTGGAGCATTTTCACTTTTGGGGCATTTTCACTTTTGCGGCATTTTCACCTTTGGAGTATTTTCACTTTTAGGGCATTTTCGCATTTGGGAACCTCCTCCCCTGGCACCCCCAGTGCCAGGGACAATCCTGGCTACCCATGGGAACCTCTGGCTGTGCCCCAAATTCAGAATTTAAACCATTCCCGGCCGCTTTCTGCCCCTCCACGCCCCCTCCGCGCCTTGGGAGGCCAATCATTATTTACCCGGTGTTCTATTAAATAAAAAAAAAAGCAGGTTTTAGGACAAGAAGAGCTGCTTATCATTTCCTCCAATCTAGGGCTGGGTTTTGGAGAGTCATTCGCCTACAGGTGACTGACAGCAAGGTTTGTGATGAAATCCCGGGTGCAAAAACATCTCACCCTCAAAAAAAAAAACTCCAGCAGAGCCAACAAATTCCTCCAGCTGAGCTGGCACCGCCACACCAACCCACTGCTGATGGACCAACCCGCGGTGGGGAGCTGATTTCGTGGCTATCCTCCAAAACCCTGCCTCTCTGCAATGGGAAAAATCTGATTTTGTGTCCCTGGAGAGCGGGAATGTGGCCAGGAGAGGCAAGGCAGGGCAAGCCCGGGCCAGCAGCCCCGGGTGCCCGGTGGCCCTGGGCTCGCTGCTCCTGCCAGGGCTGCAGCAGGGAGCAAACTCCGTGCAGGGACAAGACTGGACACGCTGTTCCCTCGCCGTGGTGGCTCTGGATGCTGCCAAGCAGCTCCTTGGAAAAATCCTGAGAGGCCCCGACAGCAGCAAAGGCTCAGGGGGGTTTATTTTATTTATTTATTGCTCCTTTCCCAGGTTTATTCCTTTGTCACAGTCGCTCCTTTGACAGATTTTGTCCTTTCCCAAATTAATTTCTGTCCCAAATTCCCCCCTTCTCCAGATTCCTTCCTTTCCCAGATTTATTCCTTTGTCAGATTCCCCCCTTTCCCAAATTCTCTCCTTTCCCAAATTCCCTCCTTTCCCAGATTTACTCCTTCCCCAAATTCTCTCCTTTCCCAAATTCCCTCCTTTCCCAGATTTATTGATTTCCAAGATTCATTCCTTTTCCAGATTCCCTCCTTTCCCAGATTTACTCCTTTCCCAGATTCCTTCCCTTCCCAAATTCATTCATTTCCCAGATTTATTCATTTCCCAGATTCCCTCCCTTCCCAAATTCTCTCCTTTCCCAAAATCACTCCCAAATTCTCTCCTTTCCCAAGTACTCCTTTCCCAAATTCATTCCTTTCCCAAATTCCCTCCTCTCTCAGATTCCCTCCTTTCCCAAATTCATTCCTTTCCCAAATTCCCCCTCCTCCAGATTCACTCCTTTCCCAGATTTATTCCTTTCCCAAGCTCACTCCTTTCCCAGATTTATTCCTTTCCCAAGCTCACTCCTTTCCCAGATTTGCTCCTCTCCCTCCTCTCCCAACAGAAGTGACATCAAACCCCCTCAGCAATGTGCTGGAAGGAGAGAGGCAAAATTCCAGCTCTGCACAGGGAAAACAGGGACAGAGAGAGGAAAAGGGAGAGCCCAGGGAGTCTGGGAACCTCCAGCAGCAAAAGTCGGGACTCTGCATGCCAGGGCACAGTGTTGTGTTTTATACAGAAAGTTTCAAAACCGAGATTCACCTCGGGAAGCAGCACAAAAAGACATTCCTGACGTTCATCATTCCATCATCACACTTAGATTAGAGTTTAAGGAAATTATTTGAGCATTCCCAAAGAAGAGCAGATCTGTAAAACTCCTTTTTTAACCTTTTTAGTGAGAGCCATGAGCTCAGGCTGCACCTGTCCCCCAGCGGGTCTGAAATCACAACATCCCAGACTGGTTTAGGTTTGAAAGGTCTTGTTCTAATTTGATTTAATTCGGTTTTATTCGGTTATTATCCATAACAGCCTCAAATCCCATCCCATCCCATGAGCAGGGACACTTCCACCACCCCAGCCTGCTCCGAGCCTCATCCAACCTGCGCTTGAAAACCTCTTTAAAACCGGATCTTTAAAGGGTACTTTTCAAACCTATTATTAATGGGGCTTTGCTCCTTCAAACTCCGAGAAAACCTCATCAAAAATAAGATGTGAGCAGGGAAATAAACGCCACCAAGGAGTGTCACAGCTGCCTGGAGAGGAAAATGTGCCCAGGCTGGGGCGTCACCTCGTCTCGCTCCTGCTGTTCCCTGGGGAGCCGAGGAGAGCCTGAACCCATCCTAAAGAAATGTCCGGGCTGGTGGCTTGGCTGATCCGCTAGGAGAGCCTGAACCCATCCTAAAGAAAGGTCTGGGCTGCTGGCTTGGCTGATCCCCTAGGAGAGCCTGAACCCATCCTAAAGAAAGGTCTGGGCTGGAGGCTTGGCTGATCCGCTAGGAGAGCCTGAATCCATCCTAAAGAAAGGTCCAGGCTGGTGGCTTGGCTGATCCCCTAAGAGAGCCTGAACCCATCCTAAAGAAAGGTCCGGGCTGGAGGCTTGGCTGATCCCCTAAGAGAGCCTGAATCCATCCTAAAGAAAGGTCCGGGCTGGAGGCTTGGCTGATCCCCTAAGAGAGCCTGAATCTATCCTAAAGAAAGGTCCAGGGTGGTGGCTTGGTTAATCCCCTAGGAGAGCCTGAATCCATCCTAAAGAAAGGTCTGGGCTGGAGGCTTGGCTGATCCCCTAGGAGAGCCTGAACCCATCCTAAAGAAAGGTCTGGGCTGCTGGCTTGGCTGATCCGCTCAGCTCAGAGCTCTGCCCAAATGAGTTGTGACAGGTTTGGCCGCGGCCGCATTCAGGCAGCCTCACGCAGCAGCTCCGCTGGATTAACCCCGCTGATGCTCTCGCTAAATCCCGGGGCCACCCAGAGCCCCGGGGCACTCGGAGGCAGCCCCAGCCCGGCCCACCCTGCTCACACCCCGGGGACACTCGGGAAAAGCAAAAAAGAAATGCGGTGATTGAGGAATAAAGCTGAGCGGGGTGGGGATTTGGAGGGGATGAAGGGAGGACGGTGCTCCCTGAACTGGGGTGGGGTGGGGGATGCAGGGAAGGGAACAGACCATAATATGCAGCTGGGAATGGGATTGGGGATGGGGAATGGGAATGGGGTGGGATGGGATGCGATGGGATGGGAATGGGAGTATGGATATGGGAATGGGAAATGGAAATGGGAAATGGAAATGGGAATGGGAATGGAATGGAATGGAATGGAATGGAATGGAATGGAATGGGAATGAGAATGGGAATGAGAATGGGAATGGGAATGGGAATGGGAATGGGAATGGGAATGGGAATGGAATGGGAAATGAATGGGAATGGGAATGGAATGGAATGGAATGGAATGGAATGGAATGGAATGGAATGGAATGGAATGGAATGGAATGGAATGGAAAAGAATGGAAATGGGAATGGGAACAGGAGTAGGGAACAGGAATGGGGATGGAATGGGAAAGGGAATTTGGATGGAATGGGAATGGGGAATGGGAATGGGAATGGGAATGGGATGGGAACAGGAATGGGGAATGGGGATGGGAATGGGAATGGGAACAGGAGTCAGGAACAGGAATGGGAATGGGATGGAGATGGGAATGGGCAGGAAAGCACAGCCAGGGTTTGGGGGTCAGAAGCTGAGGATGCTCCATGTGCCAGAGAAGGACAGGTCCCTTTGGAGAAGGATTTTCCTGCTCTGCTCACTCTCCATCAGCCTGGGATCCCGTGGATCTGAAGCAGTTTTGTTGAAACTGGAAATTTAATTAGTGAGGGGGGAGAAAAAAAATCTCCGGTATAATTCAGGAAGAAACATCATTTCCAAGTTAATGAGAGAAATATTTTAATTACGGTGCTTAACAAGTTATGACTTTGCCAAGATGCTCTTTTGGGGAGGCTGCACATTTTTTCCATGGATTTCAAGAAAGGAAGAGTGGGAGAGGAGAGGGGAGAAAGCAGAGGAGGAAAAACATGGGAAGGGTTTGGTAAAAGCAACAGGAAACTTTTCAAATTGAAGAGAGAGCAGGGAGCAGCATCTCAGGGGGCTCTGCTGACACAGGATAAGGATCTAGGTCGGATCTAGATGGATATTGGGAAGGAATTCTCCCCAGGGAGGGTGGGGAGAACCGGGAATAGAATTCCAGAGCAGCTGGATCCCTGGAAGTGCCCCAGGCCAGGTTGGACAGGGTTTGGAGCACTCTGGGGTGGTGGGAGGTGGAACTGGATGAGCTTTGAGGTCCCTCCCAGCCCAGATCATTCCCTGGCTCCCTCCAGGCTCTCCCAGCCCATGGATGCCAGGTGAATGCCGAGCCCTTGGCAGCTCCCAGGGCAGGAAGTTTTTCCCTTGCAAGGCGGCTCCTGGGGGTGAGATTTGTTTTCTCTGCACAGAAATATCAATTTCCTCCTCAGAGCTGCAGCCCTGGCTCCTGGCAGCTCCGCTTTTCTTCCTGCCGAGGTCCCTCGGTGGCAGCCAGCTCCTCCTGGGGACACCTGGGGCTC
Source organism: Catharus ustulatus (assembly GCF_009819885.2). NCBI lineage: Eukaryota > Metazoa > Chordata > Aves > Passeriformes > Turdidae > Catharus > Catharus ustulatus. The sequence goes on from NC_046240.1 coordinate 10,672,910, forward strand.
GTTCAGTGTCCCCAGTGCCACCACCGCCATCGGTCCCAGCTTGATCTGAGCTCAGCTTGATAAATCCAGCGTCTCTGGCAGATGATTCATTGATCCCCGTGACCCCCTGACAGGTTCTCAGGTCGTTATTAGTCCTGAATCACATCTGCTCATAAATACCTGAGGGGTTTTTCACACCTTGGGTTATTATTAAACGACGACTCCTTTCGGCTGCCTTAGAAAAATATTTCCTGCTCTTTTCGGCTTCTGCAGGATTCCAGGAAACAGCAGAGCCTCCCCCAAACACATCCTCACATCTGCTGGGACTCCGGGCTGCAGCCGCAGTCGGAGCAATTGAAAAGTTAAATAACAGGGAAAGAGAAAGGACTCAAAGCAAAGCAGAGTCATTGTTTACCTGCCCTGTTGGTTTTGAGATGGTATCAAACTGCAGAGCAGGAACTCAAACAGCAGGGACTGACTTTGATAAAAAACATCCTTCCTTCCTTGCCTGCATCTGGGGAGGAGCCTGGGATCCCCCGAGAGAGGGGCATGGCACTGCCAGCCTGGGGAGGGGGACAATTCCAGCCTGGGGAGGGGGACAATTCCAGCCTGGGGAGGGGGACAATTCCAGCCTGGAATGAGGGACATGGCAGTGCCAGCCTGGGGAGGGGGACATTTCCAGCCTGGAGTGAGGGACAATTCCAGCCTGGGGAGGGGGACAATTCCATCCTGGAATGAGGGACATGGCACTGCCAGCCTGGAATGAGGGACATGGCACTGCCAGCCTGGAGTGAAGGACATGGCACTGCCAGCCTGGGGAGGGGGACAATTCCAGCCTGGGGTGAGGGACAATTCCAGCCTTGGGTGAGGGACAATTCCAGCCTGGGGTGAGGGACAATTCCAGCCTGGGGTGAGGGACACTGGCTTCCCCTCTGCCTGGGAAGATGACTGAGCCAGGGAGGAAACAGAATTGCCTGGAGGGAACAGAATTGCCTGAAGGAAATAATTCCCTGGAGCAGACAATTCCCTGGAGGGAAAAGAATTGCCTCTAGGGAACAGAATTCCCTGGGGAAACAGAATTCCCTAGAGGGAACTGAATTCCCTGGAGGAAACAATTCCCTGGAGGGAGCAGAATTGCCTGAAAGAAATCAAATTCCCCGGCAGAAACAGAATTCCCTGGAGGAAAAAGAATTCCCTGGAGGGAACAGAATTCCTTGGAGGGAACAGAATTCCCTGGAGGGAGCAATTCCCTGGAGGGAACAGAATTCCCTGGGGCCAGCAGGGGAAGTTCACCCACGAGCAGAGCTGGCTGAGCAGAGTCCAGGAGCCCAGAAAGCCCCAAATCCCTGAGCCAACACCCTGAACCCACCTTGAGCAGTCCCACAGCACAGGCCAGGGCTGCAGCCTGTCACCAGTGTCACCAGTGTCACCCATGTCACCCGTGTCACCCGTGTCACCCATGTCACCCGTCCTGCTCAACCACAGCTCCCAATTTCCTGAAACTGGAGAGCACTGTTGGCTTTGGCCCGGCTCTGGGACGTGCTCCAGGCTCTGTGGGATTTACCAGGAGACCCAAAAGCCCCGAGCCCAGAAGGTCCAGCCTTCCCCAAGCTGCATTTCCTTGGAATCCTCCTGCCAAAGCTCCAGGCAGGAGCTGGGACAAGGCTGCTGGTGCAGTCCCACATTTTGTGCCTGTTTTTTTCCAGCTCAGAAAACTCCTGATTTTTAGAAACCAAAAGGAAAACCTTGGGAATACATCCAGAATCCAGCATTTGGGAAAACCTCCCTGTCAAAACTCCCAGGCAGAATCCACAGGCCTCAAGGCCGGGCACTGAGCTGCTCAAATTTGGTTTTTTATTTTGTTTTTTCCCTCCAAGTGGATAGGGAGAAAATTTTTCTTTATTTCAGAAGCCCCAAAGCTGTGGGCAGCTCCGAGCTGGATGTACACGAGGATTGAAGGAGGGAATTTCCAAAAAAACAGAAAGCAGCGCTGGGCTGGAGCCAGGCCTGGCCCAGGAGGGCTCCAAGCACTGCCCTGGTTATTTATTTCTCAATTTGGCATTTCCCAGGGAACATTTTGCAGGCTGGGAAGCTGGACATAGATGGGCTGGGATGAAAGGAGGAGAAATGAAATCAGGAAATTGTCTTTTTCGCCAGAGATTTCCCCACAGGGATCTGCTCCACTCCTGCAGAAGTGAGCCCTGGGGACCGAAAAAAAAAAAAAAAAAAAAAAAAAAGAAAAAAAGCCAGAGCTGGAAGGGGTTAAAATGCCCAGATTTGGGATTTTCTCCCTAATCTGTGCACATGTCCCGGGATCAGGGCTGTGGGTGGTGGTGCAAGCCTGTGGCAGGGTTCAGCCCCATGGCCCAGCACCTGACTGCCTCTGCAAACCCTCTTAGCCCTGCACTTTTCAAATTTAATTAAGAGGCTCCCCTGACGGGCTTAAAGCCGCTGCTGTGCCAGCCCCAAAGCGCTCCCAGGAGCCTGACAAAGGCAGGAGGGAGTGGGGACAGAGTTTCACCCAAAATCACACAGCAACAGCAGGGATGTGGGGGTGAAATGTAAAAAAAATATATATTTTTATATATATATATATAAAAATAAAATTTTTTTAAAAAGCTGTTTCACCCAAAATCACAAAGCAACAGCAGGGAGGTGGGGGAGAAATATATATTAAAAAAAAAAAAAAAAATATATAATATATATATAAAAAAAATAAAAAGAAAAAAAAGCCATTTCACCCAAAATTACAAAGCAACAGCAGGGAGGTGGGGGGAATATTAAAATATATATATAGAGAGAGATATATATTAAAAAAATAAAAAGAAAAAAAAGCCATTTCACCCAAAATCACAAAGCAATAGCAGGGAGGTGGGGGTGAAATGTAAAAAATATATATATTTATATATATATATATATATATATAAAAATAAAAATTTTTAAAAAAAGCCGTTTCACCCAAAGCACAAAGCAACAGCAGGGAGGTGGGGGGGAAAATGTAAAAAAAAATATATGTTTATTTATATATATATATTATATATATATATAAATATAAATAAAAATAAAAGCTGTTTCACCCAAAATCACAAAGCAACAGCATGGAGTTGGGGGGGGAAATTTAAAAATAAAAAAAAATACATATATACAAAAAATAAAAAGAAAAAAAAGCCATTTCACCCAAAATCGCAAAGCAACCGCAGGAGTTGGGAGGGAAATGTAAAAAAAAAAATAAATTAAAAAAAAAATATATATACAAAAAAATAAAAAGAAAAAACAGCCAAAACCCTGAAGGTGATGCTGAGAGCTCGGGGTCAGATTCTTTTCTGCAGAGGTAATAGGGGAAGAGGGAGGAAATTCAGGTTAATAAAAAACGGGCTGTGGTGGTTAAAGTTTGCCAGCCCTGAGGATGTGCTCACCCTGGGATGTGGCCAGAGCTGCTGAGCCGTGGGGCAGAGCTGCTGCTGGCACTGCCAGGGCACAGGGGAAGGGAAAATCCTCATTTCCAGAGCTCAGGGATCAGCCCCATCCCTCCCCAGCTCCTCAGCCCTCCTGGGAAAAGGCACAGCAGCAGTGCTGCTCTAACATTGCTCCAGAATTTATCCCAGGAAAATCAATTCTAACATTGTTCCAGAATTTATCCCAGGAAATCAATTCTAACATTGCTCCAGAATTTATCCCAGGAAAATCAATTCTAACATTGCTCCAGGAGAATTTATCCCAGGAAAATCAATTCTAACATTGCTCCAGGAGAATTTATCCCAGGAAAATCAATTCTACATTGCTCCAGGAGAATTTATCCCAGGAAAAATTTATCCCAGGAAAATCAATTCTAACATTGCTCCAGGAGAATTTATCCCAGGAAAATTTATCCCAGGAAAATCAATTCTAACATTGCTCCAGGAGAATTTATCCCAGGAAAATCAATTCTAACATTGCTCCAGGAGAATTTATCCCAGGAAAAACAATTCTAACATTGCTCCAGAATTTATCCAGAAAATCAATTCTAACATTGCTCCAGAATTTATCCCAGGAAAATCAATTCTAACATTGCTCCAGGAGAATTTATCCCAGGAAAATCAGCCCCATCCAGGCAGGGACCCCCAGCCGGCAGAGTAAAGGTGAGAACCTCAAATCTCCATCCAGGAGGAAGATCCCAGCTACCCCCAAACAGCCAAAAGTTCCCAGAATGAATCCCAGACCAAGCTCCCAGCTGGAAGTTATGCCAGGAGCTGCAAATTGAATTTACCTGCATGACAGCAGCTCCGTGCCCTGACTTGAAGCTGGAAGGTTTGGGTTGAGGAGTTTTGGGTTCCCGCCCCCCCAACCCCAATTTTGGCTGCTTGGGCAAAGCCCCCCCAGCAGGAAATTGGGAAGAGAAAGAGTCTCAGTGTCAATAGTGGCCCCGAGCCTGTTTACCCTGGGCTATTTGCACGAGATAATCGCTCACAAGTGTCTCACCTCCTCCACTCCACCACGGCCAAGTGATGTCATGGGAGTGGCATCCAGGGCAGGAGCCAAAGTGAACCAGCGTAACCCAGGCCCTGCAGGAAACGCTCAGGAGCCTCCCCACGAGCAGGGAATGGAGCTCCCCTTCTCCCCGGGGCTCTGCAGGGCAGGGAATGGGCTCCCATTTAACTCTGGGATTGTCTGGGACATGGAATGGGCTCCCCTTTAACTCTGGGATTGTCCAGGGCATGGAATGAGCTCCCCTTTAACTTTGGGATTGTCCAGGGCATGGAATGAGCTCTCCTTTAACTCTGGGATTGTCCAGGGCATGGAAACAGCTCCCTTTTAACTCTGGATTGTCCAGGGCTTGGAATGGGCCTCCTCTTTAACTCTGGGATTGTCCAGGACATGGAAACAGCTCCCCTTTGACTTTTGGATTGTCCAGGGCAGGGAATGGGCTCCCCTTTAACTTTGGGATTGTCCAGGACAGGGAATGAGCTCCCCTTTAACTTTTGGATTGTCTGGGACATGGAATGAGCTCCCCTTTAACTTTGGGATTGTCCAGGGCAGGGAATGAGTTCCCATTTTCCTTTGGGATTGTCCAGGGCTTGGAATCTGCTCTCCTTTAACTCTGGGATTGTCCAGGACAGGGAATGAGCTCCCCTTTGACTTTGGGATTGTCCAGGTCATGGAAACAGCTCCCCTTTAACTTTGGGATTCTGCATGACATGCAATGAGTTCCCATTTTCATTTGAGATTGTCCAGGACATGGAAACAGCTCCCTTTTAACTCTGGGATTGTCCAGGACATGGAATCAGCTCCCCTGGGACCGTCCACTATGGAATGAGCTCCCCTCCACCTGGAATAGAAAATCCTTTCCTCAGAACAGCCCTTCACAAGGAATCTGCTCCCCTTCTCCTTTGGGATTGTTCATGGCATGGAATCAGCTCCCCTTTTCCTTTGGGATTTTTCAGGACATGGAATCAGTTCCCATTTTCCTTTGGGACTGCCCCTGACATGGAATGAGCTCCCCTTTTCTCCAGGACTGTCTCTGTTTTGTGTACAACTGAACACAGCTTTTGTAGGAGAAAAAAAAAAATGTTTATTTTTTTTTAAATTTAAACTTTGTGTCATTTCCAACAAGCAGAGCCAGGAGGGTCGTGCTTGGAGGGGACTCCTGCACCTGGAGGGATTTGCAGAGCTCATTTAAAACAAGGACAAGTGGGGAGCTGAGGTTCCTCCAGCTCCTTTCAGCTCTCCCTGTTCCCAAAAGCTCAGGGACCACAGGGACAGCCCTGCTTGGCAGCCCTCAAAAAGAACCCTCTTGCCATTTTATCCCATTCTTTAAACAACCAAAAGCCAGAGGGAGGTGGAGACTGGGGGGGTATCAGACGATTAAATATCCCCAGCAGCCCAGGGAAAGAGGAGCACAGGAACAAAGGGGTGAGGGGAGAAAAAAAATCTGCTTTTTATTATTAAACTATTCTCTCAAATTTCTAATAAGCAGGTTGGAGTTTAAATTACCAGATCCCTGACAAAGTCAGGATCCAAACAGTTCAGGAGCCCGCAGATAACAATCGCCTTCCCCCAGATCGCTTTCAAGGCCTTTTGTGCAGACAAAGCTCCCATTCAGAGGGGCACAGGGACCTCGGGGCTTTGATTTCCCTCAGCCCGGGAGCCCCAAAGGCTCGGCAGGGACAGGAGCAGGGACAGAGCAGGGACAGGAGCAGGGACAGAGCAGGGACACAGCAGGGACAGGAGCAGGGACAGGGGCAGGGACAGGAGCAGGGACAGAGCAGGGACAGAGCAGGGACAGGAGCAGGGACAGAGCAGGGACACAGCAGGGACAGAGCAGGGACAGAGCAGGGACACAGCAGGGACAGGAGCAGGGACAGAGCAGGGACAGGAGCAGGGACAGAGCAGGGACACAGCAGGGACAGGAGCAGGGACAGGGACAGGGACAGAGCAGGGACAGGGACAGGGACAGGGGCAGGGACAGGAGCAGGGACAGAGCAGGGACAGAACAGGGACAGAGCAGGGACAGAGCAGGGACAGGAGCAGGGACAGAGCAGGAACAGAGCAGGGACACAGCAGGGACAGGAGCAGGGACAGGAGCAGGGACAGAGCAGGGACAGAGCAGGGACACAGCAGGGACAGGAGCAGGGACAGGAGCAGGGACAGAGCAGGGACAGAGCAGGGACAGGGACAGGGACAGGAGCCGGGACAGAACAGGGACAGAGCAGGGACAGAGCAGGGACAGGAGCAGGGACAGAGCAGGAACAGAGCAGGGACAGGAGCAGGTCCTGCACCTGCAGCAGGATGCACAGAAAGGAGCAGGAATGCTGGAAAAGCCAGGGGGAAAGCGAGAATCCAGGGAAGCCCGAGCCTGGAAATGCAACTTCACAAAACTCACAGACCCCACAAATCCCACAGACCTCACAAACCCCACAAACCCCACAAACCCCACAAACCTCACAAGCCCCACAAACCCCCCAAACCTACTAAACCCCACAAACCTCCCAGATTTGGGGGCACTGAGGAGCCCTGAGTGCACCCAGAGCTGTGATCCCAGGGTTTGGGTGCTGGGCAGGATGAAGGCACAGCCAGAGGATGTGCCACAGCTTGTCCCAGGTGGGATTAAAGCTGGAAACATTCCTGCCCCGGGAATCTGGCAGGAAGGATGTACCAAATCCCTGCTCGTAAAACTTCTGAGGAAATTTAAGGGGAAGAGACACTTGAGAGTGGATTGGGAAGGTGAGACTGGGCTGGGAGAACGGGCAGGTGAGAACCTGGGGCAGTGAGATTTCCATTCCCAGCACCACAAATGCATCCAGATCCCAAATGGGTGGAAGGATTTGCAGATCCCAAATTTCTCCTAATTCCTCAGCTCCTGTGGTGTCTGTCCCCAGGGTGACAGGCACAGACCCCACCTCACTTCAGGTTTGGCAGTGCCAGACCCATTTTTGGCTCAAACCCCTGGGCTGTGACCCCACAGGAGGAGCCTCGAGGAGCTCCTGGTGCCACCAGCAGCCGGGCAGGGCTGTGCCCCAGCTCCCCCCAGCTCTGCCCCCAGAGGGCACCAGCACTAATTGGGGTTAATTGAGGGGCCAGAGGGGGGACCCTGACCCCAAGGCAGGGGGCTCAGCGCTCATCCCTGGGATCAGCTGGACAAACACAGCACGGGGATTGAGGATTCTGCAGGAAATGTCATCCCTGCATGCTGGATCCCCCAGCCTTTCCCTGTGAGGGATGGAATCTGCTTTCCCCGTGGCTTTTCCCTGCTCCCTCTGCTCTCCATTGAGGCTGATAATTCCAGTAATTCCATCTGGAAAGGCTCCACACTCCCGTGCTGCCCTTCCCACCCCCAGGAAGGAGCAGGAAGCGGGGTCGGGGCTGGCAGAGCCCACCTGGGGCAGGTGAGCTCCTGAGGATGCTGCACAGCCAGGGGCCAGCACTGCCAAAAACTGCAGGAATTCCCCTTATCCTCCCCGGGAATGTTTTGTCCCACCTGCCCAGCAGATCACAGAGGTGCCAGAGAGGTAAAAACCAACATCCCTTAAATCCTCTTTTCTTCTGGAGCCCGGAATTGAGGCTGAATTTCCTTCCTCAGGAGCCCTGGAGGGGCCAGATCAGCCTCAGGGTTGTGTGTCCCACATCCTCCACCTCAATGCACACATGCACAAAACTCCCAAAACAAAGGGGAAATGCCCTGAAGCAGCATTTGGGATTTGGGATTTGGGATTTGGGATTTGGGGACAGTTTCCCCGGGGACACGCTGTGCCCACCCCCGTGGTGGCTGAGAGCAGCTCCAGCAGCCTGGGAAGGCAGAGGAAGGAGATTTAATTCCTGCTCTGCCAACAACCCATAGATCACCCTGGAAAAAACTTCCCCCACACCTTCCCGGCCCAGCCTGCCGTCACAATTCCTCTAATTAATTCAGGAGAAAATTAATTACAGCGGGATTTGCGGCAGCACAGCATCTAATGACCGACTCCTCTGCTCCAAAGGAGATCATCCCAGCTCCCGCCTGCGCTGCCAAACCTGGCCCTGCCGCTCCCCCTTCCCAGCCCAGCACAAAGCCCTGCTCTAAATTAGGCAGGGAAAGAGTGGCTTGGCAAAAGCGAATCGGAGCGCTGAGGTCAGGCCCTGAAAAACAACAGCGGTGCCTAAAGAAACCCCGGCGTTAATCCCGTCATGCTTCCGCCAAAGATTCCCCTTTTCAAGGGTTTTCTTCCTGGTAAACAAAGTTCTCTCCATTGGGCTGTGAATTTTAGGACATGGTTGCTTGGTAATGCCAGGCTCAAAGCAGGAGGTTGGTGCTGCCCAGGCTGCAGAGGATGGCTCAGGGTTTAGTGAGGGGATTCTAAAGGAGTCGGAGGCTCGGGGCAGGCAGAGCTGATTTGCACCACAATTACTCCAGCCTGCAGCCCAGTTCTGCTCCTGATGATTTGGATTTATGTGAAGATGCTCTGCCCATCCCTCCCCTGGAGCTGGCTCTGCCCATCTCCCCTGAGGACATTCCCAAAAGTTTGTGATGCTGAGTGCCCAAAATCCAGGATTTCCATCTCCCACCAAAGCCTGCCCCAGCCCTGCCCTGCATCTTCTCCCCCTCCTCCCTGGTGCCACCTCCCTGCCCAGCTCCCGGGGGCTGTGCCCTCCCTGTCCCTGGGGTCCCTTGCACCCGTGCCCGGCCAGCCAACCCATAAATCTCTCCCCAAATCTCTCCCCAAATCTCTCCCCGTTCCCGCAGCAGCATCCCCCGCAGCGCCCCGGGCGGGATGAGCAGGGGAACCAAGGCAGAGCCCGAGCTGGGGATGCTGGAGCCATCCCAGTGTCCCTGAGCATCCTCCAGTGCCACCCCAGCTCCCAGTGTCCCTGAGCATCCTGCAGTGTCACCCTCGGGTCCCAGTGTCCCTGAGCATCCTGCAGTGCCACCCTCGGGTCCCAGTGTCCCTGAGCATCCTCCAGTGCCACCCCAGCTCCCAGTGTCCCTGAGCATCCTCCAGTGCCACCCCCGGGTCCCAGTGTCCCTGAGCATCCTGCAGTGCCACCCTCGGGTCCCAGTGTCCCTGAGCATCCTCCAGTGCCACCCCCGGGTCCCAGTGTCCCTGAGCATCCTCCAGTGCCACCCCTGGGTCCCAGTGTCCCTGAGCATCCTGCAGTGCCACCCCAGGGAGGGGTTCCCGCGGGTGCTGCACCCCCAGGGGCAGGGGTTGGCACAGGAGGGAGGGGAACAGTCCCCGATGGAATGCCAGGCTGGTTCCAGCAGCTCTGGGAGCTCAGGAGGACACGGACGCTCCTGGTGCCGCGGCTGAGGCTCCTCCACGCCCGGCACTGCCCACCGGGAGAGGTCAAACGCCGGCGCCGTGGCCCCAGGGGCTCCTGGCAACCTGTGAGAGGCAAACAATGGTCCCGAGCCCGGCCTGAAACGGGTCAGGAGCTCTGGAGGGCTGGGCTGGCACAGCCCCCGCTCCCAAAGCCCCGAGCCCAGCGATTCAAAGCGAGCTCGGCGCCGCAGTCCAGCTGGCCCCAACTTCAGAGCATCCCCCGAGTCTGAGCGGCTCCGGGGCTGCTCCCGGACATCCCGAATCTGCTCCCATCCCCCGGGCTGCAAACAGTCCCTGGGTACCCCTGCACATCCCCTGGGTACCCCTGCACAGCCCCTGGGTACCCCTGCACAGCCCCTGGGTACCCCTGCACAGCCCCCAGAGCTCAAACAGCCCCTGGGTACCCCTGCACAGCCCCCGGGCTGCAAACAGCCCCCGGACACCCTCCCCATCCCCCGGGCACCCCTCCCCATCCCTCAGGCACTCTCCCCATCCCCTGGGTACCCTCCCCATCCCTCAGGCACTCTCCCCACCCCCCTGGACACCCTCTCCATCCCTCGGACACCCTCTCCATCCCCCGAGCACCCTTCCCCATCCCCGGGCACTCTCCCCACCCCCGGGTACCCTCCCCATCCCTCAGGCACTCTCCCCATCCCCCGGGTACCCTCCCCATCCCCCGGGCACCCTCTCCACCCCCCGGGCACCATCCCCATCCTTCAGGCACCCTCCCCACCCCCCGGACACCCTCTCCATCCCCCGAGTACCCTTCCCCACCCCCGGGCACCCCTCCCCACCCCTGTCCCTGGCAGAGGGCTGGCACGGTGTCCGGCTGTCTCAGGAAGCTCGGGGGAGCCTTTGGGGGAAGGAAGGGTTTGTTCCAGCTCCTGGCTGGCCCCGCCAGTCACACTGGGTTATATAACCCGTGAGAAATGCCAGTGCCCGAGGGGCAAAGAGGGCACCGCCGCCAGCCAGGGCTGGGGAGGGGACAAAGCTGAGCGCCAGGGGCCACCCCAGCAGCAAAAAAAAAATCCATTTTCAGCCCTATTTATCCCCTGCTCGTGGCACAGGCAGGGGCTGAGGAGATCAAAGCAGGTTCGCACTTATTTCAGCTCTGAAAGCTCCATTAAATTTGTGACTGTGCCCACGGTGAGGAGACAGCTCCCTGTGCAGAGGTGTTCAGGTGTTCAGAGCACCCCCGATCCCACCTTCCCCCTCCCTCCGTCCCTTTTTCTCGGGAGCAGCAGCGCAGAGCAGAGCTCTGAGCTCAGCAGGAAATTTGCATTTTATCGAGATTCCCACTCCGGGGAAATCAGACAAGGAAGCTGCACGAAGTTCCAGAAAGGAGCAGCGGGTGTTACAAAGTTACTTTAAAGTTGATTGGAGTTTTGGGAAGTGAGGGTGTTTTTTCATTAAAAACAATCTTAAAAATTAAAAAAAAAAGACAACGCAAACCTAACTTTGTGCACAACTCAGCTCTTCACCCAAACCGTTCCTAAACCCGGATTTGAATAAAAACGTGATAAGGTTTCATAGGGAAAACAGAAGGGATGGTATCAGGAAAAGCCTCTCTCTCCGGAGAAAATGAGGGTTAAGGGAGCTCCCGCAGGCTCCAGGCAGCTCCAAAACCACGCAGTGAGCCCCGACACCCGGCTGGGGAGCCCCAAACGTGGGAGGGAGGAGATAAAAACCCGGCTGTGCCTCCTGCAGCCCCTCCAGGCCCCCTCGGGCACCCCCAACTCCATTGGCCGCTTGTTTTCCCAATTTCTCCGCAGCAAACCAGGCCAGTCGGAAAGAAAAGGAGCAAAAAACAGAGGGGAGGGGGAGGGAGCGAGCGAGGGAGGGAACGAGGGGGAATTAACTCTTTGCCAGCGCGCTGTCCATCTCCTGCAGATTTTAATCCTGCCACAGCAAGGTCAGAGTTGAAGGCTGGGGTAAAGGGCTTTGTTTCGTCCTTGGGAATCGTGTGTGACCGGCGGCAGGCGGGAGGGCTCGGGGCCGTGGGCTGGAGGAGGCAGCGCCGCAGCCCCTGCTCCCAGAACCAGCTGCTTTCATCTCCCACGGGCGTTTCCAGCGCCTCACCCTTGAAATGCGGGGTTTTTATACTAAATTGTTTCTTTTGTAACGTTTGAAAATTTCTTTTCAGCGTTCTCCTTCAAGCGGGTGTAACGAGTGTTGTTTGGCGGCTGGGGAAAGGTGAAGGAGCTGGAGGAGATGAAGGAGCGGGAGGAGATGAAGGAGATGAAGGAATTGAAGGAGATGAAGGAGATGGAGGAGCTGAAGGAGATGAAGGAGTTGGAGGAGCTGAAGGAGTTGGAGGAGCTGAAAGAGCAGAAGGAGCAGAAGGAGCTGAAGGAGCTGAAAGAGCAGAAGGAGATGAAGGAGCTGGAGGAGCAGAAGGAGCTGAAGGAGCTGGAGGAGCAGAAGGAGCTGAAGGAGTTGGAGGAGCTGAAAGAGCAGAAGAAGCAGAAGGAGCTGAAGGAACTGAAAGAGCTGGAGGAGCTGGAGGAGATGAAGGAGATGAAGGAGCAGAAGGAGCTGAAGGAGTTGGAGGAGCTGAAGGAGCTGAAGGAGCTGGAGGAGCTGAAGGAGTTGGAGGAGCTGAAGGAGTTGGAGGAGCTGAAAGAGCAGAAGGAGCAGAAGGAGCTGAAGGAGCTGAAGGAGCTGGAGGAGTTGAAGGAGCTGAAGGAATTGAAGGAACTGAAGGAGCTGAGCCCGCTGGAGGTGGCAGCTCCAGAGGAGTCGCTCGCCCCCGGTGCCAGCACATCCCAAATTCCACCGAACACCCTCGGGGTGCCGTATCCCGCGGCTCAGGAGCGGTTCCCGGTCCCGGTCCCACGCGGAGCGCGCATCCCGTTCCCACGGCAACGCCGCATCCCGCCGGGATGCGCTGACGTCACCGGCCAGGCAGCCAATGGCAGCGCGCCGTGGTGATGTCATGGCCACGCCCCCGGCCCCGCCTGGCGGGAGCGACCCCCAGGACCCCGGCAGCGACACTGGGGACAGGCGGGGGGACAAAGCCACCCCATCACCGGGACCCTGCACACACACACACACAGCACTGCAGATTTTTGGCCGGTTCATTTTTGTTTTTCCCGTTCCCTGAGGTTTTACCCCGGGCTCGGGCAGAGCTGGGAGCGTGGCAGGCCGGGCCCTGGCACGAGGTGATGCCGTCAGCGAGGTCAGGGACAAACACGGAGCGGGGAAAGGCGCGGTGGTGGCACCAGAGGGACACGAGGCCCTGCAGCTCGGACAGGAGAGAACGGGGACAAGGAGCAGAGACAGCGCTGGGAGCGCTGGGAAGGAGCCCAGCAGGGCCAGCAGGGCTCTGCATCACGCGGCTGGGTCACTGCAGTGTCCCCTCTCCGGTCCCCTGCCTGGCAAGGGACACGGGGTGACTCAAAGGGTGACTCACCCCCCTCAGCCCCGCCAGCCACGGAACGCCGGCTTCAGTCGGGCTTTAGATTAAACCCCGGCTCCTAAAAGCCTTTCCAGCTGCCCTGGAAGAGCCGTGCTGCAGGCTCGGGACCCCGGGTGGCCCTGACCACGGTGCCAGCAGCGCTGTCCCCGCTGTCCTTGCCCGGCTCACCTGCTCAAACACCCCGCACGTCACTCCCCGCCCCGCGCTATTGCCAAAACTGCGGCTCGGCCGCTCCCAGGGGAGAGCAGGAAAACCTGGCCGGGCACAGGGGACGGGTGGTGACAGCCCGGGGGACACAGAGGTGGCACCTGGAGCCATTTCCCGCTGGCACTCCAGGCGGGCACGGTGCTCAGAGCCCCGGAGCCGAGCCCAGCATCGCCCCCAGGAATTTTATCAGCCGGGCAGGTTTCTCCTCGCCAGCCCCTGTTTATCCAACACCCAGCCTGGCCTGCTTTAGGGAGGGGGTTTGGCTGCTGGGTTTTGTCCACCTGGCCGAGCCTGAGCTGCTCCCTCAGCTCCTCATCCAGGAGAGCATCGCTCCATTCCCCCAGCTCTGCAATTCCACGGATTGAGAAGCAGCAGACACCAAACCTGTCCCAAATGTGGCATTTATTTCTGGCAGCAGAGAGGAAAATCCCTTTAGAAATGGGACTTTGCAAAACGGGCCAGGCCCTGTCCTGCTCCCAGTACTGCTCCAGTATCCTCCTGTGAGCTGTCACACGTCCCTGTCCCTGCAGTTCAGCATCCCAGAGCCCTGGGAAACACCAGGAGGCCTCTCCAGGGAATGGGATGGGGACCTCCAGGGAATGGGATGGGGACCTCCAGGGAATGGGATGGGGACCTCCAGGGAGTGGGATGGGGACCTCCAGGCCTTCTGCAGCACATCCCACCTGCTGATCACAGAGTTCTGTTCTGGTTTGGGAAGAGATTTGGGCTTGGATTAGAGGGGATGAGATTTGGGATTGGGTCAGAGGGGCACTGAGGATGAGATTTGGGATTGGATTACAGGGCACTGAGGATGAGATTTGGGATTGGATTAGAGGGGCACTGGGGATGAGATTTGGGATTGGATTAGAGGGCACTGAGGATGAGATTTAGGCTTGGATTGGAGGGACACTGAGGATGAGATTTAGGCTTGGATTGGAGGGACACTGAGGATGATAACATTGCTGACACACCATAAAAGACCAGAATGCCACTGTGGATTTTGGGATAACCCAACAAACCCCCCTGGTTCTGTGCCAAGAGGAGCAAAGAGCAGCTCAGCAGGGCCAGAGCAGCTCCCAGGCTGGAGCCAGACCCTCCCTTTGCTCCATCCAGCTCTCCATCAGCACCAGCCCCTCTCCAAACACAATTTCTCGCGCACACAAAGCCTGGAGGAGCCGCAGCTCCGCTCTGCCAACAGCAGCAGCTCCTCCCTCTCCTGCCGTTCACAGACCGGGGGCAGGGAGAGGATTTGTCAGCTCCAGTCCTGCCCGACAGGTTTGCTCTGCTGTCCCACATCGCTGCCGAGAAAGCCCCCGGGCGCAGCGGGGCACGGCCGGAAGCGATTAGGATCGCTGGGAGAGCGTTCCAGCAGCTCCGGAGCTCACCCGGGGCAGCCCAGCACCCCCCGGCCCGGATTTGTGAATGAGGAAAGCCTCGTGATCCCCATAAATGTCAGGATAAATCACCTGCGGGCATTCCCCGCTCGGCACAAGCAGCCGCAGATCTTTCACCGAGGCATCAACCCCGATTTTTTATTATTTTATTTCCCTGCCCGTGCTGGGATGGCAAGGGAAGGGCCAAGGATAATGCACAGAATTCCAAAGTTTCGGCTGTGCCCGCCTCACCTGAGGGTCTCCTGAAGGGAAAAAGTTTTTTGTGGCCACTCAGGGCTGTGCTGGGGTCACAGGGGCTTTGGGGACAAGGACAAGGACGAGGACAATCCATGCCAAATGGGGAATTCTGGTGGCCCCACAAGGGCTGTGACCCTGCAGGAAGGGCTCAGCTGAGCCTGCCCAGCCCCTCCAAGCTCTCCCGTCTCCTGGATCTGCCAGGATCACTGGGTCAGGACTGGAATTGTGACTTTGGGTAAATCCTCCGAGCCTCCGCAGGCTCTGTGAGAATCCAGCCTGTCCCAAAAACGGCTCCAAGGGGACAGGCTGCAGCCCCAGCACTCCCTGGCACATCTCATCCCTCTGCTGCTCTCCCTGATCTCAGCTCTGTTTTCCAAACCACTCGGGGAAGAGACTTTCCCACCCATGAGTCACCTCCTCCCGGCATCGATCAGGAATTTCTAAAAATACCCGCAGATAATGATCTCAGGCTCAGGTGTTGGCTCCCAGGCAGGGCAGGAAAGCCAGGGCTGTGCTCCAGGACTCCATCCCACATTTTGAGTCAGGGCTTGGGTATGGAATGACAGCCCCAGACACCCTCTGGGGGTTTCCTTCAGAGGGTTTGAGGGAAGAAAAAGAAATAATCCCAATGGCATCTCAGAGTTCTGCACCTCTCTGATGGGGGGAGGAAGAGTCAGGGCACATTCCTGAGCCCTGTGTGTGCCAGGGTCCCCAAAAATCCCTCAGTTTTGGGGTGGGTTTGGGATTCTGGAGCTGCCAGCACATCTCCAGGTGAATATCCACAAAAATACAACAAAACCCAGCCCACCAAATCCCCTCCAGCTCCAGGGCTCCTCTCAGATCCCATCACTTTGGGATGGCAGCTTATCCAAACTTCTCCATCTCCATAAATCCAATCAGGAAGGGCAGGAGAGGCAGGGAGGGAAAGGTGGGGAAGGGCCCAGCTCGGATTTACCCACTCAAATCAGTGCTGGGGGATTCCCAAATTCCCAAATCACGTCCTTGGACAGGCCTGGAGGGAGCACAGAGGCTGCAAATATTCATCCCAGGCCTGCCAGTTCCCAGGATTAATTGGAGGCTGTTGAAAACCAGCAGCTCTCCCAAAATCCTCAGCCATGGGAATGAACTGAGCCCCAAGTTTAGGCTTTGGTTTAAAAATAGAAAATGACATTTCTGTAGCTGCTGAAAAAATCATCGTGATTATTAGAGCACACACCAAAGGGCTGATATTTAATGGTAAATCAAAACCACTCCAAAATCACCTTTAAAAAGGAAATTAATTGGGTTTTCTGTGCCTATTCTGAACATTTTAGAACACGTGGAGCAGGAGGATTTTCAGAGAATCTGAGTTTGCTCCTGCACCCACCCCAGCAGCAGCAGCGAGGGCTGGATTTCCTGACTCCCAGGAATGTTCCCTCGGGATTTCTCTGCCCAGGTGAGGGTTCCCAGAGCCAGCCCTGCTCACAGCCAGGCTCAGATTCGTGTTTGACACGGGCAGGGAGAAGAGCTCTTCCAAAAAGAGAAAAATGCTGATTTTGGCTGGGAGCACCGCGGGCCAGGCAGGACAAACAGCCCGTGTTTAACGAGGCATTAGGAGCTGGGGGAGGCTCCTGTCCCACCCCCAGACATCCTGGCAGCCTGGAATCCACACAGAACCCTCCAGGATGCGGCAGAGGAGCCGTGGGCACCTTGCCCGAGGGCAAACAGGAGCCAGGGGCTGGGAATGGGGCTGGTCCCTCCTCAGCCTCATCCATCCATGGGCAAATCCCTCCGGGGCTCCCTCCCCTCCCCTCTCTGTGCTCCAGGATGTGGATGAATCCTTCTTCCCACTCCCCAAAAACTCCCACCCTCCTCCTCCTCCTCCTCCTCCTCCCAGTCATTTCCAGCTCCTTGTCCTGCTCCAGCCCCGGGGATGCAGGGACACCCCAGGGATTTGTGCTCTGCATTTTTGGATTTTTTTTTCTCCCATTCCCACTGCCTGGAGTTTCACTTTTCACACTTCAGGGAGCAGGAAGCAGCAGGTTTTCCCCAAAAGCATCCCAGGATGTTGGAGAGAAGGACATTCCCTCCAAACAGGAGCAAGGTCCTGGCAGCACAACGGCCCCAGGTCCTGGCTGGCCACGTTCCCATCTGTTGACAGAGGGATCACCGTGGGAGGAAGGAGGAGAAGGAAACCCTTAAAAAACCACAGAGCAACTCAGGTGAGAGCTTCCAGCAGGAAAAGGCTCTTTTGAGGAATTTCTCCTGCTGCTACCCATTTTTCAGGTGTCCCACCCAGCCCCAGACCATTTCCTGCTGCAGAGCCTCTGGAGTGAAGCAGGCAGCAATCCTGCAACCAGCAATTCACTGCCCAAGGGTCCCTGCAGGCTGCCTCAAATCCCAGTCCCAACTTCCAGTGGCAGAACTGCAAATGCTCTAATTCATCCCAAAAATCTGCTGGAATGAATCCTCAAAAAGCAGC
The DNA here is from genome assembly GCF_009819885.2 of Catharus ustulatus. NCBI lineage: Eukaryota > Metazoa > Chordata > Aves > Passeriformes > Turdidae > Catharus > Catharus ustulatus. The sequence goes on from NC_046240.1 coordinate 10,690,379, forward strand.
AGGTGCAGGGAGGAGGGGAGTCCAATTCCCAGTTAGCCAAGGGCACCTTCCTGGGGCACAGCCCCTGAGAATCTGCCAGGAAATCCCAGGATCAGCACTGGGAAGAGAGCAGCAGGATGGCGATGGATCCACAACTCATTCCTCCAAATGCTCCCTGATAAAGCAGGGGAAGATTCCTTTTGGGAGCAGGGAGCAAACACAGCCCCTGGGGCATCACAGGAGGAGAGCAGGGTTGGGTTCCAGGGCAGGATAAACCTTTTCCCAGATTTTATCTCATCAGTTCCTTGTCATTGCCACAATAGGCTCGGTGGTTTTAATTAAACCAACCAAGATATCATCCCAAGGAGAGCAGGAACAAAGCCTGGCTGCTCCTCAGCAGGGCTGGCTGTTCCCAGGTCCCACTGGGATGCTGCTGGGGATGGATCATCGATGGATTTGCCAGTGGGGCTTTTCCTTATTTCCCATAAATTGCTCCGAGTCAGCCTTGGGAGTCTCACCCCAAGAAATTCTTCCTAGAGGACAAGACCTGAAGGTTTCTGACCCACATAATCCACCAAAAAATCCCCATCCTGGCCAGTCCCATCCCACCTGAGCTGTTCCTCCCTTTTCTTCCCCCCAAATCCTGCCCAGGTCTCTTCTCTGCTCCGAGTTTCACAGCACAACTCCCAGTTTCTGGTTTTTCCTCTTGCTGCCCAGCAAAAGCAGCTCCAATTTTAGCTTAAACCCCAGAAGTTAAACAAAAAGAGCCTCAGAATGGATTCCTGGGTTATTTGGGGTTTTTGTCTTTAAAACATTGTGGTTTGGAGCTCCTGCTCGGATTTGCACATCCCCAGTGCTCCTGCAGCCGTGCCAGGGAAACCTCCAGGAAACCTCCAGAAATCTCTCCCAGTTTCCCACTGCAGCCTGTCCCAAATGGGAAGCACAGAGAGTGGGAAGCTCAGGGAAAAGGGGCAGAACTGGAGAGCAGGAGGTGGAGATTCCTCAGGAGGGGAGGGAGGAGGTTTCTCCATCGGGATCCAAACGGGATCATGGAATGCTCTGGGTTGGGTGACCTTAAACTGCCACAGGCAGGGACACTGGGACACTGCTGTCACCCGGGCTGCTCCAAACCCATCCGGCCTGGAACACTCCAGGGACAGGAATTCCAACCCAATCCTCACTTTAGAGACAGGAATCCCAACCCAATCCTCTCTTTAGGGATGGGAATCTCAACCCAACCTTCACTTCAGGGATGGGAATTCCAATCCAACCTTCACTTTAGAGACAGGAATCCCAACCCACTCCTCTCTTTAAGGACAGGAATTCCAACCCAACCTTCACTTCAGGGATAGGAATTCCAACCCAGTTCTCTCTTTAGGGACGGGAATTCCAACCCAACCTTCACTTTAGAGACAGGAATTCCAAACCAATCCTCTCTTTAAGGATGGGAATTCCAACCCAACCTTCACTTCAGGGACAGGAATTCCAACTCAACCTTCACTTTAGGGATAGGAATCCCAACCCACTCCTCTCATTAAGGACGGGAATTCCAACCCAATCCTCACTTTAGGGATGGGAATCCCAATTCTCCTTTCAGGTATGGCCATCTCAACCCACCCCTCCCTTTGCCCAGATCCTGGAGGGAAGCAGAGCCCTCCCCAAACCCCCGTGCAGAGCTGAGGAGCCCCCAGCCCTGTCCTTCCCCTTCTCCCACCTCAGCCCTGTCCTTCCCCCTGTCCCAGCCCTGTCCTTCCCCATCCCCAACCCTGTCCTTTCCCCTCTCCAGCCCCATCCTTCTCCCTGTCCCAGCCCAGGCTGTGGAATGCCCGTTCCTGGCACTGTCCTAAGCCCATCATGTGCCAGCTCAGATTAACCCCCCAAGGCTCCCTGTGATTAAATCAGATTTACTGCCCCCCTCCCCTCGCTCCCGGCCCTTTCCCGACAGGAATTCTGCCTCCCTTGCGAGGGGCAGGGCTGTTCTCGGCACTGGGAGGAGGGAAATCAGGAAAGGTTTAATTCTCCTCCTGGAATTAATCCTCCCCGCTGGGCCCAGGACTGGCAGTGCCAGGCTGGGGGGCACAGGGGGTGATGCCAGCCCTGGACACCCCTGGGGCTCCTTTGGGGTGACCACTGAGGTGGGGGTTAAACCCCAAAAAACCGGGATCACCCCCCTGGTTAATTAGCAGGCGCTAATTAACATTTTTATCCCGCTCAGAAGTGTTTTTAGCCCGAACCACGGAGACACTTTTGGGTTTCTTGGCGCTCTTTGAACACAAAACCACAACCAGGAAAACCACAGGAGCATCCTCCCCTCTCCAGGAGAACATTCCTGCAGCTCCCACACCCACAGCAGCCTCCCAATTACTGCAATTAACCTCATGGATATTAATGAGCCAGCAGCAAAACCTGCAGGGGCTTGTTGGAGGAACCAGGAGCCCTGGGCGATTTTTGGGGGGGAATAAAAAATAAAATAAAAATAATTAAAAAATGGCACTGTGGGGTCTTCAGAGGTTTTGGAAGGTGTGGGGAGAGCAGGAGTGTCTGAGCCCAGGAAGGTGAATAATTCCAGCTGGTAATTCCATTTCCATCATGGAATGATCCATGGGGATTTCTGGGTCTGCATCCCCAGAATTTCTGAGCCCCCCATTCCCGACATGACCTGGATGCTGCAGGGACCAAACTCTGAGCAATGCAGGCAGGGAATATTTCCAATATTTATTTCCAATATTTCAATATTTCCTGCTGCTGGGGCCAGCAGCAGCTCCTCGTGCTCCTTTTCCAGCCTGGGAAGGTTTTATTCACTTTTTTTGGTTTTTTTTAAGGCAGGGGGGTTGCAGGATCTCCAGCCCTGCCCTTCCTCCCCTCTTTCCCAACATTTCACCTCCTGTTTTCCCTTTCCAAGCACGAGGAGCAAGACCAGACACAGAGAGAGGAAGCAGCAGCTTCCTTCCCCATCCAAGCCAATTATTCCAGGTGTTGTGCAAGGAACCCTTCCCATCCCAAACTCCCAGCTGGAAATGTCCATCCCAAAAACGGAATCAGGGCAAAAATTCTGCCCAAAGGGACAAAAATTCCAGCCTAAAAGAGCTTTCCTGACCAAATCAGGGTAAAAATTCTGCCCCACAGGAGTTTTTCTGACAATCAGGGCAAAAATTCTGCCACAAATGAGCTTTTTTGACAGAATCAGAACAAAAATTCCAGCCCAAAGGAGCTTTCCTGACAAAATCAGAGATAAAATTCTGCCCCAAGGAGCTTTTCAGACAGAATTAGAGCAAAAATTCTGCCCCACAGGAGCTTTCCTGACAGAATCAGGGCAAAAATTCTGCCACAAATGAGCTTTTTTGACAGAATCAGGGTAAAAATTCCAGCCTAAGAGAGCTTTGCTGACAGAATCAGGGCAAAAATTCTGCCCCAAGGAGCTTTCCTGACAAAATCTGGGCAGAAATTCTGTCCCAAAGGAACTTTTTTGACAGAATCAGAACAAAAATTCCAGCCCAAAAGAGCTTTTTTGACAGAATCAGGGCAAAAATTCCAGCCTAAAAGACCTTTTCTGACAAAATCAGGGCAAAAGTTCTGCCCCAAGGAGCTTTCCTGACAGAATCAGGGCAAAATTCTGCCCCAAGGAGCTTTTTTGACAAAATCAGGGATAAAATTGTGCCCCAAAAGAGCTTTCTGACAGAATCAGGGCAAAAATTCCAGCCCAAAAAAGCTTTTTTGACAGAACCAGGGCAAAAATTCTGCCCCACAGGAGCTTTTTTGACAAAATCAGGGAAAAAATTCTGCCCCAAAGGAGCTTTTCTGACAGAATCAGGGCAAAAATTCCAGCCCAAAAAAGCTTTTTTGACAGAACCAGGGCAAAAATTCTGCTCCAAATGAGCTTTTCTGACAGAATCAGGCCAGAAATTCCAGCCCAAATGAGCTTTTCTGACAAACAGGGCAAAAATTCTGCCCACAGGAGCTTTTTTGACAAAATCAGGGAAAAAATTCTGCCCCAAAAGAGCTTTCTGACAGAATCAGGGCAAAAATTCCAGCCCAAAAAAGCTTTTCTGACAGAACCAGGGCAAAAATTCCAGCCCAAATGAGCTTTTCTGACAACCAGGGCAAAAATTCTGCCCCACAGGAGCTTTTTTGACAGAATCAGGGATAAAAATCTGCCCCACAGGAGCTTTTTTGACAGAATCAGGGATAAAGTTCTGCCCCAAGGAGTTTCCTGCAGCACTGCAGGTGGGATTCCCTGCTCACTCCCCAGGCCAGGGATCCCCTCACAGCTCCCCAGGGCCCAGGCATTTACATCCCATTTTATATGGAAAGCACTAAAATGGGATCACACCTTTTAAAACAGATATTTCCACCTCGCTGCAACACCCAGCCTGTGCCACCAGGCCCCGGGTTTTAATTGAAACAACGTGATTTAGGTTAATTGGCAGCAGATGAATTACAGGGCTCAAAAGCAGGGGAATATTTGATCCAGCAGATTTATGGCAGCACAGACCCGACCATCCCAGGTTCTGCATCCCCCTCACAGCCCCACTGCCAGAAAAAAAAAAAAAAAAGGGAAAAAAAAAAAGTAATTAGTGTTTAATTTCTTAACAATTTTTTTTTTACCTTCCTTTTAATTGCTCCACATAAAACTGTCCTAGAATTTTACAGCCTGGCCCAGTCCTCTTTGCTGGTTTTAATTAGGCTGAGGCAGGGCTGGCACTTAATTTGGAGAGGGGGGAGGATGTCAGACCATGCTCAGGGAAGGTTTTCGAGTCCAAAAAAATGGAAAACATCAGCAGGGAGCAGGAGCAGGGCTGGGCTGGCTCATCCTGCTCCAAGAAATCCCAGAGCAGAGAATTTCCCTTAGAGGGAAAATGAGTTTGGCTTTGGGTAATTCCCATTCCTAAAAGAATCCCAGGCTGCAGGACACCCCAAAAACACCCCAAAAACACCCCCAGGCTGCAGGACAGCACAGTTGCTGCCCCTGGGCCTGGCCAGCAAGGGTTAATATTTGTAATATTTGCATTTGGGAAAGCAAACTCATAAATCCCGTGGATTTCTCCACCTGGGCCCAGGTGGGTTTCCTGGGGTTTATATGAAAACCCTCCCACCTTTTTTTTTTTTTTTTTTCCTTAAATAATGTTCTAAATCCTAAAAAATAATTGTCATAAATGGATATTTCCACTACATAAATATCCCTTTTATGTTCTGTTTCCACGTGGCACCTTCCAGTGCTTACAGGGACAATTACCAGCAGCATTTTAGGGAAATAATTTGCATTTCCGTGGTTTTTGGAGCAGGAGGGATGGTGCTGGTTAAAGGCTGGAAAGGGAAGAGGGAAAGGACAATTCCCTGCAAAATAAAGGTGTTAAACTCTTGGGCTGGCTTTGTTAGGATGGGAATTCCTCAAGGTGTCCTGGACAATCCAAGCACCCCCAAAATCCCCTGGAAATGTGGAAAACAACACCCAGCACTCAGGGAGCCAGTGGGGTTTATTAAATGCAATTTAATTGTCTCTGAGGGTGACATTGCCCTCACTGTGACATTCCTGCTCTGCTCCCCAGTCCCACCTGGACTGGGATGCACTGGGATGTTCCAGGTGTGGCAGGAGGAGCCTCCTGAGCCCTCCCAGCGCAGGATGAGCCTCTGCAGACACTTTGAAACCTCAGCTCCTGCTCTTCAAAGGCTCCAGCTCCCAACAGAGGATCCACTGCAGCTCCAGCATCCTCAGGAAACGCCCAAACCCCCAAAAAGCACCAAAAAAAAATAAAAAAGAGAAAAAGGGTAAAAATAAAGATCAAAAAAAATCCACTGGAATCCAGACAAGCGCTTGGTCCTTGCCAGAAAAAATCACTGAGCTCTGTTTGACCCAAGAGCTCTTCTCCATCCATCCATCCATCCATGGCCAGGATCCAAAAGGATAATTCCCAAAGCCCAGCAATTAGAAAATTGTTAATGAAGTTCTGTCAGCTCCGTGTGGGAGGAGCTCAGCTCCTGCAGGAGTGGAGCCCAGGCAGGTTCTGGCTTTGGAGACGAGGGAAGGAGCTCTCCCAGCCCTGGTGTTCCATCCCTGAGACTCAGGGTCTGTCCTCTCCTCGGGAGCTGCTCCTGGCTGTGCTGGCTGTCCTGTCCTGGCTGTCCTGGCTGTCCTGTCCTGGCTGTCCTGTCCTGGCTGTCCCAGTTGTCCCCTCTGTCCCTCACCCCGAGCCTTCAGCAGGACCCTGCAAAGAAAAACCAGCGTTAATGGAAGGGGTGGAGCAGGGGCTGATCCTTCCTCAGCACCAAGTCCAAATGTTTGGAGTGATGTGGGAAGCTGGAGATGGAGCAGCAGCCACAGGAGATGGAACCTTTCCTCCAAACCTCTCCTGTGCACCCCCAGACGCTGCTGGCAACCACAGGGAGAGCAGCTGCAAATCCTCCTGCCTGCCCCAAGCATCTCCTGCCTGCCCCGAGCATTTCCTGCCTGCTCTGAGCATCTCCTGTCTGCCCCGAGCATCTCCTGCCTCTCTCTTGGGCACTCTGGAGCTCTGCAGGGCACTGACCCCAAATTCCCGGGCTCTGGGGATCACAGCACAGTGGGATCTGGGATAAGCAGGGAGCTCAGACATCGGTGGTGGCATCCCAGAGACACCCAGTGTCCCCTGAGAAGGACCAGAGGCACTCACGAGCATCTCTGGGGTTTGCAGGTACCAACATCAAATTCCCAGGTTTTGGGAAGCACAGAACAGCAGGATCTGGGACAGGCAGGGAGCTCAAACATTGGTGGTGACATCCCACAGGTACCTCACGAGCATCACTGGGGTTTGCAAAGCATCAACCCCAAATTCCCAGGTTTTGGGAAGCACAGAACAGCGGGATCTGGGACAGGCAGGGATGGTGCTGACACCTCGGAGGCACTCACGAGCATCACTGGGGTTTGCAGAGCACCAACATCAAATTCCCAGGTTTTGGAACCTGTGCTGCGAGCCCCGGGCTGAGGCTCTGAGCCCCGGGCTGAGGCTCTGAGCCCCGGGCTGAGGCTCTGAGCCCCGGGCTGAGGCTCTGAGCCCCGTCTGAGGCTGTGAGCCCCGGGCTGAGGCTCTGAGCCCCGTCTGAGGCTGTGAGCCCCGTCTGAGGCTCTGAGCCCCGCGGGTGTGCCCGGCCGGAGCCGCCTTTGAAGGAGCCGCGGGCGCAGCGATCAGAGGCGCAGCGGCGATAGCGATAGCGATCGCGATAGCGCAGCCCCGGGCTGCTCTGATCTGTTATCTCGGGCCGGGCCCGGCCCGGAAGGAGGGTGAACAGCGCGGATCAAAGGCGCTTCCTGCCGCCTCCGCCCCGGGAGTGCGGGATGCCGCGGATGGGGCAGGAGGGGACAGGGAGGGACACGGAGGGGATGGAGGGAGCAGGAGCGATGTGCCCTGTCCGATGTCCCCTGTCCGATGTCCCCTGCCCGTCCTGGGGACACCAGCACAACCTTGCGGGGATGGAGGCACCGGGATCGATGTCCCCTGAACATCCTGGGGACATCAGCACAGCCCTGAGGGGATGGAGGCACCGGGATCGATGTCCCCTGTCCACCCTGGGGACATCAGCACAGCCCTGAGGGGATGGAGGGAGCAGGAGCGATGTCCCCTGTCCGATGTCCCCTGTCCGATGTCCCCTGTCGGTCCTGCAGACATCAGCACAGCCCTGAGGGGATGGAGGCACCGGGAGAAATGTCCCCTGCCCATCCTGGGGACATCAGCACATCCTGAATGTGTGAATTCAGGTCAGTACCATGGGAGTCCCCCAGTTTTGAGCTCTTTGCTTTCCCCCAAGGAAGAACCACGCAGACCCCACTGAGTTAAAAATCCCCCAGCTCCGAACCCTCACAGCCACAACATTTCAGGTGCAGTCTGTTTTTTTTCCCATTCCCTCCCACACTCCCCAGGAGGGATCAGCTGCTTCCCTGTGCCCCAGCCAGGCCACACACTGTGAGCCACCAGCGTGTCCTGGCCACCAGCCCTGGGCTTTGTCCTCTCCACGAGCCCCCCGAGAGCAGGGGTGGAACAGCAGCACCCACAGGAGCAGAGCATCCACCCCGAGCCACCGAGGGGGTGCTGAGTGTGCACAGGAGCCAGGAGCTGCGTTTTGGGCTGGGGATCTGCCTCCCCAGCCCAGTGCTGTGCAGGAGCAGAGCACAGCGCAGCAACAAAAGGGAATTTTGGCCGTGGAGGGTGGGAGCATCCCCAGCCAGCGAGAGCACGAACTGTGTGGGCAGCAAAGCCAAACAGGAAAGGGATCCGAGAGCAGGAACGGGATTCTGGCAGCTCCCTGCTGCTCCCTCAGACCCTGGCCCTGCTCAGACATGCCCCAATTCCGCTTTTATTGCCGGAATTCTTCCAGTTACAAAAATGCAGCCGGAGAGCCACGGCCCCATGGCAGGAACTGGTCCCAGCAGAGCTGCCCCAGCACCTCGTGCCCTGGCCCTGCACCCACACCCAGGCCCCAAAAACCTGGAAAAGGGGAAGGGAAGTCCTGGCATGTCTGGCTCCATTCCTCTTTCCCTATTCCATCTCTATCTCCCTGTGTCCATCTCTCTCTGTGTGTCACACATGTCCCATCTCACCAGGGGATCCTTCCAGCTCCTTCCCCCTGCTGATCCCCCCAGGCTGGGCCAGATCCCATCCCCAGCTCCCATTCCCAGTTCCCATCCCCAGCTCCCATCCCCAGCTCCCATCCCCAATTCCCATCCCAGCTCCCATCCCCAGCTCACATCCCCAATTCCCATCCCCAGATCCCATCCCCAGTTCCCATCCCCAGCCTGCCCAGGAGATGACCTGGGCTGGGAATTTGGGATCCTTGGGGATGAAATTCTCCCCACGCTGCCTCCTCCATCACCAGCCCTGTGGGATGTGCTGCACTACAGAGTTATGGAATGGTTTGGGGGGGAAGGGACCTTAAAATTCATCCCCTGGCACATCCCACCGAGCCTGGCCTTGGACACTCCCAGGGATGGGGCAGGGCTGGGGGTTCCTCAGTGCTGAGCCGGGGCTGGAGCAGCTGCCTGGCTCCAGGAGGATCCAAAGCAGCCTGCAGGGATAAACCAGGCTCCAGGAGGATCCAAAGCAGCCTGCAGGGATGAGCCAGGCTCCAGGAGGATCCAAAGCAGCCTGCAGGGATGAGCCAGGCTCAGGGCAGCCCCTTAAGCCAGGCTCAGCTGCCCCAGCTCTGTTCCCAGAGCCTGTCCCAAGCGATCATCCCCAAAGCCTGCCTGGGCAGAGGTGTCATGGGCGGGAGCTTTGTTCCCCTTCTGGGAAGGTGTTAATGAATAACCGTGACCCAGACAGGCTGGGGCAGCTCCCTGAGTCACTCTGAGTCACAGACACCGGCCCCAGCCCCTGGGGCAGGGGGGATGCTCAGTGCAGGGGTCAGACTGGGAGACCCCCCCCCAACCCTGCCTCTAACCCCAAAACAGCTCAGGGTGCTGCAGAGCTCCCCTGAGATGTGACAGCACAAAAACCTCGGGGAGCTGAGGCAGGAGGGTGTGCAGGGACAGCCCCAGGACACCAGAGCAGCACCAGAGGTGTGGAAAGGGGGCTGTGATGTGCCCCAGGGGACAGCCAGGGATGTCACAGAGGCTCATTCCCACAGGGATGCACTCGGAGCAGGGCATCTCCTCTCCCAGAGCATCACCTGCAGCTCCCTCCTCAAATTCCAGCCCTGACCAACCCCCCAAACCTGAGCACAGGTGGAAGCCTAAAAATAGAAATTCTCACCCCCCCAGCCACAGCCATGAGCACTTTCTCACTCACACACTCCAACCTGTTCTGCCTCCTGCTCTTTCGAGCAATTCCTGCTCCTTCCCCGCAGGAAAAGCCACCCTGGCTCCTGCAGGGCGTGTGTCACCCCTGACAGGGAGGGGAGGAATGAGGAAAGTCCCATCCTCCTTCATTTTTGCAGCAGGGTGATGAGCACGGGGTGACATCAGCCCACCCTGATCTAGGAAGGCTCTGCTGGCAGTTCTGGGGCGTTTATTGAAGTGTCCCCACGGTGACAAACCCTGCCAGGCTGAGGGATGGGCCTGAGCCTGCAGTGACATTTCCTGAGGAGTGACATTGCCCAGGCAGTGACACTCCCAGGGCAGTGACATTCCCTGGACAGTGACATTCCCTTAGCAGTGACATTCCCTGAGCAGTGACATTGCCTAGCAGTGACATTCCCTGAACAGTGACATTGCCTAGCAGTGACATTCCCTGAGCAGTGACATTCCCTGGGCAGTGACATTCCCTGAGCAGTGACATTCCCTGAGCAGTGACATTCCCAGGGCAGTGACATTCCCCAGCAGTGACATTCCCTGAACAGTGACATTCCCTGAGCAGTGACATTCCCAGGGCAGTGACATTGCCTGAGCAGTGACATTCCCAGGGCAGTGACATTCCCTGAGCAGTGACATTCCCAGGGCAGTGACATTGCCTGAGCAGTGACATTCCCTTAGCAGTGACATTCCCTGAGCAGTGACATTCCCTGAGCAGTGACATTCCCAGGGCAGTGACATTCCCTGGACAGTGACATTCCCTGAGCAGTGACATTCCCTGAGCAGTGACATTCCCAGGGCAGTGATATTCCCTAGCAGCGACATTCCCTAGCAGTGAAATTCCCTAGCAGTGACATTCCCTGGACAGTGACATTCCCAGGGCAGTGACATTGCCCAGGCAGTGACATTCCCAGGGCAGTGACATTCCCAGGGCAGTGACATTTCCTGAGGAGTGACATTCCCTTAGCAGTGACATTGCCCAGGCAGTGACATTCCTTGAACAGTGACATTCCCTGAGCAGTGAAATTCCCTAGCAGTGACATTCCCTGAACAGTGACATTGCCCAGGCAGTGACATTCCCTAGCAGTGACATTCCCAGGGCAGTGACATTCCCTTAGCAGTGACACTCCCTGGACAGTGACATTCCCAGGGCACTCCAGCTGTGCTTCCCCAGAGCAGGAATCCTTTTTCAGGTGCTGTCCCTCCCCACGAGCCCTGGGATGCTCCTTACAGGAGGAATTTTGGAGATTTGGGATTGGGGATGCAAAAAACGCAACCTTTGAGCTCCCAGGGCACCTCCATCCCAATTCCCAAAGAATTCCCAAAGTCAGGGCACCTCAATCCCAATCCTCAGAGAATTCCCAAAGCCAGGGCATCTCCATCCCAAACCACAGAGAATTCCTAATCCAGCTGTGCCAGGCACCTCCATCCCAATCCTCAGAGAATTCCCAATCCAGCTGTGCCAGGCATCTCCATCCCAATTCCTAAAGAATTCCCAAAGCCAGGGCACCTCCATCCCAATTCCCAAAGAATTCCCAAAGCCAGGGCACCTCCATCCCAATTCCCAATCCAGCTGTGCCAGGCACCTCCATCCCAATTCCTAAAGAATTCCCAATCCAGCTGTGCCTGGGCATCTCCATCCCAATTCCTAAAGAATTCCCAATCCAGCTGTGCCTGGGCATCTCCATCCCAATTCCCAATCCAGCTGTGCCCATCCCAATTCAATCTGGGAATTCCCATCCCTACAAAAAGACAACAAGCAGTGGAAAAGGAGAACAGCAAAACTCTGGGAATTCTCACCTCAGCAGAATTCCCTGAGAAGGGCCCAGGGGATGGGGAAGGGTGGGAAAATTCAGGGCTCACCTGGAATTTGGGGTTTTTTGTCCCTTTTTGGTGACTGGAATTGGAGGGCGGCACCAAAATCCCGTCAGGAGCATCGAGCAGGGTTTGAGCCATGGAAACGCTGAAATAAAGGGAATTTTAAAAATTATTCATTTGGAATTGCTTCTCTTTAGGTGGAATAGAAAACTGGAATGAAACATGGATGAAGCATGGGTAAAATGTGGATAGAACTGATAAAAAAGGGATAAAACATGGATAAAATATGGGGAAAACATGGGCAAAAATTGATAAAACATAGATAAAACACTGATAAAAGATTGATAAAACATGGATAAAACACAGGTACAATACAGATAAAACATGGATAAAAGATGGATTAAAAATTGATAAGATGTGGATAAAACGTGGATAAAACATTGATAAAACACTGATAAAAGATTGATAAATTATGGATAAAACACAGGTAGAACATGGGTAAAACAGATAAAACCAGATAAAACAGGGATAAAACACAGATAAAATACAGGTAAAACATGGATAAAAGATGGATTAAAAATTGGTAAGATATGGATAAAACATGGATAAAACACAGATAAAATATGGATAAAACAGGGATAAAACACAGATAAAATACAGGTAAAACATGGATAAAAGATGGATTAAAAATTGATAAGATAAACATGGATAAAACATGGGGAACAGCTGATCCCTTTTCAACACCTGCACATATCCCATAACTTACAGAGCTCATTTCCCTGCACCCTGAGCTCAGCACCCAACACTGTGAGTTTTGTTTTCTTTAATTGAGGGGAAAGAAAAAAAAACTGGAAAAAGCAAAACTCCTCTCCCAACCTGCTGGTTTAATTTCATTTTCCAGCTGCCCTGATTTATGGATTGGCCCATTCCCTTTGAATGGGCTCTCCCTGCCCGAGCTGGGGTTTTTCTGCAGGGATTTCAGGGCTCCTGCCATGGCCAGAGCTCATTCCCAGCAGCATCCCTGGGATCTGAGGAGGAGGAAAGTTGGGAAAGCTGCACCCTCCATCCCCAGCCCTGCTGTCCCCCTTCCCAAAACCTTCCAGCTCCCTGAGACAACAAAACCCCCACAGCAAAGGCAAAGCAAGATCCCAGGGGAGGTATTTTCATGGGATAACCAAAGGACTGCAGGCACTAAACTTGATTTTTCCAAGCTGCACCCTCTTCCCTGCTCCCTCCTTCCTCCTGCCCATGCTGGTTTATGGTTGAAGCCATAAAACTTCGATGGGATTTGGGATTTGGATTTGGGATTTGGGATGGGAATCCCAAAAGCTGAACAGCTCCACCCGTCCTCAGGGCAGGAAGGAGCCCAGCAGTGCCCAGCCTTCCTCCCTCCCTCCTCCTCCTCTCCCCTGGGCAGGATCCAGGGCTCAGCCCTGCAGGGAGAACTCCCAGTGGATGAGATCTGCATCTCCCTGGATTAAATTGTTCCTCTGGGATTAAACCAGAGGGCTCAGCCCAGCCCAGAGCCAGGTTTTCCCTCCCAGGCTGGGCTCAGGAGCTGCAGGAGACTCAGGATCCACATCCAGGGGGTGCTCAGAGGAGCTGGAGACCCCTGGGATGGACAGAGAGGATGGGTGAAAATTCAGGGTGCAGATCCATGTGCAGCCCAGTTCACCCAGTGCAGCCCAGCTGTGCCAGTCCCAGCACTGGGATGCTGGGGAAGGGCTCTGGAAGGAGCCTCTGTGGTTTGTGGGCTCCCACAGATTGTCCCCAATCCCAAACTGGGATATCTGGGACAGAAATCTCAAGCCCAGGTTCAACACAACAAAAATAAGGATGGAAAATCGACCATGGAGCAGCTCCAGCCATCCCAGCCTGAAGCACTGCAGGAAATCATCCCACTGAGGGTGGGGACATCAAACCCACCCTGGCAGGGCAGGGGGTGCTCCCCCAGCTCCCCCAGCTCCCCCTGGCCCAGTTCCCCCAGTTCAGCCCGGGTAGAGCTGCTGGGAGCTGTTTGCCGTGGGTTTGGGCTGTTTGAAATCTTCTATCTGGGCTCTGGCTGAGCCCCAGCTCCCAGCCCAGGATAAACACAGCCTACCTGGCCTGGGAGGCTCGGATCCCCTTGGACAAACATCCCTGCAGAGCCAGCCCTGGGCTGCAGGAACACTCAGGGAACGCTCCGTGCTCGGGGTGAAGTGTTTGGGAACAGCAGAGCACCGGGACCTGCCCCAGGCTCGGCATTAAAGGGGATTTAAAGGCAAAGCCCAGCTCCAGGCTCGGGAGGAGGAGGAGGAGGATGGTCTGAGGTCTGGGGGAGGTGTCCCCTGTCCCTCAGAGCTCTGGGGGAGGCAGCAGAGCCAGGGCTGGGATGCTCAGGGGGATCCAGCCCTTGGAACAGGCACAGAGCAGCAGGAACAGCCCCAAGGAGGGGAAATTCAGGATTGGGGGCTCACACACAGCCTGCACAGGGCTGAGGATGGCTCAAACTGACAGAGCAGGGTCAGGCTGGTTAGTAGGAAAAGCTTCTCTGGAAAGGTGGAAAGCTCTGGAATGGAATTCCCAGAGAAGCCCCTGGATCCTGGAAGTGCCCAAGGCCGGGCTGGAGCAGCCTGGGATGGTGGGAGGTGTCCCTGGATCAGCTTTAAGCTCCTTCCCAACCCAAACCACTCCAGGATTCCATTCCAGCATTCCCAGGATGAATTCTCCTGGCTGGAGCATCCCACAGGAGCATCCCTTGCGCACGAGGAGCAGGGGAAGGATTCCTGCCCAAACTTCCTCAGCAGGCGCCACAATTCCAACCTTCCCCAAGGGATCTCCATCCCCATTCCCCCCTCTCCTCTCTCCCTGTCCCTCCGTGTGGTTTCCAGCCTGCAGAGGGTTAACAGGTGTGTTCTCCCTCAGGGCTGGGCTCCCTGCCCTCCCTCCTGCCCCTCTTTTCCCGGCATGGACTTGGAGACCGAGGCTCTCCAGATTTAATCTCCAAGACAAACACCCTGGAGCTGAGCCTGCTCCCTGTGAGTCCCGAGCAGCAGGGCCAGGCTGGGGCTCTGCCCACCCCTGGGGATGGATGGATGGAGCTGGGAGTGAAGGAATTCCCACCCCAGAGGCTCTGGGTGGGTTTTTATGGAATGGGGGCAGTGGAGATTCCAAGGGGGCTGAGGGATGCGGAAAATGAACACGAAAACACCAAAAGTGGCTCTGAGCGTGAAGAACCTGGTGGTTTGTCTCCAAAAGTCACCAATCCATGGCCTTTCCTCTTGGGAAAGCAGGGAAAACCCGGAGGAGGAGGTCTGGGAGTCCCCTGGCTTTGTTCGAGGTCGTTGTGGTGACAAAGGTTGGAATCTGTCACCAGGGCAGAGCCCAGCACTGCAGAGATCCCGGGATGCTCCTGTTGGGAAGAGGAAGGAAAACATCCCCAGGCTGTTTGGCACCATGGAACAGCTCCAGCTTCCAGAGGGAACTGGAGAGATTGGGATCGTTCCCCATGGGGAATGGGAGAGCAGAGGGTGCCAGCAGGGAGCTGGAGCAACCCCAAAATCTGCCCTCAAACCCTAAAACTGCCGGCAAAATCCTGCTGGGAGGGAATTGGGTCTGGTCGGGATATTCCACTTATTTCACCCTGAGAAATGGATTTTCCTGGGATGCTGTGGGACTTCCAGGAGGGAAAAACTGTCCAAACCAAACTTAGAACCTCCAGCACAGAACTGAATTAGCTCTGAATGGAGCTGGGATCACCTGGATCAGGGATCACCTGGATCAGGGATCACCTGGATCAGGGATCACCTGGATTTGGGATCACCTGGATTTGGGATAATCTGGATCAGGGATCCCCTTGGATTTGGGGTTCCCTGGATCTGGAATCCCCTGGATTTGGGATCTCCTGGATTTGGGATTCCCTGGATTTGCAATCACCTGGATCAGGGATTCCCTGGATCTGGAATCCCCTGGATTTGGGATCACCTGGATTTGGGATTTCCCATTTTTGGGATCCCCAGGATTTGGGATTCCCTGGATTTGGGATCCACTGGATTTAGGATCACCTGGATTTGGGATCCCCCTGGATTTGGAATTCCCTGGGTTTGGAATTCCCTCGATTTGGGATTCCCTGGATCTGGGATCACCTGGATTTGGGATCACCTGGATCAGGGATCCCCTGGATTTGGAATCCCCCTGGATCTGGGATCCCCTGGATCTGCCCACCCCCCAGCTCTAAAATCTCTCTGAGGATGCTGGCTGTGTTAATCCCACCCCACACCGATGTTTCCATGAAAAAGGCTCTTCCATAAAACCCAGGGGAGCAATAAAAGTATAAATAGTGCTGCAGGCACCACCAAACGGGGCCGTTTGAAGTGGATTTATTTTTTCCCTGCACTCTGCAGGGTGGAATTCAGGGAGGAGGAGGAGGATGAATCCGAGCTGCTCTGTCCAAACACCCCACAGAGCTCTGGTGGTCTCCCAGAGCCAGCCAGGAGCTCCAGCCCCCAAATTAATGAATTAATGACCTGAGCCCACCTTTCATGTGCCACCCCCAGGAGAACATCAAGCATTTCTCCCTGCCTGCAGCCGGGGGCTCCCAGCGCTCCAAAATCCCAGCCCAGCTCCCTCCACCCAAACATTTCTCAATATTTGCCTTTGAGATCTCTTTTGCTATCACAAGGTGGCCACAGCCCCGTCCCTGGTGGTCCCAAAGAAGCAGCCAGAGGATGGCCAGCTCCCTGTGGGCAGCCACAAACCCTTCAAAGGAGCCCAGAACAGGGAGGCTCCAGTTCCCTGCGGCCACCAAACCCCACCCAGGGCACACAGAGCCCAGTGTGCCCCACAGCAGGGCAGGGGCAGCCACAGGGGCTGAGCTCCATCCAAGGCACGAGCTGGGCGAGGGGATTCTCCCTGGATGGGGCCATTCCCTGCTCCAGGCCAGCCCAGGCACAAAGGGGACACTGTCCCTTCAGTCCCAGCCCAAACAGCTCTGTCACCCCAGCAGGGGTGCCCTGAGTTCCCTGCTCATGGACCCAAAACCTCCTGTGGGTTTTTCCTTCCTCTCTGGGATTGAGCTGCACAGATGAAGGAATTGTGTCCCCTGCAGTGGTGACAAGGTGACACTGATGTGCTGGGATGTCCTGAGAGCAGCACAGCCTGGGGGTCCCATCTGCCAGGATGGAGAACCTGGGAACAGCCCAGGGATGGCAAAACCCTTCAGGTTTTTATTGCCCCCGTTAATTAGCGCTGCAGAAATCATCAGCAGACCCACGGCTTGTCTCCTTCCCAAATATTCACCCCAGACTTTTATTCCTTCCTCCCCTGCCGCTGAATTCCCAGATTTTCAGCTGCACAAGGATAAAACTGGGGAAATGACCAAACCCAGAGGATTCCCCTAAACCCAGCAGGGCTGTGGAGGCATCACTCACCCCTCACTCTCACCCCAGGGAAATGCTGCTGGAATTTTGGATTTGTTCTTCCCCAATTCCCAAAGGCTGAGCTCTCCCAAAGCTTCACCTCATCCCCTGCATGGCAGCAATAATAATAATTAACCAATCAATTAATTATTTAGCTGCTACAGCAACTCCCTGCTCCTGCTGCACTTTCTGTCCGGCCAGTTCTTCCCTTTATTTCTGATCCAGGCAGGAATTTTGGTTATCCCACATCCCTGTGGGATCAACCAAAGAACAACACTCCCTCCCAAACTGTGCTGGGAGCCAGGGAAATTTTGGATTCTGGATAACAACAACCCCAAGCTGCTTTTCCCATTTGGAGTCTCGGGAGCAGGAAGTTTGGGAGGACGGAGGGGACAGTTTGTGGTGCAGGAACATCTGCTTTGGAGGGGACAGTTTGTGGTGCTGGAACATCTGCTCTGGAGGGGACAGTTTGTGGAGCAGGAACATCTGCTCTGGAGGGGACAGTTTGTGGTGCAGGAACATCTGCTCTGCAACACCCAGGAGCCCCTCCTGGCCCAAATCCTCGGGGCTGGAGCACGGGGGGTCTGGAGGATGCTGCAGCTGCTGGGAAGAGCCTGGATCCCCCCAGGAATTGCAGGAAATGGGCACTGGGAGCGCAGGGTGCCCTGCTGGGTGCCTCTCCCTGCCTGCTCACACCTGGCAGGTGACAGCCCCAGGTCCTGTTTGCTGCCAGGGACAGCCCCGTTCCTGCCTGGGAATTCCCCAGGAGCTGGCAGCAGGAAAACAGGGATGGGTCCGTGCTGGAACAGCCATCCCCGGGTCCAGGGGTGTCACCAAGGCAAAGCCACCTCCTGTCCCTGCTGTGCCCTGATCCCAGCAGGATCTGCCACCCTTCAGCCACTCTGGAATTCCTGGGCAGTGCTGGAAATGTGGGAAAACTCTGTCACAAGGCAGAAATCCCCCCCAGGTGTCACTGTCCCCTGTCCTGCTGCAGGGACAGAGCAGGGATGGATCATCACACCCTGGTCCTTTCCCTCCCCACCTCAGGGAACTCATGTGGATTTTAACATTTCCTGCAGGGGAATGTTGGGTTCCTGGCAGGGAGATTGAGTTTGCTACCTGAAAAATTCAGAAAAAATCTCAGGAGTGCAGGGACACTTCCCTGTCCCCACAGTGACCCAGGTGAGGCAGAACAAATCCTGCCCACCCAGCATTCCCAATTCCTGCTCTTTGCTTTCCAGGGGGTTTGGTGCTGCCCCCACAGCAGCAGGGATGGCTCAGAGCATCACCCCCAGGGATAAAGGATCCCAAATCCTCACCCACCGCTCCAAAGCTCCTCCTCTGCACTGCAGGGCTCACAACAAACCTGGGGGCTCCAGGATCCCCCAGATCCAAGGAAAAGAAGGAAAAGGTTAAACAAGCAGAGCCGTAACAGCGGCGCCATCCAAGAGCAACAGCGGCTGGCAACTGGGCCTGGAAAAATTCACAATTCTGCAAAATTTCTGCAGGATGGGGACGGGGGGGAAATTCAGAAACCCTTCAAATTCTCTGCAAGGCTGGGCAATAAGGAGCAACACAACATGTTGTTGATGATTTTTCCATTAAACCCTCCCTCTAAACCCCCTCTTTGTGTCCCAACTTTGCTTGCAGCTCAGCAGGCCACACTTTCCTTTTTTTTATTTATTTTATTTATTTTATTTTTTATTATCCCTCCCCTCCTCTCCCTCCTTTTTAATAATAATAATAAAAAAAAAAAAGCCAGCAAGTTATATGACTTTAATTAAATGCACTTATGAAAGGGTGAGCTGTGGGAGGGGCTGGGTTTGTGCTGCAGGCACATTTTCCAGGGAGCTGCCGAGTGTCTGCATCCGCCCGCCCCGGGCCCTTTTTAATGCCCGAATAAATCCCCAGCGGAGGTGCTGACAGCTTTTCATGCACTGAGGCAGCCGGGAAAGCAAACACAGGGGCACAGCTTGGACCTCTGCAGGCACAGAAACTCCCCCCGGTCCCGTTGGGATCGGGTGGGGAAACCCAGCAGCAAAATTGTCCCCTCAGTGTCCCCTCAATGTCCCTCAGTGTCCCTCAATGTCCCCTTAGTGTCCCTCAGTGTCCCTCAGTGTCCCCTCAGTGTCCCCCAGTGTCCCTCAGTGTCCCCCAGTGCCCCTCAGTGTCCTCTCAGTGTCCCCCCAGTGTCTCTCATTGTCCCTCAGTGTCCCTCAGTGTCCCCTCAATGTCCCTCAGTGTCCCTCAATGTCCCCTCAGTGTCCCTCAGTGTCCCCCCTGTGTCCCCTCAGTGTCCCTCAATGCCCCTCAGTGTCCCTCAGTGTCCCCTCAGTGTCCCCTCACTGTCCCCTCACTGTCCCCCCCCTCACTGTCCCCTCACTGTCCCCCCCCTCAGTGTCCCCTCAGTGTCCCCTCAGTGTCCCCTCAGTGTCCCTCAGTGTCCCCTCAGTGTCCCCCAAGTGTCCCCTCAGTGTCCCCTCAGTGTCCCTCAATGTCCCCTCAGTGTCCCTCAGTGTCCCCCCAGTGTCCCTCAGTGTCCCTCAGTGTCCCCTCAGTGTCCCTCAATGTCCCCCCAGTGTCCCCCAGTGTCCCCTCAGTGTCCCTCAGTGTCCCCTCAATGTCCCCTCAGTGTCCCCCCAGTGTCTCTCAGTGCCCCTCAGTGTCCCCTCAGTGTCCCTTAGTGTCCCCTCAGTGTCCCCTCAGTGTCCCCTCAATGTCCCTCAGTGTCCCCTCAGTGTCCCTTAGTGTCCCCTCAGTGTCCCTCAGTGTCCCTCAATGTCCCTCAATGTCCCTCAGTGTCCCCTCAGTGTCCCTCAGTGTCCCCTCAGTGTCCCCCAAGTGTCCCCTCAGTGTCCCCCAGTGTCCCCTCAGTGTCCCCCCAGTGTCCCCTCAGTGTCCCCTCAGTGTCCCTCAGTGTCCCCTCAGTGTCCCTCAGTGTCCCTCAATGTCCCTCAATGTCCCCTCAGTGTCCCTCAGTGTCCCCTCAGTGTCCCTCAGTGTCCTCCCAGTGTCCCCTCAGTGTCCCTCAATGTCCCCTCATTGTCCCCTCAGTGTCCCCCAGTGTCCCCTCAGTATCCCCTCAGTGTCCCTCAGTGTCCCCTCAGTGTCCCCTCAGTGTCCCTCAGTGTCCCCCAGTGTCCCTCAGTGTCCCCCAGTGTCCCCTCAATGTCCCCTCAGTGTCCCTCAATGTCCCCTCAGTGTCCCCTCAGTGTCCCCCCAGTGTCCCTCAGTGTCCCCTCAGTGTCCCCTCAGTGTCCTCCCAGTGTCCCTCAGTGTCCCTCAATGTCCCCTCAGTGTCCTCAGTGCCCCCTCAGTGTCCTCCCAGTGTCCCCTCAGTGTCCCCAGAGTGTCCCCCCAGTGTCCCCGCAGTGTCCTCCCAGTGTCCCTCAGTGTCCCCTCAATGTCCCCTCAGTGTCCCTCAGTGTCCCCTCAATGTCCCCTCAGTGTCCTCCCAGTGTCCCTCAGTGTCCCTCAATGTCCCCTCAGTGTCCCCTCAGTGTCCCCCCAGTGTCCCTCAATGTCCCCTCAGTGTCCCCCAGTGTCCCCACAGTGTCCCCTCAGTGTCCCCTCACTGTCCCCTCAGTGTCCCTCAGTGTCCTCCCAGTGTCCCTCAGTGTCCCTCAGTGTCCCCTCAGTGTCCCCTCAGTGTCCCTCAGTGTCCCCTCAGTGTCCCCCAAGTGTCCCCTCAGTGTCCCCTCAGTGTCCCTCAATGTCCCCTCAGTGTCCCTCAGTGTCCCCCCAGTGTCCCTCAGTGTCCCTCAGTGTCCCCTCAGTGTCCCTCAATGTCCCCCCAGTGTCCCCCAGTGTCCCCTCAGTGTCCCTCAGTGTCCCCTCAGTGTCCCCTCAGTGTCCCTCAGTGTCCCACAGTGTCCCCTCAATGTCCCCTCAGTGTCCCCCCAGTGTCTCTCAGTGCCCCTCAGTGTCCCCTCAGTGTCCCTTAGTGTCCCCTCAGTGTCCCCTCAGTGTCCCCTCAATGTCCCTCAGTGTCCCCTCAGTGTCCCTTAGTGTCCCCTCAGTGTCCCTCAGTGTCCCTCAATGTCCCTCAATGTCCCCTCAGTGTCCCCTCAGTGTCCCTCAGTGTCCCCTCAGTGTCCCCCAGTGTCCCCTCAGTGTCCCCCCAGTGTCCCCTCAGTGTCCCCTCAGTGTCCCTCAGTGTCCCCTCAGTGTCCCTCAGTGTCCCTCAATGTCCCTCAATGTCCCCTCAGTGTCCCTCAGTGTCCCCTCAGTGTCCCTCAGTGTCCTCCCAGTGTCCCCTCAGTGTCCCCCAGTGTCCCCTCAGTATCCCCTCAGTGTCCCTCAGTGTCCCCTCAGTGTCCCCTCAGTGTCCCTCAGTGTCCCCCAGTGTCCCTCAGTGTCCCCCAGTGTCCCCTCAATGTCCCCTCAGTGTCCCTCAATGTCCCCTCAGTGTCCCCTCAGTGTCCCCCCAGTGTCCCTCAGTGTCCCCTCAGTGTCCCCTTAGTGTCCCCTCAGTGTCCTCAGTGCCCCCTCAGTGTCCTCCCAGTGTCCCCTCAGTGTCCCCAGAGTGTCCCCCCAGTGTCCCCTCAGTGTCCTCCCAGTGTCCCTCAGTGTCCCCTCAATGTCCCCTCAGTGTCCTCCCAGTGTCCCTCAGTGTCCCTCAATGTCCCCTCAGTGTCCCCTCAGTGTCCCCCCAGTGTCCCTCAATGTCCCCTCAGTGTCCCCCAGTGTCCCCTCAGAGTCCCCTCAGTGTCCCCCAGTGTCCCCTCAGTGTCCCTCAGTGTCCCTCGGTGTCCCCTCAGTGTCCCCTCAGTGTCCCTCAGTGTCCCTCAATGTCCCCTCAGTGTCCCTCAGTGTCCCTCAATGTCCCCTCAATGTCCCCTCAGTGTCCCTCAGTGTCCCTCAGTGTCCCTCAGTGTCCCCTCAATGTCCCCTCAGTGTCCTTCAGTGTCCCCTCAGTGTCCCTCAGTGTCCCTCAGTGTCCCTCAGTGTCCCCTCAGTGTCCCCTCAGTGTCCCTCAGTGTCCCTCAGTGTCCCCTCAGTGTCCCCTCAGTGTCTCTCATTGTCCCTCAGTGTCCCCTCAGTGTCCCTCACTGTCCCCTCAGTGTCCTCCCAGTGTCCCTCAGTGTCCCCCCAGTGTCCCCTCAGTGTCCTTCAGTGTCCCTCAGTGTCCCCCCAGTGTCCCCTCAGTGTCCTTCAGTGTCCCTCAGTGTCCCCTCAGTGTCCTCCCAGTGTCCCTCAGTGTCCCCCCAGTGTCCCCTCAGAGTCCCCTCAGTGTCCCCTCAGTGTCCTCCCAGTGTCCCTCAGTGTCCCCCCAGTGTCCCCTCAGTGTCCTTCAGTGTCCCTCAGTGTCCCCTCAGTGTCCCCCAGTGTCCCCTCAGTGTCCCCTCAGTGTCCCCCAGTGTCCCTCAGTGTCCCTCAGTGTCCCCTCAATGTCCCCTCAGTGTCCCTCAGTGTCCCTCAGTGTCCCCTCAGTGTCCCCTCAGTGTCCCCTCAGTGTCCCTCAATGTCCCTCAGTGTCCCCTCAGTGTCCCCTCAGTGTCCCTCAGTGCCCCTCAGTGTCCCCTCAGTGTCCTCCAGTGTCCCTCAATGTCCCCTCAGTGTCCTCCAGTGTCCCCTCAATGTCTCCTCAGTGTCCCCTCAGTGTCCCTCAATGTCCCCTCAATGTCCCCTCAATGTCCCCTCAGTGTCCCTCAGTGCCCCTCAATGTCCCCTCAGTGTCCCCTCAATGTCCCTCAGTGTCCCCTCAATGTCCCTCAGTGTCCCCCCAGTGTCCCCTCAATGTCCCCTCAGTGTCCCCCAAGTGTCCCCTCAGTGTACCCTCAGTGTCCCCTCAATGTCCCCTCAGTGTCCCCCAAGTGTCCCCTCAGTGTACCCTCAGTGTCCCCTCAATGTCCCCTCAGTGTCCCTCAGTGTCCCCTCACTGTCCCCTCAGTGTCCCCCAGTGCCCCTCAGTGTCCCCTCAGTGTCCCCCCAGTGTTCCCCAGTGTCCCTCAGTGTCCCCTCAGTGTCCCTCAGTGTCCCCTCAATGTCCCCTCAATGTCCCCTCAGTGTCCCCAGGCCATTCCAGCCTCTCCCAGCCCTGTCACCCCAGGGAGCACCTGACAGGAGCAGTAAATAATTCGAATTAAACTCAAATAAAGCCCACGGAGCTGCTCCAAGGGATGGATGGAGCAGCTCTGGGAGAGCTGGGAATGTTCACCTGGAGCTGGGAGAACTCAGAGACCCTTCCAGGACCTGAGAGGAGCTGCTAAAAACCAGGGACAGCAGAGCCAGGGCTGTGCCAGAGCCCTGGGACAACCCCAGGGAATGACAGGACACAGGGATGGGTGGGAATTTGGGAAGAATTGTTCCTTGTGGGGAGTGGTGAGGGGCTGGGATGGAATTCCCAGAGGAGCTGGGGCTGCCCCTGCACCCCTGGAGCTGTCCCAGTCCAGGCTGGGGCAGTGGGAGTGTCCCTGGGGATGGATCCACACCCTGGATGGGATTTCAGGTCCTTCCCAAGCCAAACCATCCCAAAATTGTGTGATGAGAGGAAAGCTCTGCCTGTCCCAGCTGGAAATGGAGGGATGGGAAGGAAACATCCTCGCTGTGGAGGGAGGGGTTGGGGCTCCACATCCACAGGATTTGCATCCCTGCTCCCAGAGCCAAGCCCAGGGTTTGGTTGGGGACATGAGGATGGAGCAAAAAATGGTAAAATCCCAAATAAATCCGGGAAAAGGAACCAAACCCACAGAGTGCTGCTTTTTCCCTGGGTAAAATCCTGGCATTCCCCTTTGCCAGTGCTGGAGCAGCAGCTGCACCCTTGGAAACAGCAGCTCTGAGTTGTCCAATTCCCAAGCTCCCAGCACAATTAACAGGCACTAATGAACTCCGTGTGCTCAGAGCCCGGCTCGGGGCTGCCAAAGGGTCAGGAAGGATCCCAGGGGATCCCAGGGGGCTGCAGCCACCCCTGCCCCGGGAGAGAGAAAATTCCAGCAGCCAGAGCAGCATCCCGAGCTCCTGCATGGGGAATTCTGTGCCAAAATCAGGGATTTGCTGTGCCACAGTCAGGGGCCACAATCAGGGATTTTCTGTGCCAAAATCTGGGATTTTCTGTGCCACAATCTGGGATTTTCTGTGCCAGAATCAGGGATTTTCTGTGCCACAATCAGGGATTTTCTGTGCCACAATCAGGGATTTTCTGTGCCACAATCAGGGATTTTCTGTGCCAAAATCTGGGATTTTCTGTGCCAAAATTAGGCATTGTCATAAAGAGCTGCTGGGATGGGCGGGTTTGGTGTCGATTCCCCTTCCTGGGAGCCTCAAGCTCTGGTCCAAGCTCAGGAAAAGCTGGGATCCTGAGTGCTATAAATACAAATTATAAATACAAATTATGAATACAAATGATAAATACAAATTATGGCATTGGCTTTTTGCAGATATTCAGGTGGATGCTCCATGTGTGGTGCTGAAATTATTTTTAAAATATAGTTTTTTTAGGGGTAACATGGTTAAATAACACCCAGTGAAGACACTGCCACACCAGCTACCAGTTGTGAAAATTAAAAACCACAGCCCAAATTTAGACTGATAAGTAAAAAAAAAAAAATTAAAACCACAACCAAAAAACACACATGCTCCCAAGGAGCTGCCATATAAAAGAGTTCCTAGAATATGAAAAAACAGTTTGTAGGAAAGTTTGAAAATGTGTGACAGGTCTATAAATATGAGATGAGCTGATGGATTTAAGGGGTGTCTCCAAAACAGCAGGGGTGCTCTTGGCAGAGTGTATTTCTATATTTCTATATTTCTATATATATTTCTGCATTTATGTATTTATGTATTTATATATTCACGTATTTATATCTCTATATATTTATGCATTTATATATTTATCTATTTATACATTTATATATTTATATACTTATATATTTATATATTTATACATTTATACATTTATATATTTATATATTTATATATTTATATATTTATATATTTATATATAAATATACTTATGCATTTATATATTTTTATATATTTATATATATGCCACTATAACCTTTTACTTTAATATTTATCTCCTATTGTCTTTTACCAAACCTTTTAAAACCCAGCAGAAAAGTGAACCTGAGGGGTTTTTTCCACAATTTGGGATCTGGATGCACCTTGTGAGTCCCTTCCAGCCTGGAATATTCTGGGATGCTCTGACCCAGCCACGAGTGGAGCCCAGCAGGATTCCCACTCCTGCCATGAACGCTTTGCTGCTGATATTTTAAATCAATTTTTTATTTATTTTTTTGCTGGAATTTGCAGCAGCCCAGCCCAGCTTGCAGCGGGTCACTGGGGCAGCGCGTGGCAGGG
Organism: Catharus ustulatus; assembly: GCF_009819885.2. NCBI lineage: Eukaryota > Metazoa > Chordata > Aves > Passeriformes > Turdidae > Catharus > Catharus ustulatus. Next base: position 10,715,630 of record NC_046240.1, read on the forward strand.
CTGGGCTCCAGCAGGAACGTCCCCCTTGTCTGCAGGAATTACAGCCCCGGCGCTGCTCCCGCCGCTGACAAGACGCCGCATGCTCCGCTAATCCCCCCGGGGATTAACCGCGGATTTGGAATTCCTGCCTCTCCATGGGGCCGTGGCACAGCTGGGCTGGCCCGGCCTTCTGGAGCTCTTGGCAAGCACAGAACTTTCCCTGAGCTGGCTGAGAAGGGTCAAGGTGGAGCTGGTGTCACTTCCCCGCTCTGAGCCACGCCTGGAGAATCTGGGATGTCCCTTGTCCCATCCCTGACCCCTCTGGGATCTCCCTTGTCCCATCCCTGACCCCTCTGGGATGTCCCTTGTCCCATTCCCCTTGTCCCATCCTTGACCTCTCTGGGATGTTCCTTGTCCCATCCCTGACCTCTGGCATGTCCCTTGTCCCATCCCTGACCTCTCTGGGATGTTCCTTGTCCCATCCCTAACCCCTCTGGGATGTCCCTTGTCCCATCCCTGACCTCACTGGGATGTCCCTTGTCCCATCCCTGACCTCTCTGGGATGTCCCTTGTTCCATCCCCCTTGTCCCATGTCCCTTGTACCATCCTCTTGTCCCGTCTCCCTTGTCCCATCCCTGACCCTGCTCCTCCAGGATCCCCCTTGTCCCATGTCCCTTGTCCCATCTCTGACCTCTCTGGGATGTCCCTTTTCCCATCCCCTTGTCCCATCCCCTTGTCCCATCCCCTTGTCCCACCCCCTTGTCCCACCCCCTTGTCCCATCCCCTTGTCCATCCCCTTGTCCCATCCCCTTGTCCCACCCCCTTGTCCCACCCCCTTGTCCCATCCCCTTGTCCCATCCCCTTGTTCATCCCCTTGTCCCATCCCCTTGTCCATCCCCCTTGTCCCATCCCCTTGTCCCATCTCTGACCTCTCTGGGATGTCCCTTGTCCCATCCCCTTGTCCCATCCCCTTGTCCCATCCCCTTGTCCCACCCTGACCCCGCTCCCACGGCACCCCCCCAGCCAGAGCTGCTGCCCCTTGGTGGGGCCAGGGAAGGAGGAGCTGTCCCAGCCCTGGCAGAGATTTGGGATGGGTTTGCTGCCAATGGATCCTCACTGGAATCTGTTCCTGCTCCTCTGGCCCCAGAGCGCCACATCTCACCCCAAAGCAGCTGAGATCCAACAGGGGATCCAATGAGAGGGATCAGCTGCTCCAAAAAACCCCAAAAGCCCAAGGCCTGCAGCTACAAAACAGGAACATCCAACCCAAACCAAGACTTAGGAAATCATTCCAAAAACACGAGGATGTGATTTCTGGTGGAAGCTCCAGCCTGGTTCCATGCAGATCCCAATCCCACACCCCAGCTGTTCCACCCCACAGGCACAGAGTGACTGCAGCAGCCTATGGGGAGCTCAGGAAAGGATTCCCTGAGCACAGCAAACACAACTCCTACTGTACACTGAGAAAAAGGGAAAAAAAAGGGGGGAGAAAAGGGAAAAAAAACCATATTGAGTGCCTGGAGCTGTCAGAAAGATTTCTGCAGCTTTGGCAAGACAGACACAACTAATTTAGCACGGCCTGGCTGAGGAATATTAAGGAATATTAAGCTGTCAGTCTGGATGATAGGAATTTAATGACTGGGAGCAGATCAAAGCTCGGCAGCACCATCAGTGTGGGCTGGACACACAGGGATCAGAGCTGGGATCAGATCAGAGCAGGGAACAGATCAGAGCTGGGATCAGAGCTGGGATCAGGGCTGGGATCAGGGCTGGGATCAGATCAGGGCTGGGATCAGAGCTGGGATCAGAGCTGGGATCAGAGCTGGGATCAGGGCTGGGATCAGATCAGGGCTGGGATCAGAGCTGGGATCAGAGCTGGGATCAGAGCTGGGATCAGATCAGAGCAGGGAACAGATCAGAGCTGGGATCAGAGCAGGGATCAGAGCTGGGATCAGGGCTGGGATCAGGGCTGGGATCAGGGCTGGGATCAGATCAGAGCTGGGATCAGATCAGAGCTGGGATCAGAGCTGGGATCAGAGCTGGGATCAGATCAGAGCTGGGATCAGGGCTGGGATCAGAGATGGGATCAGGGCTGGGATCAGAGATGGGATCAGGGCTGGGATCAGATCAGAGCTGAGATCAGAGCTGGGATCAGAGCTGGGATCAGAGCAGGGATCAGAGATGGGATCAGAGCTGGGATCAGATCAGGGCTGGGATCAGATCAGAGCTGGGAGCAGATCAGAGCTGGGAGCAGAGCTGGGACCAGAGCTGGGATCAGATCAGAGCTGGGAGCAGGGCTGGGAGCAGGGCTGGGATCAGAGCTGGGAGCAGGGCTGGGATCAGAGCTGGGAACAGAGCATTGATCAGATCAGAGCTGGGATCAGAGCTGGGATCAGATCAGAGCTGGGATCAGAGCTGGGATCAGATCAGGGCTGGGATCAGAGCTGGGATCAGGGCTGGGATCAGAGCAGAGCTGGGATCAGAGCTGGGATCAGATCAGAGCTGGGATCAGAGCTGGGATCAGATCAGAGCTGGGATCAGATCAGAGCTGGGATCAGATCAGAGCTGGGATCAGGGCTGGGATCAGATCAGGGCTGGGATCAGGGCTGGGATCGGAGCTGGGATCAGGGCTGGGATCAGGGCTGGGATCAGGGCTGGGAGCAGAGCTGGGAGCAGGTTTGGGATCAGAGATGGGAGCAGAGCTAGGATCAGATCAGAGCTGGGATCAGATCAGAGCTGGGATCAGGGTTGGGATCAGAGCAGGGCTGGGATCAGAGATGGGGTCAGAGCTGGGATCAGAGCTGGGATCAGATCAGAGCTGGGATCAGAGCTGGGATCAGGACTGGGATCAGGGCTGGGATCAGAGCTGGGATCAGAGCTGGGATCAGATCAGAGCTAGGATCAGAGCTGGGATCAGGGCTGGGATCAGGGCTGGGATCAGAGATGGGATCAGAGCTGGGATCAGAGCAGGGATTGGATCCGGGATCAGAGACACAATGTCCAGATCCCAGAAAACACTCTAGAAATAAAATTAATAACTAAAGAACATCCAATTAGTGTCCTTAGAAACCAATTAAAAGACTTCTTAAAATAGGCCAAGAACAATTCCCAAAGGAAGACCCAAAAACCCCTTTAATCCGTTTTTCTGGGACATTTTGAATCTCAGACTGAATCTCAGAACCCAGCAGCTCGAAACTCCCTCCTGCCTGCAGGATAATGTGTGAAGTTATTGCAAGTAAATGCAGATCAGAAAACACAGAGATGATCCCTGGGAAATCCTGGGAAAAGCTGGGATTTTGGGGATGCCCTGCAGGGTGGGATGTCCCTTCCAGCCTGGAATATTCTGGGATGCTCTGACCCCTCCCATCCCAGCCCTGAGCCAGCAGGATTCTCAAGTGATTTTTAATAATTTTTTGGGGGGGGAATTTGCAGCAGCTCAGCCCTTCAGCAGCTCCAGACCCCCAGCGTGCTTCCCAATTAAACCCTCCCCGATTAGGACAATCCTAATTAGCAGGGCTGGGCTGCAGGCTCTGCTAAGCCGGGATTTGTGCTGGCAGTGCCAGCTCACGGGGCACAGGGCAGCTCTGGGAGAATCTCCCAAAGTCCCCCCAGCATCCAGGGCTGCAAAGGAGGGGGAGTGGAGCAGGGTCTGACAGGGGGTGAGCGTAACAAAGAGATTTTTGGGTGTAGGAGGTGAAGAAGGAATTAAAATGAACTCAAGTTTTGAGCCAGCCTAGCTAAGTCAGAGGGTGTGAGCTGGAATTCTGAGTAAAGGATAAATCCACCTCAAACAGAAAATGCTTTCACCAAGGAAAAAGATTTTCACAGGTGAACAAAAATGCCAATGTTGCAAGTAGAAAGAAAGATTTCAAAATTTTCCACTGTGAGAAAACTGAAAAGCAACTTTCAGCTTAAAGTGTAACACTCTGACTTTCAGTGATTGGAGAATAGTGAATGTGGTTTATTGGTTATAGGTAAAAGTATTGATTGTCATGTTTGAAGATGCTCTGTAATGAAAATTAAATAATGCATTGGAACCAGAACTGGGGTGGTTCCAGACAAACCCACAGACACTGGGCTGGGCTCTGTCACTCCATAAACTGCTGAATCCTCTGGATACAGTAATCAGCATTTTAAATAATAAATAAATTGTTGTATCATTTAGATACAATAAACAGCATTTTAAACAATAAATTTCTGCATTATTTGGATACAATAAACAGCATTTTAAACAATAAATTGCTGCATTATTTGGCTACAATAAGCAGCATTTTAAAAAGCCACCTGGAGCTCCACATCCCTCGTTTCAGCTCTCACAATGAACTGCTGCAGGAAAACATCCCCTAAAATCTGGGGAGAAAGGGCAGGGCTGGGCTGGAGCAGAGCTGGGCCCTTCAGTGCTGTCCCAGCTCCAGCAGGGATTTTTTGGGATGGGGAGAGGCTGCAGCCACTCTGCTGGAGCCCAAGCAGAGGTGCAGCAGCTCTGGAGCATCCCCAAACCTCCCCAGTGAGGAAAGGGAAGCTCCTGCACTGCCAAGCTCAGCAGAAGCAGCTCTGAGTTAAGCTGGTCCTAATGAGGGATCTCCAGGCTAAGCCACATCCATGGATTCTCCAGGCACTGCAGGATGGCACCAGCTCCTGCTAATTGGATCACTCCTCAAGCTTTGAAAATCAGATTATTCCAAGGCAGAGAAACCCTGAGATGTGAAAATTTGGGCTCTGTTCCTTTTTCTTTCCTTCCTGGCTTTGGGGCTATCAAACTCCATTTACAAACAGAAAAGCTGCAAAGTTGCTCAATAAAAAAGAGAAATGAGGTTGCAGAGCACTCAGGACAGCAAGATGTCAATTTTTAAGCAGAACCACGGCCCTAGAGGCAGGAGAGGTCCCAGCCCTGGCTCCTCTCCCCAGGCCATGCAGAGGAGCAGAGCAGGGCTGGGATGGATTGCACGGAGCTCCCATCTGGGATTTTCCTGCCCACACTCCTGCCCTCAGCCAAGGGGAGCAGTTTCATTTTTATTGCCTGGATTGTGGGGAGGTGAGGCCAGGGCAGCACACAGAGCTCTGGCACAGATCCCCCTGCAGCGATTTCAGTTTGTCCCTGAAATTACAGAGCGTCCAGAAATCACAATTTGGGAGTTTTCTTCCTCCTCAGCTTCCCTCTGACAACGCTTGGCCAAAGCCTTAAATCAGGATTAAATCCCACAGGGACACACAGAGCTCCATCACTCCATCCCAAAGGATTAAATCCCACACTAACACACAGCTCCATCATTCCAGAGCATCCCAAAGGATTAAATCCCACAGGGACACACAGCTCCATCATTCCAGAGCATCCCACAGGATTAAATCCCACAGGATTAAATCCCACAAGGATTAAATCCCACAAGGACACACAGCTCCATCACCCCATCCCAAAGGATTAAATCCCACTGGGACACACAGCTCCATCACCCAGAAGATCCCAAAGGATTAAATCCCACAGGGACACACAGCTCCATCATTCCAGAGGATCCCATAAACATTAAATCCCACAAGGACACACAGCTCCATCACCCAGAGGATCCCAAAGGATTAAATCCCACACTGACACACGGCTCCATCACCCCATCCCAAAGGATTAAATCCCACAGTGACACACAGCTCCATCATTCCAGAGGATCCCAAAGGGTTAAATCCCACAATGACACACGGTTCCATCATTCCAAAGCATCCCATAAGGATTCAATCCCACACTGGCACACAGCTCCATCATCCAGAAGATTCCACAGGATTAAATCCCACAAGGACACACAGCTCCATCACCCAGAGGATTCCATAAGGATTAAACCCCACAAGGACACACAGCTCCATCACCCCATCCCATAAGGATTAAACCCCACAAGGACACACGGCTCCATCACCCAGAGCATCCCAAAAATCCCTCTGGCAAAGGAAACTCCCCCTCCTGGAGCTCAGAACTCCGAGGATTTCAACTTGGATCTTTGCTTAGGGCTGCTCCTGCTTTAGGGTGATGTTCCCGAGGTCAGGGCAGAGCCAGGGGACAGAGAGGGGACAGGGAAGGGACCAGCCCCTCCCTGCACCTTCCCTCAGGTGAGTCCTTATCAAACACCCCACCCCGAGCCCAGGTGAGCCCTTATCAGCCCGCGGCACCACAAAGGGCCATAAAGGGCCGGGAGGTGACAGCTGTGCTCCAGGTGTGCCCCAGGTGGGGCGCGGCCCTTTCATCTCACCCCACACCCGGCACAGCCCGGGAACAAACCCAGCAGCATGGGCTGGGGGTTGTGGGACCTTGGGAATGGTTCATGCCCTGGTACAGACTGGGAACAAACCCAGCAGTATGGAATCTGGGGTTATGGGACCTTGGGAATGGTTCATTCCCTGGTACAGACCAGGAACAAACCCAGCAGGATGGGCTGGGGGTTGTGGGACCTTGGGAATGGCTCATTCCCTGGCATAGAGCAGGAAAAACCCCAGCAGGATGGGCTGGGGGTTGTGGGACCTTGGGAATGGCTCATTCCCTGGTACAGACCAGGAACAAACCCAGCAGGATGGAATCTGGGGTTGTGGGACCTTGGGAATGGCTCATTCCCTAGCACAGAGCAGGAAAAACTCCAGCAGGATGGAATCTGGGGTTATGGGACCTTGGGAATGCTTCATTCCCTGGTACAGACCAGGAACAAACCCAGCAGGATGGGTTTGGGATTATGGGACCTTGGGAATGGTTTATGCTCTAGTATAGACCAGGAAAAACTCCAGCAGGATGGGCTGTGGGGTTATGGGACCTTGGGAATGGTTCATTCCCTAGTACAGACCAGGAAAAACCCCAGCAGGATGGGTTTGGGGTTGTGGGACCTTGGGAATGCTTCATTCCCTAGCACAGAGCAGGAAAAACTCCAGCAGGATGGAATCTGGGGTTGTGGGACCTTGGGAATGGCTCATTCCCTGGTACAGACCAGGAACAAACCCAGCAGTATGGAATCTGGGGTTATGGGACCTTGGGAATGGTTTATCCTCTAGTATAGACCAGGAAAAACTCCAGCAGGATGGAATCTGGGGTTATGGGACCTTGGGAATGGTTCATTCCCTGGTACAGACCAGGAACAAACCCAGCAGGATGGGTTTGGGGTTATGGGATCTTGGGAATGGTTTATAATCTAGTATAGACCAGGAACAAACCCAGCAGGATGGAATCTGGGGTTATGGGACCTTGGGAATGGTTTATCCTCTAGTATAGACCAGGAAAAAACCCAGCAGGATGGGCCCTGGGGTTGTGGGACCTTGGGAATGGTTCATTCCCTGGCATAGACTTGGAAAAACTCCAGCAGGATGGGTTTGGGGTTATGGGATCTTGGGAATGGTTCATCCCCTGGTTCATTCCCCTGGTTCATTCCCCTGGTTCATCCCCTGGTTTATCTCTGGCATCCATCAGCTGGGAGCAAGAGGAGCTGGGCTGTGCTGGCCACAGGGATCTGGGGTGGCCCCAGGGGTGACATTTCATAAACGAGAGCCCCAGCACCATTCCCAAAGGAAGGATGTGGCTGTGGGGACAGGAAAATCCAGGAAAAACCCAACAGGTGGAACCAGACCAGAGCTTTCCTTTTCCCAAAGTCCCTGAGGACACAGCACAGTGGGGTTTTATCAGTGGGGTTTTATCAGTGGGGTTTTAAGGGAAGGATTTTTATCAGTGGGGTTTTAACAGGGGTTTTGTCAGTGGGATTCTGTCAGTGGGGTTTTAACAGGGATTTTATCAGTGGAGTTTTAACAGAGGGATTCTATCAATGGGGTTCTGTCAGTGGGATTTTAACAGAGGGATTTTAACAGAGAGATTTTGTCAGTGGGATTTTATCAGTGGGATTTTATCCATGGGGTTTTGTCAGTGGGATTTTATCAGTGGGGTTTTAACAGGGATTTTATCAGTGGGGTTTTAACAGGGATTTTATCAGTGGGATTTTGCCAGTGGGATTTTGCCAGTGGGATTTTAACAGGGATTTTGTGAGTGGGATTTTGCCAGTGGGATTTTATCAGTGGGATTTTAACAGAGGGATTTTGTCAGTGGGTTTCAAGCCCAGCCAGGCACATCCCACAGCTCACTCCCCATTTTCCCCTTTCACGCTCCGTGCCCATGGAAGAGCGGTGCCAGCCCCGCCAGATGTCACCACAGGTGTCACCCAGGGCTGGGGACTGTCCTGCCCGGGCAGGGCTGGCCCTGTCCTTGGGCTGGCAGCAAACTCACCCTTATCTCCTGTCCCTTATCCCTTATCTCCTGGGCAAACAGCGGGGTCGCTCCGTGCCTGGCCCGGACAATGGGCAATTACCCCCATGTTTAATTACCCCCGTGTTTAATTATCCTGTCCTCGTGGGAAGGGGCAGGAGGGGGGAGGTGGGAACTGCAGGGGAATTCCACAAATGGAGCTGGAAAAGCAGCGGTAAACAGGCAGGGAATGTCCCATGGGATGTGCTCAGCCAGCAGGGAACCTCACACATAGCACAAATTCCAGCCAGGAATGTCCCATGAGATTGGCTCAACCAACAGGGAACTTCACACATATCCCAAATTTCCAAGGAAAAGGAGAATTTCCCAGGGAAAAGTGCAATTTCCCAAGGAAAAGGGGAATTTTCATGAAAAAGGGGAATTTCCCAAGGAAAAGGGGAATCTTCCCATGGAAAAGGGGAAATTTCCCATGGAAAAGGGGAAATTTCCAAGGAAAAGGAGAATTTCCCAGGGAAAAGGGGAATTTCCCAAGGAAAAAAGAGGATTTCCCATGGAAAAGGGACATTGTCCCATGGAAAAGGGCAAGTTTCCAAGGAAAAGGGGCGTTTTCCCAAGGAAAAAGGAAAATTTCCAAGGAAAAGGGGCATTTTCCCAAGGAAAAAGGAGAATTTCCCAAGGAAAAGGGGCATTGTCCCATAGAATGCAAAAGCAGCACCCACAAAACTCAAACCTGGAGAGAAGAGCTGAGGAACAGCTCCCAGAGGACAAGAAATGCCTCCCCTGTACCCCCTAAAATCCCCAAAATGGAAAAGAGAATCCATCTGCAGCCAGGCCGGGCCAAGGGCAGGGAAAAGCCTGGAAGGCAAGGAACATGGAAAACCCTGAGAGCCTTGGGGCAGCTCCTGCAAGGGCAGCAAAGATCCCACAAAAAATAAATAAAAAAAAATAATAATAATAATTTAAAAATTAAATTAAAAAATAAAAATAAACCAAAAAAATTTAAAAAAAATTAAAAATGAAAAGGAAACGCAGGAGTTTCGCAGGACCATGGAATGGTTTGGCTCGGAAGGCACCTCCAGGATCACCCAGTTCCAACCCCCTGCCACGCATTTTGGTGGCCAAAAAGGCACCAGCAGGACGGGAAGGAGGGCAGGAAACAAAGAGGGAGAGGAGGGAGGGAGAAGGTGAAGGGGAGGGGAGGGGTCAGAGCCTGCTCCCGAATCCCAGCCCCGCTCCCGAATACTAATCAGAGCTGCAAAAACCCCAAACAATCGGGAGGAAAGTCTGCTGGCAGGGTTTCTCCTGGAGACGTGGGGCTGGTTTTGTTTCCGAGCCGGAGGAAGTGGGAACCGCTCCTGTTTGTTCTGCGGGAGAAAAGAGAAAGCTCCAGTGTTTTAATTTCTGCGCTGAAAACCCTGGAGACTTGGCCTGAAACGGAGCAGAGAGGCTGATCCAGATTCACCCGCAGCCTTTTGTTACAAGAAAATATTTGAGTCGGGTTTTTTCTTTTTTTTTTTTTTTTTTTTTCCCTCCCTCCCCTTCTGCGTGGGCAAAGAAAGGGGCAGTGGATACAAAGCCAGCATTTTTTGTTCCCAGAAAATATCAATGAAAAGAGCATTCCAGAGGCCAAGGGCGCAGAGCAGCTCCCAGGGACCAGGAGAGCTCCTGGCTGGGCAAAAATATCCCCCCAAAAACTCCTTTTTGTTAGAAAAGCAGGTGAGCAATGCTGGGGAAACCCAAATAAAGTTTTTTTTTTAGCAGATTTGTGCTTCCAGCGACACACACCAGGCTGGGAGGGGACGAGGCCACACGAACTTTATTTACTCAGAGCTGCAACTCGGGGGCAAAATCCCCAGATCAACATTTCCCTTCGGTTCTCACACGGGGGGAACGAAGCAGCACCTTGGAAAATTCAATAAATTAAATTTTGGGGGTTTGGTGTGGGCTGTGAGAGCAGGATGAGGAGCTGGGAGAGGAAAAGCAAATCCCAGCAGAAATTGCAGCATCCCAGGGCACAGGGGGCTCCTGGGCAGTGCCAACGAGCTGGGGCTGCCCCGGGGCTCCCAGGGATGCTCGGAGCTCTCTGCTGGACCCCAGCAGCTCTTCCCCCACATGGGCTGCACAAACTGGGCCATTCCCGGCTGAAAACCTCCCCAGAAGGGAACAAACCCAAACGGCCTCACCATGGAAACCCAGGCGGGCTGGTATCGCCGCTGGAATTCGCCCTTGGCTGCGGCTCGGGAGGAGCCGGGCAGGGAAAGTTTCGGTGCCAGCGCAGGAGGCTCGGGAAGAGCTCCCAAAACCCGGGATTATCCCGTAGGAATTCACCCATCCCTGCGCCAGAGCCAGCTCCTGACCCCTCTTATCCCCCAGGGAAGAGAAGGGAAAGGGAGAGGCAGAGCAGGAGATGCCCAGGATTTTATTATTTTTGGGAGAAGGGAGCACGTGGAGCCAGCCCGTGAGGGGCAGAGGTCTGGGAATGCTGAGAATTCCCAAAAACCTCCCCAGATAATTCCCACATTCCCAGCAGGACCCCAGGATTCCATCTCTCCACAGATTTAACGGAGACAGAAGGGGGAGATGTCCAAATTCCACCCCAGTCCCATCCCTTTATTCCTTCAGAGCATTCCCAAACTGATCCTGCCCTTTCCTCATGGAAAGGAGAATCCCTCTGCAGCCAGGCCAGGCCAGGCTCCTTCCCAAGGGCAGGGAAAAGCCTGGAAGCCAAGAACAGGGCAAGGAAAACCTTGATAGCCTCGAGAAGCCCGGCTCATACTCATGGATCAGCAGCATTCCACATAAAGTCCCAGTTTTCCCAAGTGCCACAGGTTTTTGGGTAAAGGCGGATCCATAAAAGTCACATTTGTCACCTCAGATCCTCTCCCTCCTCATCCCTCAGTCCCTCAGCACTCCAGAGCTGGGAAGGAGCTGGGATGGATTTGGGATGGGGCTGGGATAGAGCAGGGATGGAGCAGGGATGGAGCTGGGATGGAGATGGGATGGAGCAGGGATGGAGCAGGGATGGATTTTGGATGGGGCAGGGATGGAGTTGGGATGGAGATGGGATGGAGCAGGGACGGAGCAGGGATAGAGCTGGGATGGAACTGGGATGGATTTGGGATGGAACAGGGATGGATTTGGGATGGATTTGGGATGGATTTGGGATGGAGCTGGGATGGAGTTGGGATGGATTTTGGATGGGGCAGGGATGGAGCTGGGATGGAGCATGGGTGGCTGCAGAGCCGGGAGCGGGAATGTTGCAGATGGGAATGCTCGGGACAGGAATGCAGGATGGGAATGCCCGGTTTGGGAATGCTCAGCACAGAAATGCTCAGCACAGAAATGCTCAGTACAGAAATGCTCAGCACGGGAATGCTGGATGGGAATGCTCAGCACAGAAATGCTCAGTGCAGGAATGCAGGACGGGAATGCTCAGTCCAGGAATGCTCAGTAGAGAAATGCTCAGTACAGAAATGCTCAGTTCGGGAATGCTTAGCACGGGAATGCTTAGTTCGGGAATGCTCAGTACAGAAACGCTCAGTACAAACTCTCAGCACGGGAATGCTGGACGGGAATGCTCAGTTCAGGAATGCTCAGTACAGAAATGCTCAGTACAGAAATGCTCAGTACAGAAACTCTCAGCACGGGAATGCTCAGTTCAGGAATGCTCAGCACAGGAATGCTCAGTACAAACTCTCAGCACAGAAATGCTCAGCACAGAAATGCTCAGCACAGGAATGCTCAGTACAGGAATGCTCAGCACGGGAATGCTGGACGGGAATGCTCAGGATGGGAATGCTCAGTACAGAAATGCTCAGTACAGAAACGCTCAGTACAGGAATGCTCAGTACAAACTCTCAGCACGGGAATGCTCAGTTCAGGAATGCTCAGTACAGAAATGCTCAGCACAGGAACGCTCAGTACAAACTCTCAGCACGGGAATGTCGCGGAGCTCCGCTGCCATCCAGTGGCCGCAGGACGCGGCTCCCGCAGCCCCCGCGGCTTCTCTGGAGCCGCCGCCGCCTCCGGAGCGATCCCGGCACAGCCAAACCCCCGGGCGGGTTTCCCCAAAATCCCTCCTCGTCCCCTGCGCTGCTCTCAGAGATACTCATCGCTCCATGGGGTTTTTTAAACATTTTTCCAGCCCAGAGGTTGGAACACCTCTGCTCTGGAGCCAGGCTGGGAAAGCCGGGAGTGCTAAATTTAAAACCCCTTCCAGAGCCTGAAGAAGCTCCTGAGGAGCTACTGAGGGGATTTGGACAAGGGATGGAGGGACAGGACACAGGGAATGGCTCCCATTGCCAGAGGGCAGGGCTGGGTGGGATCTTGGGAAGGAATTCTTGGCTGCCCCTTCCCTGGAAGCGTCCAGGGCTGGGTTGGACGGGGCTTGGAGCACCCTGGGATAGGGGAAGGTGTCGCTGCTCACGGCAGGAGTGGCACTGGATGAGCTTTGAGGTTCCATTTCCCATATCCCACACCCCATACCCAATATACCATATCCCACACCCCATATCCCACACCCCATTCCCATCTCCCATCCCAATCCCGCGCCCCCTGCGGGCCCCGCCGGGCACTGCAGGCTCTGCGGCTCTGCCGCCAGGGGTCAGCGCGATCCCGCTGCAAACCCGCTGGAAATCCTCTGGAAACCCGCTGGAAATCCTCTGGAATATCGCTGCAAACCCGCTGGAAATCCTCTGGAAACCCCCTGGAAATACTCTGGAATATCTCTGCAACCCCACTGCAACCCCTCTGGAATTATTCTGGAATTATTCAGGAATATCGCTGTAATCCCTCTGGAATTCCTTTGGAAATGCTCTGCAATCTCGCATCAATCCCACTGCAATCCCTCTCCAATCTCTCTGGAATTCCTCTTGAATTACCCTGGAATACCGCTGCAATCCTGCTGCGATCCTGCTGCAATCTAACTGCAATCTCACTACAATCCCTCTGCAATCCCTCTGCAATTTCTCTGCAATCCCGCTGCAATCTCACTACAATCCCTCTGCAAATCCCAAAGGAATCTCACTGCAATCCCACATTTCCCACCCGGGATGTGCCCCCAAAACTCCCCCTGGGATCTGGCAGCTCCTGCCTGGGATGTGCTCCCGACCCCGGTGGCAACAGATCCAAGGGATCCCGCCCTTCCAAAGGGAAGGTGGCCCTGGGGACACGGCTGGTGGCCTTGGGGACATGGCTGGTGGCCTTGGCAGCGCTGTGGGGACAGCTGCACTCGTGACCTTGGAGGGCTTTTCCAGCCTGAATGATTCCCTGATTCCATGGGAATCAACTGCAGGGGCTGAGCAGGGTCAGGGAGCATCCCCTGGGGACAGATCCTGCTCTGGAGCATCCCCTGGGGACAGATCCTGCTCTGGAGCATCCCTGGGGACAGATCCTGCCCTGGAGCATCTCTCAGGGACAGATCCTGCCCTGGGATGCCCTGATCAGCACTGGGGAATCATTGGTGACAAAGTGACAAGGAAGATTTCACAGCCAGGGTTTGGAAAGGGATTGCTGGAGATCCTGATCCAATCTGGCCTGCAGCTCCAGGTGAGGATCTCTCAGCTGGATCCACCCTTCCTGCAGGACTGCAAGGCCAGTTTGGACAGGAACCCGTTCTACCAGAAGTGTGCCTGATCACAGCAGGATTAGGACAAGATAAACTTCAAGATTCCAAATCCAAACCATTCTAGGAAGAAATGCAGCACCAGGACAGGACTCGGCCCCCACCAGCACCAACATCTGCACCACAGACCCAGAAATCCCTCAGGAACAAAGGGGAAAATGCAAAAATCCCCAAGCAGGCCCCAATATCAGCCCAGCCCCACATCACAGAGGAGCCAGGCAGGGCTGGGCTGTTCCACACCAGTGCAAAGAAAAAATCTCTGTCCCAGCTCAGCCCAAAGAGCTTGGCTGGAAAATGCAGAATTACAACGAGAGCATGGGCACAAATCTCACCCCTGATCTGCCCCTCCCCGTGCTCCAGAGCAGGGATAGCACAGGGAGATCCTGCTGGAAAGGGATGGGGTCAAGGGCTTGGTACATCCATGGGATCATCGAGGGAAAATCAATCCATGGGATCATTGAGGGAAAATCAATCCATGGGGTCATTGAGGGAAAATCAATCCATGGGATCACTGAGGGAAAATCAATCCATGGGATCATTGAGGGAAAATCAATCCATGGGGTCATTGAGGGAAAATCTATCCATGGGATCATCAAGGGAAAACAACAACCCATGGGATCATTGAGAGAAAATCAACCCATGGGATCATTGAGGGAAGATCAATCCATGGGGGCATTGAGAGAAACAATAATCCATGGGATCATCGAGGGAAAATCAATACGTGGGATCATTGAGGGAAAATCAATCCATGGGGTCATTGAGGGAAAACAACAATCCATGGAATCATTGAGGAAAAAACACAATCTATGGGATCAAGGGGAAACCAATCCATGGGATCATTGAGTAAAAGCACAATCCATGGGATCATAGAGGGAAAACTATAATCCATGGGATTAAGGAAAAGTCACAACCCATGAATCCATGGGATCATTAAGGGAAACCAACAATCCATGGGATCAAGGGAAAAAACAGCAATCCATGGGATCATAAAGGGAAAACTATAGTTCATGAGATCAAGGGAAAAAACACCAATCCATGGGATCAAGGGAAAGCCACAGTCCATGGGATCAAGGGAAAACAACAATCCATGAATCCACGGGATCAAGGGAAAACCACAGTCCATGGGATTAAGGGATCATAGAGAGAAAACAACAATGCATGGAATCATCAAGGAAAAACCACAGTCCATGGGATCATCGAGGGAAAGCACAATCCACAGGATCATAGAGGGAAAAGTATAATCCATGGGATAAAGGGAAAGCCACAACCCATGAATCATGGGATCATTAAGGGAAACCAACAATCCATGGGATCAAGGGAAAAAACAACAATCCATGGGATCATAAAGGGAAAACTACAGTTTATGGGATCAAGGGAAAAAAAACCAATCCATGGGATCAAGAGAAAGCCACAGTCCATGGGATCATCAAGGAAAAACCACAATCCATGGAATCATTGAAGGAAAGCCCCAACCCCAAGGGACTGGGGAGAGTCTGAGCTGCAAGACCCGGCTCAGGAACGGGCTGGGAGGAAAATGAACCACCCCAAATCTCTTCAAGCAGCTGCTGCAGCACTTCAAGACTCAAATCCGGAGCTGTTTCAGCCACTCACAGCTCCAGGTTGGCATTTTCCCCCTCTGGGAACAAACACCAGAGCCTCCTGGATCTGTGCTCCACAGCAGCTCATTCCCCACCCCAGAAATCCCCTCCCATCCCATTATCCCATCCCATTATCCCATCCCATCCCATCCCCCCCAATCCCCCAGCACTCCTCACTTGTCCCATGTCACACCCAGGTGACAACACCGAGTCCCCTCCAAATCCAAAGTCTGGCATCATTTTCTGGCAGCAAAATGGATTTTCCATCCCAAGGAGGTTCCCAGCAGCCTCCCTCCCACAGGGAACCTCCAGGAGCCCCTCAGGACAGGGCACACAGTGTCCCCAGGGTCCTCCTGAGGCAAAGAAAGGAAAACCTCCTGGGAAGCTGCAGCCTTTAACCTTTTATCCATTACTCAGTGATAAAACTCCACGAAGAAAATTCCTGTTGGGGATTTCAAGCCGGAATGGCACTAAAAAAATTCATGTATTGATAAAAGCAGCCAGTCCAGCTGTCAGAACAAACCTCTCTGCTCCCTCATTCCCTCACTGGATTGGGCTTTTTTTTTTTCCTCAAGACAAGAAAAATATCATTTTCCAAGAAGGTGCTTAAAAAAAATTTTAAAAAGGAAAAATCAATGTTTTTGACTCACCTCAGAGCAGCAGGATTTGTCCTCCAGGAGTGCATGGAATCCTCCCTCCTGCAGAGCCAGGATGCTCAGAAAAAGCAGGAATTGCGGCCTCAGGCTGTGGGTGCTGCTGTCCCACAGCTGTCCCTCGGCAGATTCCCTGGGACACAGCCAGTCCCAGCAGGACGATGCCAAAAGCAGTAAATCCACAAATCCACACACCCAGGAGGTCTGGGAGGAGCAGGTGCCATTCCCAGCTGCAGGCAGGAGGGAGAATCCAAATCCCAGCGAGGCTCAGGGCTCGGTCCCAGGGCAGAGGGAACATCCAGGGACAAATCCTGGCGCAGGGGACAAGGAGATTCCAGCTGCTGGCATGGATGGAATTCCCTCCAGGAATGCCAAAACCTGTGGAGAAGCAGAGGTGGGGATGAGGGGCAGGATTTGCCTCGGTCCTGGTGTCCATCCTCGTCCTCCCAGGGTGCAGAGATCCCAAATCCATCAGCCAGGACAGGCAGTGCCATCCCTGCTGCTGGGACAGCTGCTGGCCACCCTCAGGACGTGTCCCTGGCTGCAGGCACAGGGAATTCCTGCTGGAATCCACACAGGGAAAAAGGAGCAGGATTTACTCCTCACATCCCCCTGCTCAGCACT
Organism: Catharus ustulatus; assembly: GCF_009819885.2. Classification (NCBI taxonomy): domain Eukaryota; kingdom Metazoa; phylum Chordata; class Aves; order Passeriformes; family Turdidae; genus Catharus; species Catharus ustulatus. Next base: position 10,732,319 of record NC_046240.1, read on the forward strand.
CAGAGCCGACAATTCCCAAACCGAACTCCATCGGGGTCACAACATCCCAGCGAGGAGCAGCTCCCAAACCAAACCAGCAGCAAGGACAAGGGACACTGCAATTTTTTTTTATTTTTGGGGGGGGGTTTGAGTCTTTGCCCTGTGCCAGGTGCCCCCGGAGCCCCTCCCGTGGCCACCCCGCTGGCCGGGCTCGCAGCAGCCCCGCTCGGGCTCGTTAAGGGCTCCGGCACAAAGTCCGTATTTGTTTCCCCGCAGGGGTGGAAAGAAAGGGGGTTTTGTGTTTTTCTTCCTCTGCTCTTTGCAGGCTGCGGGGAGTTTATTTGACACTCCAGCACTCTTTGTGAGCTGAGTGGCCCGGGATAAATGGTACCCTTAAGAGTTACTTGGCGTTAGACAGAGGGACCCTCTCGAGAGGAGAATGGGGGCTTGTTGGGATGGGGCGGGAGGGGCGCGGGCAGGGGGGCTCCAGGAGAGCCCTCATAGAAGGGTCTCTGTCCTGGCCTCACAATGGGCCGAATTCTTCAAGATACCGCGGGCTGAAAGGAAGGAAGGAACTTTCCTCCTTTGAAAAAGGATTTTCGGGAACAATTGGAGAAGCCGTAAAAAGGGGAGCATTATTCCCCGTGCAGGCTGGGAAGCTTCTCCCTCCCCCCCGGGGCTGGGATGGGGCTGGGGGCAGCTCCTGGAGGGCACAGCAGCAGGAATGTCCCGCTCCTTGTCCTGCCACCCCTTCCCTGCAGGGACAGAGGGGTTGGAGCCCCACAGGTGCCAGGATCCTGCCAGGACCTGCTGTCCCCAAGGGATGGCACTGCAGGGGTGACATTGCAGGGATGGCATTGCAGGGATGGAATTGATGGGATGGCATTGCAGGGATGGAATTGCAGGGGTGACATTGCAGGGATGGAATTGATGGGATGGCATTGCAGGGATGGCATTGCAGGGATGGCATTGATGGGGTGGAATTGCAGGGATGGCATTGCAGGGATGGAATTGCAGGGATGGCATTGCAGGGATGGAATTGCAGGGATGGCATTGCAGGGGTGGCACTGCAGGGGTGGCATTGCAGGGGTGGCATTGCAGGGATGGAATTGCAGGGGTGGCACTGCAGGGGTGGAATTGCAGGGGTGGAATTGCAGGGATGGCATTGATGGGTGACATTGCAGGGGTGGCATTGCAGGGGTGGCACTGCACAGAGAGCAGCAGCTCAGCTCCACCACACACCCCAAACCCCTCCAGACCATGGGTTCAGCTCCTATCCCCTCCCAGTGTCACTGGTGGCCCAGTCCCCCCCTCCAAGGCCACCAAGCAGGACCCTCCACCCCAGCACAGCATCCCCAGCCCCAAATGGAGCCCTGGTCCCCTCCTTCCCGCTCCAGCTGGCAGTCTTTTTAAAAAATAAAACACTTCTAAATTTTTTTAGATTATCCAATAATTATAAATTTCATCTTTCTATTTAAAGATAAAATTATGGGGAAAAAATCTTTGAGCAATTTTGTTTTGCTGTTGGAAGCCAAATCAATTCCAGCAGGTTTCACACACTGAAGCTGCAAGGCTGACATGTCACAATGTCATGATTTAAATCGCCTTTCTGCCACACATATTCACTACTTTTAAAGACTAGGAAATAATATTTTTTTTAATTTTGTTTGGGATTCAAGCCTAAGGAAGGAAGGAAGCTGTGAGGAAAGCTCCTGGAGCCCATCCCAGCCCCAGCAGGGCAGGCCCTGCTCTGCAGGGTGTGGAATTGCCGAGCTCCCAGCCCGGGGACAGGCACTGCTCCCTCTGGGTGTCACTGGCAGCCCAGGTGCCAGCGCTGGCAGCAGCTCCTGTCCCTGCAGGGCCACCCTGGGGCAGTGCCAGCCCTGGCCAGGGGACAAGGACGGGCAGGGACAGCCACAGGCACTCCCTGAAACACCCAAAAACACCTTTTGTGTCACAAACTTCAGCACAACATCAAAAACCCTCAGGCTTTGGCATTTCAGGGGGAGCTGAAACAGCTCCAGTGACAGCAGTGCCACCCCAGCCTGGGGACAAGGTGACAGCCAGGTCCTAGAGGAGCTTCACATGGGGACAAGGTGACAGCCAGGTCCCAGAGCAGCTTCGCTTGGGGACAAGGTGACAGCCAGGTCCCAGAGCAGCTCCTCCAGTTGGGGACAAGATGACAGCCAGGTCCCAGAGCAGATTTACATAGGGACAAGGTGACAGCCAGGTCCCAGAGCAGCCTCACTTGGGGACAAGGTGACAGCCAGGTCCCAGAGGAGCTTCACTTGGGGACAAGGTGACAGCCAGGTCCCAGAGCAGTTTCTCAAACTGGGGACAAGGTGACAGCCAGGTCCCAGAGCAGCTTGGGGACAAGGTGACAGTCAGGTCCCAGAGCAGCTTGGGGACAAGGTGACAGCCAGGTCCCTGAGCAGCTCTCCCCACCTGACCCCCCCCAGGGCACACTGGAGCTCCTGCACGGCTCCAAACCCCTCTTAGGCTGAGCCCAGCAAGGCTCCAGCCGCCTTAGGCCGAGCTTTACCCGGCAGAGCCCTCAGGAGGATTCTGTGCAGCCCTGAGGCGCTGCAGGAACCAAACCCCGCAGGGCTCAGCTGCAGGAGCAGGGGATGGTCACTCCTGACACAAAACCCAGCCCAGATTTATTTTTTTCCTCGGGAAAAGCTGCACAGGGATCACACACGTTTATTTAAAGGCTTAGCTTTTAGCCCTCAAAAAACATCTGTGGCTTGGCAGAAGGAGCAGCTGATTGAGCAGAAAAAAATGTAAAAATATAAAAATATTCCTTTCCCAGGCTCATCAGCTCTGGGGAAATCACATCCAGGAGAGGGGAAAACACCCCCAGAGCCCTCAGAAAAACGGGGAAACCCAAAAATGAGGGAGCTAAAACCAGGCTGGGAGCAGGACAGAGCCCAGCACCAAACCCAGGCTTTGCTCACACGATAATTTGGGAGCTGGAGGCACCAGAGGCGGGTTTGCCCCAGCTCAGCCCTGCTTTAAATCCGTTTTTTCCTGCTGCAATCAGCCCGGCTGAACAAGGCCACCCTTTGTCAGGCACAGCCCTGGGCTCTCCTCGCCCTCTCTTTTGTTGTTTGGCTTTTCTGTTCAAGGTTCAAATGTGGAAAACATGTTGTAATGTTTGGGTAAAATTTAAAAGGTTTAATGAAAAGATAATGGGAGATAAACATGAAGTAAAGGGTTAAAATTGGCTGCTTTGGGAACGTTTCTTTAATTACACTTTACAATATATCAATTTGTTGCATATTTATAATTTTTTATGTATAATAAATTTTTTGGGCACGGTTAGTTTTTGGGGTGGCTTTTTTAGAGCATGCGTGTTTCGTGGTTTTAAATTTTCTTTTATTATTATTATTTAATTTGGGTGGTGGTTTTGGCTTTTTGCAGTTGGTGAGTGTTGAAAATTGTGTTAGTTGTAGGGCCCCATCACACATTTATGGGTTGTTATTTTAATTAAGCAGGTAGCTTTAGCATACTATTTAAAAAAAATTATGTTTAACTTTTGTTATTAGAAGAAAATAACTTATATTGATATAGAAAAGCTATTTTAATATTATACATAGAACATTTATCTTAATAGTTGTGAAAAGCCAATAATAGATAATAGATAATAGATAATAGATTAGATATTAGATAAAATATATAAAATATAATATATAATAAATATATTATATATTATATATAATAGATAAATATATAATATACAATATATTATATATCATAGATAATATATAGAAATATATAGAATATAATGTACAATACATATATAATATAATATATAATATATAATATATAATATATAATATATAATATATAATATATAATATATAATATATAATATATATTATATATTATATATTATATATTATATATTATATATTATATATTATATATTATATACAATATAGAATATATAACACAAACAACCCCAAACCCCTCAGGGTTTGTGCTCCTGGCACGATCTCCCTGCTGTCCCAGGGAGGAGCAAGGTGTGCCCTAAAATTTTGGATCTCCAAAAAATTTAAATTCTCTGATCATCCCTTATCCAGCAGAGCTCCCAGCTGGAGGAGCTCGAGTCCAAAACCTGCCCAGAGCTCAGGAGAGGGGATGCTGCTGGAATAAATCCATTTTAAACAAGGTAGGAGGGGAAGGGAAAGGTTCAGCCTGGGAAGAGCCAGCTCAGAGCCAGGGGCTTCCAGATGTGACAAAATCCTAAAAAAATTCAGGAGCCAACTTTGCCCAGGGCCTGCCTGCAGCTGGAACCCTGAGGGGAGGGGGGACCTGAGCTCAGAGAGACCTGAACCCCAAAATCCTGTTTGAGTTCCTCAAATATTGCAGTGACAGCGGGCTGAATCCACCTTCCCCAGGATATTCCTCATTTCCTCCAGGATATTCCTGATTTTCCCTCATTTTCCCCAGGAGATTCCTGATTTTTCCTCATTTCCCACCTTTCCCCAGCAGGTCCCAGCCATTCCAGAGGGATCTGGGGGGATCCTCCAGCCAAGAGGAGTAGCCTCCAAAATGGGTCCTGCCACCATCCCAGAGAGAGGGATGGGACTGGGACTGGGGATTTTTTAGGATTTTTTAAGGATTTTTTTAGAATTTTTTATTTGATTTTTTTAAGATTTTTTAAGGAATGTTTTAGGATTTTTTTTTTTTTAGGATTTTTTAGGATTTTTTAAGGATTTTTATGGATTTTTTTAGGATTTTGGGGGAATTTTTCCCTGTCTCAGCAGGCAGGAGGATCCTGCTGCACCCCACAGCCCTGAATTCTCTTCCTGCTCCCAAATCCCTTGGGTGGGAGAAGCTCCTGAACCAGAGCAGAGCCCTGCAGGGGCTGATCCCCCAAAACCCCAAATCCCTCCTGCCTGGAGGGAAACCTCAGCATTCCCAAAATTCTTCCTTCCTCAAGAAACATCTCAGCCTTCCCCAAAACCCCTCCTGCCTCAGGAAACACCACAAAGGTGCCACCACTCACGGGGGGAGTTTTCCTCCTCCTGACCCCACAAGAATTGGGATTTGGGGTTTTTGTCCCCACAAAGCTCAGCTGGGATCCCCTTCCCAAAGGATTGATGTTCCAGGGGTGCCAGATCTCCCAAATTTTTGTTTTGGGATGCTTGAACATGGAAAGCACCTGGGAAACTTTAAATAAAAAGTTTGTGGAGCAGATCCAGTGATTTTGCAGCAGAACCTTGGGAAATGAGAGCACGGAGTGATTGTCACCACATCAGGGACCCAAATCCCACACCGGGGGAGGATTGGGGTGAACCAGGAGGATCCCACCCCCGGGCTACGGGGAAATGAGAAATTTGTCATCCTGGAATCATCACCCGGCTGCCAGCAGGGAGGGCCCGTCCCTGAGAGCTCCACTCGGGATCCGGCTGGAATCTCCCTGCACAGCCGGGGAAAGCCGGGCTCAGCTCTTCCTAAAGCCGGGCTCAGCTCTTCCTAAAGCCGAGATCAGCCTGTTCGTAAAGCAGAGCTCAGCCTGTTCCCAAAGCCGGGCTCAGCTTTTCCTAAAGCCGAGATCAGCCTCCTCCTAAAGCTGAGCTTAGCTTCTTCCTAAAGCCGAGTTCAGCCTCCTCCTAAAGCAGAGCTCAGCCTCATCCTAAAGCCAAACTCAGCCTCTTCCCAAAGCCGAGCTCAGCCTGTTCCCAAAGCCGAGCTCAGCCTGTTCCCAAAGCCGAGCTCAGCCTCCTCCTAAAGCAAAGCTCAGCCTCCTCCTAAAGCCGAGCTCAGCCTCCTCCTAAAGCCAAACTCAGCCTCTTCCCAAAGCCAAACTCAGCCTCTTCCTAAAGCTGAGCTCAGCCTGTTCCCAAAGCCGAGCTCAACCTCCTCCTAAATCCAAACTCAGCCTCTTCCCAAAGCCGAGCTCAGCCTGTTCCTAAAGCAGAGCTCAGCCTGTTCCCAAAGCCGAGCTCAGCCTCCTCCTAAAGCAAAGCTCAGCCTCCTCCTAAAGCCGAGCTCAGCCTCCTCCTAAATCCAAACTCAGCCTTTTCCCAAAGCCAAACTCAGCCTCCTCCTAAATCCAAACTCAGCTTTTTCCCAAATCCAAACTCAGCCTCTTCCCAAGCCTGAGTCACCCAGGCTCTGCCCCCACTTCCCGCCCGTGATTATAAAAAGATGTCTCAATTAGCGAGAGCTGAGCAACTCCCGCAGCCTCCAAAGCCTTCGGAGGAAATTCCGAGCCAGCAGCAACCCCAACAATGTCCGGGCAATAAAAGCTCCTCTTGTTCCTATCAAAGTAACCTCAAACATCTTTTTTTTTTTTCCCCAAATGATCATCCCCGGCTCTGCGGAGGGATCCCGGGCTGGATTTCCCCGGCCACGCCGGGTCCTACAGCGCGAATTTCTGGCTGTGCAGGTCCAGACTGGTGTGGTCTTTTTGTTGTAGGCAGCAAAAGAACGGAGTCATTCATATATATATATATTTTTTTTTTTTTTTTTTTTCCGGGATTCACACAAAAGTGCTCTTGTGCATCCCAAATAAATCCCGCGGAGCCGCAGCCGGGGATGGGCCGGGGCTCGCAGGGGTCGCACACGCACCTGCCCCGGGGAGGGAAAAACCGCCTGTGGGTCCGTAAGAATAAACCAAAAACCGCACCAAAATATAAAAAAAAACCGCAAACAACGAGGGAAAACAGCACCCACGCGCTTTTCCGCGGAGAGAACGGGGAAATTCCGCCGGAGCATCCGGGCAGGGGGAACACGGAGGGGATGGAACAGAGGGGATGGAACAGAGGGGATGGAGCAGAGGGGATGGAACAGAGGGGATGGAACAGAGGGGACACGGAACCGGGGACACGGAGGGGATGGCACAAGGAAAAAGCGCCAGCGCTGCCGGCACCGAGCGGAGCCGCAGGGGACACCCCGAGCTGAGCCCCCCGCACCCCCCGAGCCCAGCGGGGCACGCACCTCCAGCTCCAGAACGTCCCGGGACTGCGGCTCCCCCGGTGCATCCTCCTCATCCTCCTCATCCTCCTGCAGAGCCCCGGGAGCGGCCCCGTGCCCTGTCCGGGATCCCGGGATGCGGGAAGAGCTCCGTGCCCTGTTCCCGTGCCTGTCCCCGTTCCCTGTCCCCGAGTCCGGGATGCGGGAACAGCCCCGTGCCCTGTCCCTGTTCCCTGTCCCTGTGCCTGTCCCCGTTCCCTGTCCCCGTGCCTGTCCCCATGCCTGTTCCCGAGCCCTGTCCCCGTTCCCTGTCCCCATGCCCTGTCCCCGAGCCCTTGTCCCCGTGCCTGTCCCCGAGCCTGTCCCCGAGCCCGGGATGCGGAGCGGGATCCGGGGATGCTCGGGCTGTGCCTGCCGGGCCATTCCCCCTTTTATAGCCCCGCGGGGCGGGCGGGCTCCGCGGCTTCACGGGATTTGTAGTTCCTCCTCCCCCGTGCCTGGAGCCGCCTCTCTGCGTCCTTCTGTCCCTCCCTCTGTCCCTCTGTCCCTCTGTCCCTCTGTCCGTCCGTCCCCGGGAGGGGAGGGCGCTCCGGGAGCACCCGAGGCTCGGGGCGGTTCCGCTCCTCACCGGGACCCGCCGCCCTCCAGGGCAGGGCAGAGCCGATGGTTTAACTGGAAAAGTCGGGATTTCCACGGGATTCCGCGGATTTCCACGGGATTTTTGGATTTCCACGGGATTTTTGGATTTCCAGGAGCCGCATCCCTGGCGCAGCCAGCCCGGCGCCCCGAAGTGAATGAGTAACCCCAAAACCCCGGCACGAACAGCGAGCGCTTCAATCGTTCCCTGTGGTTATTGTTCCGTTTAATTATTCTCCCAATTATTAATTTAACTTAATCATTAACCCATCCGAGGGATGAAGGAGCAATTCACCGCGCTGTTGACTTCGGGGCTCATTCAAGGCTCGTTCTCTGAACCCCACGTGCTTTGGGGAAGGTCCTGCAGGGCACAGCGGGCACGAGCAGGGGGTGGCACCGTGCCCCGTGTCCCCCCAGGTGGGAAATGTCCCCCCCCAGCAGGGACAGGGACACGGATCCAGCCCCTTCCCACCTGCACTGGGCTGGGAATCACCATCCCACACCCCCAGAATCGCTGCTGAAGAGAAAACACAGAATTTTCCAGGACAAGAGGAGCTGAGGGAGCAAGAGGGAGAGAGAAGGGGAAGGGAAAAAATCCCTCCTGGCAGCTTTTCAGGGCCCGAAGCCGGAGTGGAAATGCTTCCCTGCCCGTAATTGCTTCGAGAGCAGATGAATTTCTTGAAGAAACCGCAGCTGAAACGCTGCACAAATCACATTGTTGTGCTTGTGTTGGCTGCCTGCTGAAGGAGGGAAAAGGTCACGGTTTGGGGGATATTAAAATTGGGAAAAGCCATATTTTAGTGCTGTGCAGGAGGGGGTTGAGCTGCGTTTTCATAGGCACGGTCTGGAAATTCAAACCTGTTTGGCAAGAGGCGGAACAGGGCTCACAGCGAGGAAAGAGTTGGGAAAAGGCTCCCAGGGATGGAATTATCCTGCCCCTGGATCCCTGGGGGTGTTCGAGGCTGCCTTGGAGCACCCTGGAGATGTCACAGATCCAACAGCACCGAGCTGGGGGTGCTGAGGGCTCCTGTGGGATTGGATGGCTGCGATTCCCAAAGGCAAATTCCCATTTTTGTCATTGAATTCTGAACTTTTACTCCCTTTCTCAGCGGTGTTTCCTTCAGAGTCGTGAGCCCACAGAGCTGTCAGACATCATCTCCCAAAAAAAACCCAAACCTGGAGCTCTCCAAGACTCTGGCACAGCTTTTGTGTCACCCTCGGGTGGGTGTGAGGGACCAGGACAGCCCCTGGGGAGGAGGAATTCCCATGGGAAGCTGCAGATTCCTGGGATGTTCCCAGCCCTGGCTGTGCCCTGATGGTGGAAGGGGTTGGGGGATGCTGGAATGGGAGGTGGGGCAGCATTCCCAGCCCTGCCCCAGCATTCATTCCCAGCCCTGCCCCAGCATTCCCAGCCCTGCCCCAGCATTCATTCCCAACCCTGCCCCAGCATTCCCAGCCCTGCCCCAGCATTCATTCCCAACCCTGCCCCAGCATTCCCAGCCCTGCCCCAGCATTCCCAACCCTGCCCCAGCATTCCCAGCCCTGCCCCAGCATTCCCAGCCCTTCCCCAGCATTCCCAGCCCTGCCCTAGCATTCCCAGCCCTGCCCCAGCATTCATTCCCAGCCCTGCCCCAGCATTCATTCCCAGCCCTGCCCCAGCATTCCCAGCCCTGCCCCAGCATTCATTCCCAGCCCTGCCCCAGCATTCCCAGCCCTACCCCAGCATTCCCAACCGTGCCCCAGCATTCCCAGCCCTGCCCCAGCATTCATTCCCAGCCCTGCCCCACATTCCCAGCCCTGCCCCAGCATTCCCAACCGTGCCCCAGCATTCCCAGCCCTGCCCCAGCATTCCCAGTCCTACCCCAGCATTCCCAGCCCTGCCTCAGCATTCCCAGCCCTACCCCAGCATTCCCAGCCCTGCCCCAGCATTCCCGGCCCTGCCCCAGCATTCCCGGCCCTGCCCCAGCATTCATTCCCTGCCCCAGCATTCATTCCCAGCCCTGCCCCAGCATTCATTCCCAGCCCTTCCCCAGCATTCCCAGCCCTGCCCCAGCATCCCCAGCCCTGCCCCTTCCCGGCTCTTGGAGAGCGCTGCGCTCCTGCCCCGCATTCCTGAGGCAGGGGAAAAGCCCTGGAATGTTGGGGAGGGAGAGGAAGGAGCAGGATTGCCCATGGAGCAGGGAGCAGGAGGGCAGCCAGATGTTCCCCGAGTGTGAAAAATCCCCTGGGAACAGCTGGAATCGCCCTTCATCCCACAGGGATCGGAGCAGAGAATCCCAGGCTGGAAAAGACCCCCGAGATCATCGATGCCACCCTGCAAATATCAAATCCAACACGGGAATGTGGCCTCTGGATGTGCTGGAGCTGAGCTTGGGGGGCAGCTTTAAGGGAGGAAATCCCCAGTGCAATGGCCAAGGAAAGGGAAAGGAGTTTGGATGGAAAGGGAAAGGAGTTTGGATGGAAAGGGAAGAGAGTTTGGATGGAAAGGGAAGAGGGATTGGATGGAAAGGGAAAGGAGTTTGGATGGAAAGGGAAGAGAGTTTGGATGGAAAGGGAAGGGGGATTGGATGGAAGGATTTTCCTGGAAAAAGGGTTTTCCTGTTTTCTTGGGAAGGAAGGAAGGTTTTGCTCCTCACTCCAGGTTTGGTTTTGGGGCTCCCAAGGAAACCACCAGGAGGATGGAGTGGCTCTTCTCCAGAAGAACATTCCCAAAATACAGAAATCCTCATGGCCAAGGAGGAAGGAGTGGGATGTGGATTCCTCCAGGAAATCAGGGAAAGCTCTGGGAAGCAGCAGGAGCCCTGCCCTGGGAATGGGAGCCAGGAATTCTCTTTATTCTGTGCTGGAGCAGTTTGGGGTCACAGCCCCAGCTCCTGTTGATTCTCCCACCCCAGCCTGGGAATGGCACATCTATAAATCCACACCCTGGATTTTGCTGCTGGTTTTTTTCCCAGAAAAACAAGAAAATAAAATGTTTGGTGATGGGCAGGATTGGGAAAATGAAGAGCCAGGGAATGAGTTCCCACAGGATGCTGCTCCCAGTTCCCAGCACAGTGACCTCTGCAAGTCCCCTGACCTTCAAATGCCCTCCCCAGCCCAGTTAAATCCATATAAATATATGGAAATATGGGAACAAAAAGCTTTTTCTTTGCAGTGCTGAGAGTGCCAAGCGCTGCAGGAGCCAATAAAGAGCTGCAGCTCCAGGGAGCTGAGGCAGGTAAAACACAAACAGCCCCAGACCTCCCCAAAACTGCCAACTCCCACATTAAAAAATAAAATAATAAAACACAAACAGCCCCAGACCTCCCCAAACTGCTGTCAACCCCCAAACTTAAAAAATAAAATAATAACACACAAACAGCCCCAGACCTCCCCAAAACTGCCAACTCCCACATTAAAAAATAAAATAATAACACACAAACAGCCCCAGACCTCCCCAAAACTGCCAACTCCCACATTAAAAAATAAAATAATAAAACACAAACAGCCCCAAACCTCCCCAAAACTACCAACCCCCACATTTAAATAAATTAAATTAATAAAACACAAACAGCCCCAGACCTCCCCAAAACTGCTGCCAATCCCCACATTTAAAAAACAAAACAATAAAACACAAACAGCCCCAAACCTCCCCAAAACTGCCAACCCCCACATTAAAAAAAAAAAATAAAAGTACAACCAAGTCCCAGAGCTGAGGTTTGTGGAAGAGGAGGAAAATGTGGTTCAGTGTTTTCAGCTCTTGCCTGGTGCTGATCCCAGCCTGGCTCCTGGAGGGAACCCTGGGAATCCTCCTCAGAGGGAGCTGGAGCAGGGAGCAGGGCTGGGGACACCCTGGGGACAGCTTGGGGACACCTTGGGGACAGCCCTGTCCCCTCCACACCCCGTGTGCTCCTGGGACAAAGGGACATGGAGCAGTCACAGCTGGGATTGTGCCAGGAACGGGGGAAGGATCAAACTGGGATTGTCCCAGGGAATGATCTGAATTGGGATTGTCCCAGGAACAAGGGAAGGATCAAATTATGATTGTCCCAGGAACACAGAGCAGTTCCATCTTGGAATTGTCCCAGGCAAGGATCAAA